>NC_136261.1:369316727-369676727 GCF_964187855.1 Myxine glutinosa | reverse complement strand
TCATTTTTGGCACCATCTCCGAATGGTGAAGAATCACTTTAAAAATTCTACTAGCCGGATCCGAATCCGGATCTTCACCAAAATCTAATCATTTCGTCCTTGTCACATACGCTACATCTTTGCCAAATTCCGTTTGAATCCGTCCACAACTTTTTGAGATATCTTGTTCAGACAGACAAGGAAACAGACAGGGGTGAAAATATTACACCTTCGGTGGCGCAGGTAAAAATCCAACTGATTTGAACATGAAATGCACCAATCATTGGTACGAGGTCAAAGGTAAACAAAAAGACAAAGGTAGACCCAGAAAAAAGACAATCATTTATCCTCCTTATCAAACATCATTCTTCCTCATTTCCACCATATTTACCACCCTCTCCTCCACTACGTTTACCACCCTCTCTTCCACCACGTTTACCACCCTCTCTTCCACCACGCTTACCACCCTCTCTTCCACCACGTTTACCACCCTCTCTTCCACCACGTTTACCACCCTCTCTTCCACCACGTTTACCACCCTCTCTTCCACCACGTTTACCACCCTCTCTTCCACCACGTTTACCACCCTCTCTTCCACCATGTTTACCACCCTCTCTTCCACCACGTTTACCACCCTCTCTTCCACCACGTTTACCACCCTCTCTTCCACCACGTTTACCACCCTCTCTTCCACCACGTTTACCACCCTCTCTTCCACCACGTTTACCACCCTCTCTTCCACCACGTTTACCACCCTCTCTTCCACCACGTTTACCACCCTCTCTTCCACCACGTTTACCACCCTCTCTTCCACCACGTTTACCACCCTCTCTTCCACCACGTTTACCACCCTCTCTTCCACCACGTTTACCACCCTCTCTTCCACCACGTTTACCACCCTCTCTTCCACCACGTTTACCACCCTCTCTTCCACCACGTTTACCACCCTCTCTTCCACCACGTTTACCACCCTCTCTTCCACCACGTTTACCACCCTCTCTTCCACCACGTTTACCACCCTCTCTTCCACCACGTTTACCACCCTCTCTTCCACCACGTTTACCACCCTCTCTTCCACCACGTTTACCACCCTCTCCTCCACCACGTTTACCACCCTCTCCTCCACCACGTTTACCACCCTCTCCTCCACCACGTTTACCACCCTCTCCTCCACCACGTTTACCACCCTCTCCTCCACCACGTTTACCACCCTCTCCTCCACCACGTTTACCACCCTCTCCTCCACCATCCCTTTCACTTACAAAGACGTTTCAGGGTGTTGAACTCCAGGTCCCCAATTTGCACCTGCTTCACCAACTCTGCTGTGGAAATTAATGAACAAAAAAAATCGTGAAATTAAAATCATTTGGTGATATTTTTCAAATGCCGAGATCTGAATTTAAAATCCACCACCCCAATCTACTTTGTCTATATTGATATACATGTCAATTTTTAATAAACAAGACCACAAAATCCTCAGATACTTATCATCAGATGCAAGTGAAGCGTGTCCAAAAATCTTTGAAAACCTGTTGAAATTTTCACAATGTTGTTTACACATTTGGTGATGATTCCCTGCCAATTTTAGACATCTGGTAAGGTTAGTGATAAACAAAACTTCAGATAAAATATAAACAACCCATGAAATATTGTGATGTGGAAGGAGGGGGGCAGGTGGGGGGTTCATAGCGAAACTGTGGTAAGTGTAACATAGACCCTGTGTTTCGAGTAGATTAGATTGCCATGTATCAGGGACCTATCAGAGTAAGTTGTCTTGTTTCATGTGACGCTGAAGAGGGAGCATATATAATTTATAGACAATATAGTCATGGTGAGATTATGTGTGTAAAAACTTGTTAGTGGGTGGGGCTCGTTGAGGACCATAAAAAGACGCAATGGTAGCAGACTTTATTTTTATTGGGGCACCCCTGTGGGTATGGCATCCCAGAGGTTGGCACCTCCCACAAGCAGCGGGTAGCTAATCATGGGACCCACCACAGGAGGCACTCCCAATGTCTACGAGGGATGGGTCTGTACATGCGCACGGAAGAGTTGAAGCGGGACCCTTGGAGACAACGAAGATTGGTCTTTTTCTCATTCTTTGTCTCGCTGGGTCTCTTCATTTTCTGCTTCTTCGTTGCTCAGGGAGGATTGCTCTCGAAACGTGGATGCCACCTTACAATCCCTTCCCTCCTCTTCATCCATAATTTCTGTTCCCGAGCTTCACCATCACCCTGCACACCACTCATCACGCCAAAGGGAGGTCCTTGCCTGCTTACCCCCATTGTTTCCTGAGAGAGTGGTCTGGGCTGTGCCGCCTCATGGGGTTAGGATTGTTCTTTCTTCCTCCTTGCATAGACGTTTGCATTTCCCCACATCCATCTTTGTGTCTGCATGTTGACTCGCATGGTTTGTCTGATTTTCACCTCCCATCCACCTTTTTCCCCATGCTTATCATAAATAAACCCTTATAAATTCCCTTTTTTAAGGCCATTTTCCCCGCCAGAGCGGGGGTTAGCCTTGCGGGCTCTATGATAATCATCATGGTTCCCTTTTTATATATAAACCCTTGTAAAGGGAAGAAACATTTTCTTATAAAAGTAAGAAACCGTTCAATTTGGTTCATTTTTGGTGACGTTGGGGAACGGTTATGTTGTACATTAATTGCACTGAATGCAGTAGTTAGACCTTTCAGCTGTTGGCCAGATAACAGATCCCAGAGGAGACGGCCCCTGTTAACGGAGGCTGGCTGATGTGATATTTGCTGCTTAGGATATGGACATTGTCTTGGGATAGGGATCTCCCTTTGCTGTGCAGAACCCATTGAATTTCCCCAAGGAAAATTATAAATCCAATTGTAGCGTAACAAAAGCGTGAATGGGCATTCAAAATTTAAAAGAGATTTTATTTTCTCGGTGGCGATTTGCTCGGTGGTGAGCCAGGGTAGTGCCTGACTGAGGAGGGGGAGCCTAGAATAGGAACCTCTCTCGCTCTGGACATCACTCGAAGCCCTTCGACAGGTGTGAATGTCGGTCAAGAGTCTGGTGGGACGTTCATTCAGGCCATGTTCGAGCAAATAATAGGGGGTAAATTGGAGTATTTGGAGAACAAATGAGAGGTGAAATAAAAGAATACAAGGAGAAAGACATAAAACGTCATTGCCACTGTGGTTTTAGTAATTTTGCTGAACAGAATTAAAGGCTGCCAGTTGGCCATCTTGGCTCAGATCACAAATTAAAGTGAGGTGCATGTGTATGCCATCATGTACTGAGCTTGTGTCGTTTGAACAAAATCGGACCATGCATGTGGTACCACCCACGGGGAGTCTTGTGGGGTGTGGCTTCCCCAGTTTACTGGGGCACCGTCAAAGCGACAAATATCTCCGTTTTTCTGGCTGTTTCTTCCCTTCCTCAAATTATAATTGGATCTCTTATAAAAGCTCTTGATCACCCCAAATATAGATACTGTCAGCTATTTGTTAATCCCATTCAGTTGCAATCGTACCTGCCCTGGCTTTCTCACTCAGTCTATACTGACGTTCCGCAACCTATGGGTCGTGACGAATTTTCAATGGGTCGCACGATCGTTTCATAAATCGCGGGAAAAAACTTTATCGACAATTTATTTCTCCCGACTGAACAAAACAGAGATCAAACGTACGCCGACACAAACTTTATAGTGTGGACTCTTCTACCATGCTGCACCGCGATGTACCGCGCATGCATCCGGTCAGTCAGATCATACTGTTGCGGATATGAGGATTGTTTTTTTTTATTGTGTTGTATTGTATAGTAAATTGTTGTAAATATCACCCTCTGTAAAATGTAATGATTCCTTGTAAATACCTCCGTAGTGTAAAGGTAAAAAGGGTGTCTCGGTAATTAGTCCATAAAGCATACACGTCAGCCAATCATAGAATACCCCTGTTCGATAGCTTATATCTTATTATGTGTTTTAGAGTAAGGCCTTGTCTTCCATTAGAATGACACTCCATTGCACCGAATTGTCCATTAAGAATAGCTCCCCTTCAATAATTCCATTTCCCAGCCAAACTCTCCATCTGTGGGTAAAGCAGTTCACAAGCATGGGGTGCACGCCCTCTCAATTCGCTGCTATAGTGAAAATGTGCTCCGTGCTCTGTTGGAACAGGAGGGGCGGGGTCGCCAGGGAGAGGCAAGCCCAGGGCGCGCCACGAAGGGCGGGGCTGTGCAGCCCCATGCCCAAATAAGGAAACAAGCCCGTGGCTCACCACGAGGGGCGTGCCGTCGGCGCGATGCCCAAATAAGGAGACAAGCCCGTGGGATTACCATACAAGGTCACGAGACAGAGCACGGGGGAGAGGGCGGTACCGAAACCGAAGAGGGCATGTCAGACCCGTGCTAACGGTATGCGAGAAGGGTGCAAAAATCGCAGATGAGCTGGAGAGAAGTGAGAGAAAGGCTGAGCTGAGCTGCGTGGAGAGGTACACGAAAAGGAAGGGTCCAAGAGAAAGCCGAGGAGCTTTTACGAAGCAAGCTACACGAGAGATACAGCCGAGGAGTGCAGCCCCGTTTCAACCAGCCGCGTGAAGCCCTGACGGTGTGCGCTGTAAAGCGCATTTCAAGGCGCTGCCGGCTTCTCGCTTCCCGCCCGGAGTGGACCTGCTCGCTGTGCCCTGTGATCCCACCTGCTCATCCTTTCCAGCCATTCCTGCCCGCAAGTTCCCCATTTTGCCTACGTGAGTTTGTTATGTTTGTTCTGTCCTGGGTAGTAACTAAGTCTATATAAGCTAGTAATTTTCACTGTGTCACCTGCGTCTCATGTCCCTGTACATAATCGTGACTGCTCCTTTTTGCTTGTGTGTGTAAATAATAAATCCCGTTACTCTTCTGTACGTCTTCTTCCTCTTTGCATTCGGTCGCTTTAGAGTTTTCCCGATTGAGTAGCTGTGGCGCGATACGGCCAACGTTTGGGTAAATCGGGTTTTAGTCAGGGAACAACTGTTCGGCCGCGGTTACACCACCGCTCGGTAAAAATAACATCTAATCCGCGGACCGTAACAATACATTTAGTTTCCTACACGCGAATGTTCATTGCTTTTCATTCGAAAGATTGAGCTGTGAGCGTAAGGTACTCGCCATGGCTAGAAAGTATCAGCCTGTGTTCCTGAACTATGGGTTCACCTTGAATATCGATAAGCAAAATGTTCATCGACCACAGTGTGTGATATGCCTTGACGTGTTGGCCAACGAGTCCCTCAGGCCCCAAAAGCTGAAACGGCACCTCGAGAAGAAGCATGGAGATCATGCCAACAAGTCGCGGGATTTTTTTCTCCGGAAAGAATGCGAGATGAACAACAGCAAGTCAGTAATGAGTTCGGCTGTTTTTCCGTCGAAGGGACTGACCAAAGCCAGCTACCTGGTGGCGGAGAAGATAGCCAAAGAAAAGAAACTGTACACTATTGCAGGTAAGTTTTTTGGTTTTTTTTGTAAAAGTATTTCACTGCATTGGCGGTTTGTAGGTTCACAAAGTAATACATGGCGCTGTAAGTATAGTTAAATTTAGTTTTTCATTTCGTCTTTAGAATATTGATGTGTCGGGTTCTTGCTTACTATTATTCGTGCCATGTATACATTGGTATATCACAACTTCGTGAGTTTTATTGTTTGTTGCAATACAGCCATTCTTGAACTTTGCCTCTTTTTAAAAAGTATGTACGGCAATCACATCGTACATATTGAATTTAAATAATGCCTTGGAACAGCGGTTCTTAACCTGAGGGTCGTGACGTATGCGCATACGCGAACAAAATAGTGTGTGGTATATGTACCTTTGTTGGGTTCCTAAAAATGGGTTCAACAAATTGATATGTTTTTTTTAAACCCCAAACGACCCCCAGGTTAAGAACCGCTGCCTCAGAACAAAATCAACATAAATCATAAAGTGAAAGAAATGTTCATGTGTTATTTTATTTATCTTGTATTGCAGAGCAACTCATCCTGCCATGCGCCAAGGCGATGTGCAGAGAAGTGCTTGGAGAGACGGCGGCTTCCAAGATAAGCACCAATCCGCTTTTTGCCGACACGATTCGCCGACGTTTAATAGACATGGGCGAAGACATCAAGCACCAGCTGTACGCAAACCTAGAGGCCAACAAGTTTGTCATCCAGTTGGACGAGTCAATGGACATCACACAGAAGGCGTTGATCCTCATCTTTGTTCGTTATCGGCATGGCGATGATTTTATGGAGGATCTTCTGGCATGTGACGAGCTACAGACCAAAACCACGGCCGCAGAAATATTCGCAGTCAAACACATCGCATTGCATAGCCTCAGGTGGGAAGACCGTGTTGGCGTTTGTACCGATGGTGCGGCATCGATGACAGGTCGGCGCAGCGGTGTCATAAAGCTCATCCAAGATGTGGCACCAGAGGCAAGCTGGGCCCACTGCTTCCTCCACCGCGAGGCATTAGTGGCGAAAGAGACGTCACCTGGACTTGCCGAAGTAATGGACATTGCAGTGAAAACAATCAACCATCTCAGGAAGAGTGCCCTAAATTCGAGGTTGTTTGCAGAGCTGTGTAAGGAGCAAGATGCAGAACACACCACGGTGCTGTATTTTGCAGCTGTTCGCTGGCTCTCCAGAGATGCTTTGGCAAGATTGTATGAACTTCGCGACCAGGTCCTTGCATTCTTGGAGGTGGCTAGGTCAGACCTGGCAGTCTACTATAAAAACAACAAATTCATCGCAACATTGGCATACTTGGCCGACATCTTCAACTTGTTGAACAATCTGAACATATCGTTCCAGGGCAAAACAAACAAGCAGGCGAAATCCGTGTTCGTAATGTATGACAAGATAGCGGCGTTCAAGTCAAAGCTGGATCTATGGAAGAGAAGAGTACAGACCAATGATGAATTTGACATGTTCGAAAACCTGGATGATCTGCTCAGCAAGAGTGTTGAGGAACGTGTGGACATTAAGGATGTCATCGTCGAACATCTGGTGAACCTGCACAAACGATTTGACGAAAACTTTCCTGTTGATCCAGGTGTGGAGAAGAAGTGGATACGAGACTCTTATTCAGTCGACGTTCAGCAGTGCTGCAACTTGTCCAACAGATTGAAAGAGGACTTGATCGACATCGTGTCCGACGGTACACTTGAGACTGTTCAGGAATGACACTTTGGAAAAGTTTTGGCTGACAGTGTCTCATGAGTACCCATAGATTGCACATCTCGCGGTAAAGTTCCTGATGCCATTCATGACGACGTGGATGTGTGAGGCAGGTTTCTCAACGGTGACATATCTGAAGTCCAAGTATCGAAACAAACTGGAGACGGTGGCCCTGTGCGCCCACCTGAGAATCGCACTGTCGCCGCTTCAAAGCCGAATCGATGATCTCGTAGCCAATATGCAAAGTCAACCATCGCACTAATGTGGATAATCCACATCTACAATGTTGCTAACGGAACATTTGAATTAGGCTTGTAAGTTTCACTTTCGGGTTTATTCAGTGAAAGTTGTTTCTTTAATGTTGTTCATGATAACGGATCATTGAACCTGGATATAAGTTCAGATGCATAGCGGGGTTTTTCAGTAAAAGTTATTCTTGTTTTGTTTATCAGTTCATGTTACGTTTTAAGTTCATCAACTATTCACGATGAAGATTAAAATAACGTTCAAACACCTAATCTTGGCGTGTCACTTTAATAGTTAAACTTTTATTCTAGTTCACAAAAGATACACCGCCAATGAATGTTGTGAGATTCATCTTCATCATCATCATCATCTTCATCTTCATCATTAAATCTTCATCCGGATTCATCGTCGGGGCAGATTCATCTCTTCCGAAGCTGCTAACAAGGCAGGGAGTTTACGCCTGATTGGCTGACAATAATATCAAGTGTGTGGTGTCTGTGATCGAAGTCGCTGCTCATTCTCAAGGGGGGCATGGTCTCTCGCTCTCCCTCTCTCTCATCATGGTCGTGGAGATCCGAACAAAATAACAACAAAATAAGGACAGTGTTTGGTATGATTGTGTCACTTTGCTTTTTTGTTCAATTACGAATTGTACTACTGTACAAAGATGATGAACCGAACCCTTACCAATATATTAACGTCATAAGCAATCGATATTTCCGTGACGGTTTTTGGGGGTTAGAGGGGGGGGGGGTTCGATAGGTCGTGACTGGATGCCTGGGTTTTATATTGGGTCCTGGGCTAAAAAGGCTGCAGAACGCAGGTCTATACTGCACTGATCTGATAAACTTCATTTTTTAATTTCCAAAAAACTTCATTTAAAGGAATCTTATCTACTTTTATCACTTACTCTGGATCTCTTTCAGAAGATTGTCATTGATCTGGATAAGTGAGTCCACATTCTGCTCCTCTACCGGGAAGTCCAGCAATCTGGGTGGTGCAGGCTCTGTGGTTGAAAAATGTGACCTGGACTCCAGTCTTCGTTGGGAGGAGAGAAACATTCATTCAACAAGGAAGGAAGGTGAGGGTTGCCAGTGAGAATAAGGTAATGGATGAGATAGATAAATAAATAATTTTTTTTTTTTTTTTTTTTTTTGCACAAACATTTGAAGTAAGTAAGTAACATGTTCAAAAAGTCAAAATTGGACGAAGCTGCCAAATCGTTGTGATCAAAGTATTGCAAAATCCATTGATAAATCATTTAAATTTGCAGGTAGACAAAATATGAGACATTGGGGAATCATCCACCTGATAAATCATTTCAAGTTAAGTTATAAGCATCTGAAAATGAAAAGGCAGACAAGACAGCCTCTGCTTTGTATTCAGACTTCCGTTTGCTAAACATGACAAAAACAAGAAAAAAATAAAAATAAAAATTACGATTTTAGACAACCTTGACCTTTTGACTTCAAAATGCAATTGGCTTCAGTAACCCAATATGCAAACCCTGCGCAAACTTAAAGTCAAACAGATGAAAATTAACAATTTTATGCAACCTTGACCTTTAAACTTTTTATCTAAAAAATAAATAAAACAATGGGCTGCACACTTTTGATTGGTGTACCAATTCAGTCACTCAATATGATCATTCTTAAAATTTCAGGTCAATCGGAGGAATATTGACGATGTATGCATCCTTAACCTTTGAACTTTTGATCTGAAAAAACAATTGCCTGCTCGCTTTTGATTGGTGAACCAATTCAGTCACCCAATGTGCAAATTCTTAAAATTTCAGGTCAATTGGATGAAAATTGACGATTTTAAGCGACGCTGACCTTTCACTTTTTGGCAAAATTATGAATATGGCTTTTCCATAATCTCTTAATAAAGCTTTATTGAAAATTTGATGAGAAAAGCTGAAATGGTAAAACAAGTTACAACCCGGACAGACGCACGGACACAAACACACACATTGGTGATTGCAAAACCCCATCTGCTGGGAACGAGCTGACAATGGATATTACGAAGTCTATGGCTGCCATTGTAAATGCCCACAATTCCCACCTAAAGCAAGGTTGAAAGATGTCAAAAAAGTTCCACCATAAATGACTCAATATCAAATTTTACATTAAAAACATTTTTCCATTTTGACCCGTGACCCCAGATCCCCCACCCCCTGTGGCATGAACCAGGGGTCAAATCCTAAAATGTGTGACATATTTAATGCGTTCCCCAATGATGAATGCATTCATTAAAAAAGATTACAAAGTTTCATGAAAAATATTTTAAAATGTGCCCGTAAAACATTTTTTGGTACTGGATCTTTTGAAACCTGCAGAAGGGGGTTTACAACCATCATGACCTTCTGAAACCATGATCTATTTATACACCTCCACCGGAAGTGTGGCCAAAAATGATTCACAAATACTGATCTTGTACCTTCATGCAATGTGGTGATAATTAGAATTTATGTACAACCGCTGAGGAGGTGACAGTGTGACGGAGGGATGGACAGACAGACGAAGCCAATTACAATATCCCACCGTTTCTTTTCTTGTTTTTTTCTTTCAAAAAGCATGGGGATAACAATCACGAGTATAATAGCATGACCGTCGACCGAGTCTGGAGAATCATCGGCTGAGCGAGTGTGAAAAAGAATTGATGTGTCCAAGCTGTTAACTTGGACCATTGGATGGATGGACCGAACTGGCTGTTACTCCCTTTGACACATCAGATTAATGGCTGCTTTGTGCGCACGGGATCGCTGGAAGCACAAAGGAGAATCTTAGCTCTTTTAAAATGGGGTTCATTTTCCACACAAATAACAAGGGAAGATCAACCTGAAGGAGGTACAATGGCGGTATAAAAAAGGGAAGAAAACGGGGAAACACTGAATAAATAAATAATTATATACAAGACAATAAAAATCGAAGGTGCCTCACACTGGCTTGAAGCATAGACGGGAATGGGAACTCTGCCACTCGAGAGGCAATCATAACTCCTTCCCTCACTTTCCGGACAACTGCGCCCCCTTTTAAAGCCACTCCTGTCTCCCCTTTTCAGGATGTTGCCAAGGCCTCACCTTGACGCCTCACCCGAGGACGTGACAGGAGGCCATACATACGATTGCCTTAACCTAAAACCATAACTATTCATTGCAACGCACCACCCTCATACGGTGTACATTTAAACAAGACAATTTTAAAGCTACATTCCCCTGCTTATTACATTGCGAAGGCTAACTACACGAACATGGACCATACTAATCCATACATTTAACTGTAACGTGGGTTTGGAAATCCACAAATTGGCACAAATTGGACATCACATCCTTCTTTCAACGTTCAGTGAATCTCCAATGTTATGAGAAAGAACCATCATCGGAACAAGATGAGGATTTCTTGTTGATTTATTTTGGCAGGTCAATTAATCGGAAGAGTTGTGCCAGAATTGTGCCCACACGAGAACTCTGCGGAAGTTCAATTCAGTGCTGAGTGATTAAATACCCATTTTATGTTCTTTTCTACACATTTGTTTTCTTTACTACACATGTGATTAAAATACACATGAAAGGGACATGATAAAGGACATGAAAGATACTCTTGCAGTCTTACCTGCACAGCAAATCCTTGTAGACCTGAAAAGGTAGGAAATAAACAAGGATCAGAATCAGATTACAAGGAAGTCTGATGCAGGTGGGGGCCATCTGGTCCAGAGCTATAGAATACTAGAGTTCAGTGAACTTAACAATAGGCGCCATGTTGTTACTCAACTGTTCATGTGCGGTTTAGCGTTAATTATGCACGATTGGAACGTACATTTGAGACATTTAAGGTTCTTTAGACCTTTTCGACCATTACAGACCTTTTACTTAAGACCCTGTGAAACCTCAAACCCCTTCGACCCTTTTGGCCTCGCAGACTTTTACAAACCTTTGACTTTAGATCCTTTACACATTCAGACCCTTAAAACTGTGGACCTCATGGAGCTTTAACTTTAGAGCCTGAAGATCCCTCAAGACTTTTAAGACCCCATTAGACCCTCAAGACCATTTGCTATGACCCTAGCTTTTTAATAACTTAGGTTGAAACTCTTTGAATGCACCAGGCATGCTAAGTCACAGACAAGGTTTCTTATATCTCAGCTACCCTTTACCCGAGACAAAACATCACGATAACACGTCACATTTATTGATGTTTCATCGTTTTCTACAGTGGTACTATTGCTTTCATGCACGTAATATATTATCCACTCATAATTCTGTGTGGTCCTTGCGGAAGTAATTTTGGGTACATTTAATTTACACAAATTAATTAGTGAATACACATATTAGATTAATGAACACGAGAGGGTCTTCCTCCAATTGGGGTGGGGGGGAGGATGGGGGGACGGGACGGGACAAATCCTGTCTCTGTCTCTCTCTCTCTCTGTGTTTCTGTCTCCGTCTCCGTCTCCCTGTCTGATAGCTCAGATGGCAGAGCACTGGTACGGTTTTCCAGACGACCTGGGTTCGATTCCTGGTCTGGGCATGTAATTTTCCCACATATATAAATTTAATTATTTATAATCCTGTTCATTAATCTAATTGCTTCACTCCACCCCCAGTGGTGTTCATAACAGAGAATACGGATTTGTCCCCCCAATTGGAGGAAGAACCTCTCCTGTTCAGGCCCTTAGTGCTCCTGTGGTTGGCAGCGAGTATCCCGGAAGCATTGACAGAGAGTGGCAATCATTGTGTGGGAAAATTGCATGCTCAGTCAAGGTCGCCCAGATAGCTCAGATGGCAGAGCACTGGTTCGGTTTTCCAGAATGACCTGGGTTCGATTCCTGGTCTGGGTATGTAATTTTCCCACATATATCAATTTAATGAATACACATATGCAAATACAATGCTTATATTTCATATATACTCGAAATAGCTGCTAACTTGTGTATCGTTTGCTTAAATACTTGTATTAATGAATGCTTTATCGTGGAATGTCATTCATGCATGAATGATTTTAATCAAGTTAAATTGTACTTGCAAAGGCCACATGTTTAAAAGCACATTTTACCAAGCCCAGTTTAAAACTGCACTTGTGTTTTTTTTTGTTTTTTTTTTGTATACTGAATCGAGGCTCGTGAAAGAGCTAACATTAACTTCACAAACAAATCGACCAGACAAACAAAATACACAAAAAGAGGGAGCGGAAGACAAGATGGGGAGAAAAGGGGAAGCACACACACACAACATCCGAGAGCAGGGAGATGTGTGGAAGGGAGAGGGCCCGGGGGGAGGAGGCGTGGGAAGGGGGGGGGGGGAGGGAGAAGTATAAAGCACAAGGACACCAAGGACTTCCAGGACAAAAGTTGGTATTTCAAAAAGTGGAATTGGGGTGAAATTAGCAGGGGTAGAAAAGATCAAGGTTTTGGATGGGGGAAGATAAGAGATGGTGGTGAACAGCTGTTTTAAAGACTTGGAGGGTGGAGTGGGATTGAAGAGAGTGAGGGAGTTTGTTCCAGAGGCGGGAGAAAAGAGGAATGAAGGAGTGAAGGTGAGCAGAGAGTCTTGAAGTGAAGGTGAGCACTTCTTCCGTCCCACGTTTCCATGGTTTATGACCTGAAAGAATGCACGAGCTTTCGGTGCAGCTGCCCTCCCTTTTACACAGCCAGTCACCTGTATCAACAGCTTCTGCCATAAAACTCATTCCACCACTTGAATCATTGTGCTCGGTTCTCTTCCCCACTCCAACCAATTGTTACGGATTCGGCCCTAAGGGTTGTTGTTATGATTATTGTTGTTGATTCGAAGTATTTTGGTGATTGCGGTTGAAGGGAAAGGGTTATTATAGTTAAAATATTTAAAAGCGCTCCTGGTAAAATGTGGCCGGAAATCCGGATCGTGACCGGAAGAGGTGGAGCAAAGAAGAGGAGAGAGGCGGTATGAGATCGTGAAACAGACGTTGTTGTTGAAGCGCCGGACCGAGCGTTCGACGTACAGTGCGAGTGAACTTTGCGTCCTTGAAGGGAAGTTCGGGCGAGAAGAGTTATCGCCGGAGTGCGTGGAGCCTGTGTCGTCGGGTATCCTCATTGAGGTTCCGGAGGATCCTGGCCTCAAAGCCCGGGTTTGAGGGAAAGCCGTCCGCCATCTTCGCCACGCGAGCAACCCGCAGTGAACCGGTTTTGGTCGTGTAGGCTGGGCATTATTCCCCGGTGGTTTGCCGGGGACGGCTGTGCCAGAAAGGGCACGTGAGAATTATACGGAGGCTCGCGGATTGAACCGCAACGTGTACGTCGGAGCGCGTCTTGGTGAGGTTCCTTTCCACGCTGTGTTGCTGGGTGCTGAACAACGTGACCTCGGGGTCGTCTCGCTCGCCTACGCCTAAATTGACCATCGGGCCTTGACTCCCCGATCGCGCGAGCGCATAGAGACATTGGGACTTCGCCTTGGAGGGGTGCAGAGACATTGGGGGAGGTGCCGTGAGTTTGGGGTTAACGAGCTTGATAAGGATATCATCGTAAGATTTGAAAGTAGCGGTGATTGCCCCCATTGTTGTATGGCTCTTTGTGTGTGATTTATAATATATTATTGTTTGTTTATAACCTGGTGTGGTTGCATTATTGATTTGACTGTTTCATTTGCTGGTTCCATTGAGGGTTTCATTATTTGCTGGATTTCAACCAAGGATAACACATCTTTCAGCCGGGGACCCTCTCGGGGTTCGGAGGTCTACCAAGACCAGAGGTAAGGGGGGACCCCGTAACAGAAATTGGGGGCTCGTCCAATTGATATTCGTGGGCTCGCAATTGAGTCTGCGTCCGGGATCTAAAAATTCCTAAATTTAGTCCGGGAAAGAATTCCCTAACATTCCCAGAATTCCCAAATTTGGAACTTTTTCCAACATTCCCAAATTTTTTCCAAAAACAAACAACAACAACAAAAAAATAAGAATTTTTTGTTTTTTTTGTTTGTTAAAAAATTATTGTGTGAAGGTTAACAGGTGTTACCAGTAGTCACTATGGAGTTTGATGCAGAGAAGTTTACAGTGACCCCTAGTGAAGCACAGTTCAGAGCGTTAGTAAAATCGGACCTCTGGAAATTGGCCAAACATTTTAGCTTGGAGGTCCGAACTAATATGAATAAGGCAGAGTTGCAGACAGTGGTGATACAATCTATGGTGGGATTAGAAGCATGGGAAGAGGTAGCCTGGGATTGGTTACCAGAAGAGCAAGAAAATGTGGAGCTCCGGAAACTGGAGACGCAATTACAGAGCCAGGAAAGGGAAAAAGCACAGGAACGAGAACTCCAGGAAAGGTTAAAAGTACAGGAAAGAACTCCAGGAAAGGTTAGAAGGAAAGAAAAAAAAAAAGAGGAAAGGAGAGTGGAAAGAGAACTCCAGGAAAGGTTAGAAGACAAAAAAAAGCAGAGGAAAGGAGAGCTGCAAGAGAACTCGAAGCAGAGGAGAGAAGAGCCGAAAGGGAGTTAAAGGACCGTGAATTGGTGCGTCAGCAGGAAATTAAAGTCAAGGAGATGGTGTTAATGAGAGAACGGGGAGAGGTACCATCCCTGCTGACTGGTTCGACACCTAGTCAGAACACCTGGGATGTTGGCAGACATGCAAGGCTGGTCCCACCCTTCAATGAAAAGGAGGTAGCCAAGTTTTTTTCCCACACTTTGAGAAAGTGGCTCGACAGTTAAACTGGCCTGAGGAGTACTGGTCCACACTCGTGCAAAGTGTTCTGGTGGGTAAAGCCCAAGAGATTTATTCGGCTTTACCGATTGACAAATGTGCAGATTACGAGGTATTGAAGAAACACATTCTCAAAGCTTATGAATTGGTCCCGGAAGCTTACCGGCAAAAATTCCGGAATGCCAGGAGGAGGGAGAGTGAGAATGAATGAATGATCGTTTTAAGGCCATTTTCCCCGCTAGAGCAGGGGTTAGCCTTGCGGGCCCCATGACAATCATGGTTCCCTGTTTGAGGCAATGTTTTTATGGCCGGATGCCCGTCCTGGCGCCAACCCTTAGTCGCCTCTTACGATGCGCAGGGATACGGTGTACCTATTCTAAACCGGGTTACACACCGGGATCATTCATCCCAGCAAGCTGGTACTCAATTTGCTGACCTCGGAAGGATGACAGGCTGAGTCAACCCCCCCTGGTGTTAATTTAGCGATCGACCGGGATTCGAACCCAGGATCCTAGGATCCCAAGCCGGCACCCTAACCGCTAAGCCAGCACCAGGCTAGGAGGGAGAGTGAGACCCATGTGGAATTTGCCAGAGTGAAGGAAACCATGTTTGATAGGTGGTGTGATTCAAAAGGAGTTGGGAAAGACTTCAAACTATTGCGACAATTGATCCTGGTGGAGGAATTCCAACAGTGTGTCCACGAGGACATTAAAGTTCATCTGGAGGAAAGGAAAGTACCAAAGCTGTATGAGGCAGCCACCATGGCAGATGACTATGCCTTAACACACAGGATGGGGTTCCACAAACCGAACTTCTCGCCCAGACCTAGCCAGGGGAGCTATGGTACATCAGGGGCGGAGAATGAAAATCCATGGGGGCGGCCTTGGGATGAAAATGAGGTCCACTTTGACACCACGACTTCTAGAAATCAGAAGACTGCGGTTCCAAGACAGACCTATCGTCCGGGGGACTCGAGGCAGCCCGCCGCCCCCATGCCTTGGCAGACCACGAGGTTTGCCTCCGGGCCTACTTGCACTTTTTGCCATAAACCTGGACACTGGATGTCCAACTGTTATGCTCTGGGAAAGGAAAATCAGGAGCGGAGTTCGACTAGTACGACTCCAAATGCGATGGCCATTGTGAGAAATCGCCCTCAAAAGGGTGACCAACCATTTATTTCCGAGGCGTTTGTATCACTGGATGGAGCCTCGACTAACCGGAGACCGGTTAGGATATTGAGGGACACAGGAGCACATCAATCTTTAATGCTTGAAGGCATCTTGCCATGGTCCGAGGAGACGGCAACTGGGGATAGTGTTCGTTTACAGGGGATTGGTGGCTGTGTTAGTGCTCCACTGCATGTCATCCATTTGGAATCCGATTTGGTGTCAGGACCGGTCACCGTCGGTTTACAAGCCACGCTTCCTGTAGAGGGAGTATCAGTTGTTATCGGGGATGATTTGGCCGGTGGTCAAGTTTATGGTAACCCGATGGTTGTTAAAAAGCCCAGTAGGTAAAATAACACCACACCAGGTCGGGATGGCGACAAGTTTAGCAAGTTATTTGAAGGTGGACTGAACTTCAAAACAAAGGAAGGTGTTTTGGAGTCTGCCTTCAGCAACTATGGACCGCTTTTGGAAGTGCTGCTGATAAAAGACAGGGAGACACGAAAGTCATGAGGGTTTGGCTTTGTCACGTTTGAAAAGTCAAAGGACGCCAGAGAGGCAGAAAAGGATCTTAATAGCAACGAGTTGGAGGGTCGGACCATCACAGTAGGGAAGGCATTTCCTAGGGGTCGAGGGGGCTACAGAGGAGGACCACGGAGTAGTAGTGGTGGTGGCCACAAGCGATATTATTATGGAGGCTTCCAGAGTTATGACCGCTCCCGAAGGAAGGATTATCAGAGCAGTGGCCGAGAAGGAGACCGCCAGTCAGGTGACCACTGTGACAAGTGGTCCAACCGTAATTATTAGGAGTCCGGAAAAGTTGAAGCACTGAATGCTGTGGAGCCGCCGAGCCAAGATTCCTACACAGACTAACCGTGAACGCCACATTCCTAAAGGCGTCCAGGTAGTGAACTTCCCTGCACGGACTAATCGTGAACTCCACGTTCCTAAAAGCGTCCATGTAGTGAACTTTCTTCCCCGGACTAACCGTGAACTCCACGTTCCTAAAGGCGTCCATGTAGTGAATACTTCCAGGCCTCACCACCCAACCACCATGGAACCTGGCTTTCAGCTCGGCCTCCCGGGGAAAGTGCTATAGATTTGCTGGCCTTTGGGTTTTTGATCACAACCCCTTAACCTTCATTCAAGAGAAACTAGAAGTAAAAATCAGAGGGGCAGGGACAATGTCATTGTTGATGCTTGGTCCAGAGGGAATTAACTTTGGAAAGCTCTGGGGGTGGTGTAAAATTTTGTTGCTTTATTTTTGGGGGAGGTTGAATATTGTTGCCCACGGGGATTGCTGATTTGAGTTGTGAATTTACTTTGGCTTGTTTAAAGAGGGCATGCAAAGAAAGTTTTCGGTGTTCAAACTTTCTTTCTTGAGGGGGGGAAGTGTTACGGATTCGGCCCTAAGGGTTGTTGTTATGATTATTGTTGTTGATTCGAAGTATTTTGGTGATTGTGGTTGAAGGGAAAGGGTTATTATAGTTAAAAGATTTAAAAGCGCTCCTGGTAAAATGTGGCCGGAAATCTGGATCGTGACCGGAAGAGGTGGAGCAAAGAAGAGGAGAGAGGCGGTATGAGATCGTGAAACAGACGTTGTTGTTGAAGCTCCGGACCGAGCGTTCGACGTACAGTGCGAGTGAACTTTGCGTCCTTGAAGGGAAGTTCGGGCGAGAAGAGTTACCGCCGGAGTGCGTGGAGCCTGTGTCGTCGGGTAGCCTCATTGAGGTTCCGGAGGATCCTGGCCTCAAAGCCCGGGTTCGAGGGAAAGCCGTCCGCCATCTTCGCCACGCGAGCAACCGACAGTGAACCGGTTTTGGTCATGTCGGCTGGGCATTATTCCCCGGTGGTTTGCCGGGGACGGCTGTGCCAGAAAGGGCACGTGAGAATTATAAGGAGGCTCGCGGATTGAACCGCAACGTGTACGTCGGAGCGCGTCTTGGTGAGGTTCCTTTCCACCGCCGTGTTGCTGGGTGCTGAACAACATGACATCGGGGTCGTCTCGCTCGCCTACGCCTCAATTGAACATCAGGCCTTGACTCCCCGATCACGGGAGCGCACAGAGACATTGGGACTTCGCCTTGGACGGGTGCAGAGACATTGGGGGAGGTGCTGTGAGTTTGGGGTTAAGGGGCTTGATAAGGATAGCATCATAAGATTTGAAAGTAGGGGTGATTGCCCCCATTGTTGTATGGCTCTTTGTGTGTGATTTATAATATATTATTGTTTGTTTATAACCTGGTGTGGTTGCATTATTGATTTGACCGTTTCATTTACTGGTTCCATTGAGGGTTTCATTATTTGCTGGATTTCAACCAAGGATAACACATCTTTCTGCCAGGGACCCTCTCGGGGTTCGGAGGTCTACCGAGACCAGAGGTAAGGGGGGGACCCCGCAACACAATCAATTTCCCTGGCTGTCCAAACTCTATTTTCACAGTCTCTTTTTTATGAGCTCACTCCTTATCAGATCGGTGCCTTGGGCAAAAGCCCACAGCTGTTTCACATCAATGGCCCCCACCCATGACAAAATGTGGAAATGAAGCCAGAGCCACCGCACTCTGGCCAGAATAATCTTCATTCTGCCTCGCGTGTAGCTGTTCTCCATGCATCCTTTTTTTTGATGTATCAACTCTGTATTAATAAATGTATTACTCGAACCGCAAGGCTAATTCTTCAACAATAATTGGCGTAGTCGGCAAGATCACAAACCCCAGAGGAGAGAGAGGAGACTGGAGGGCTCGGCTGGGTGACGGCAGACACGGACAGCCGGCTGGAATAAAGGTAAATGTCCTAACTGCAGGTCGTATGCCCGTCTCTGACCTACCGGGTAACGCGATCCGAAGTGTTCAGAGTTTAAACATCTATAAGGCCAGAGAAAGCAGGTTAGAATCCTGTTGTCTTTGTGATGGTTTGGAAAAGGGGTTCCCAGACAGGGAACCCAGAGTCCCCAGTGAGGTTAAGAGGGCTGATGATTTGAATGTTAAGAGTGCCTGCTGGATTGCACAGAGTTAAAATCCAACTAGCTGGAGGTCTCGCATGTTTGTGATTCAAATGCTATGAAGATGCAGATATCCAGGAGGTAAAAGTCTCCAAAGAGAGCCAAGGGGTGAAAATCCCCAATGTGCACACAGTGTAATGCCTACACCATTGGTATAGAGTGTAGTGAAAATGTATATCAACGTTGAACCCAGGAGTGATGCCCACTTAAACCGCAGAGGGGCGTCTATAAGACCTCGGACGTCCGCGACGCGGAGCCACTCCTGTGACATTTTACTATGACATGTAGTCCTGAACGGTACGTACTCGCACATGTATTCTCGGCTTGCTTGCATTGACTAATATAACCGATCCTCCCTGTATGATGCCAAGATCCTGATATACAGTCACGTGAAAAAGTAAGTACACCCCATGTAAAGTTTTGACTTTTTCAACATATTTCAACATACAGCTATTTGATCTTCATTTCAACAATATTGATAGATAAAGGTGATATAATACAACAAATATCATGAAACATTTACATTTTGTAGTCCATTGTATAATTTAATTGAACATAAATGCAAATTTCGCATGTGGAAAAAGTAAGTACACCCTTGGCTCTAATAGGTGGTATTGCCCCCTTTGGCAGAAACAACCTCAAGTAGGCATTTCTTATAATTGTCTACCAGTCTCTGACATCGACTGGGAAAAATTTTTGCCCACTCCTCCATGCAGAATTCGCGATGTTTGAGGGTTTTCTTGCATGCACAGCTCGTTTCAAATCCCCCCACAACATCTCGATGGGATTTAGATCCGGGCTTTGACTTGGCCATTCCAGAACCCTCCATTTCGTTCTTTTCAGCTATTCCTTGGTGGATTTACTGGTATGTTTAGGGTCATTGTCATGTTGCAATGTCCACCTTCGGTTGAGCTTAAACTTTCTGACAGATGGCCTCACATTATCCTCAAGCACCCTCTGGTACAATGAAGAATTCATAGTGGATTCTATGATGCGGAGCTGCCCAGGCCCTGATGCAGCAAAGCTGCCCCAAACCATAATATTTCCACCACCATGCTTCACAGTTGGTATCAGGTTCTTGTGGTCAAATGCTGTCTTTGGTTTATAGTGAAAACATGTCTTCTGGTACTGTGGCCAAATAGCTCTACCTTTGACTCATCTGTCCAGAGCACATTGTTCCAGAAGTGCTGGTCTTTGCCGAGGTGTTCATTGGCAAACTTTAGTCTTGCCCTGATGTTCTTTCTGGACAGCAAAGGTTTCCTCCTGGCACACCTCCCATGACGATCAAATTTGTGCAGCCTCTTTCTAATGGTAGACTCGTACACTTTGACATCAACAGTGGCAAGAGCTACCTGAAGGTCCCGTGATGACATTCTGGGGTTCTTAGAGACTTCTTTCAGCATCTTGCGGTCTGCTATCGGGCTGAACTTGCTGGGGCGGCCTGGCTTGAACAAGTTGGCAGTTGTTTGGAAACTTCTCCACTTGTAGATGATCTTCCGGACAGTCGAATGATTGATTTCAAATTGTTTGGAGGTCTTTTTAAATCCCTTCCCAGACTCGTAGGCATCTATAACCTTCTTTCTGAAGGCCTCAGAGAGCTCTTTTGCCGAGGCATGGTGACGCCGCACACTTCAACAACAAAGAGCAAACCAAACTAAATGTCTGAGGTTTAAATAAGACAGGTTCCTCCAAGATCCTCTCTAACGATGTTCTAATCATTTGCACCTGAGCTGGTGCACCTGATTCTAATTTTAGGTATTTGAAGTCGTGATAAATGTAGGGGTGTACTTACTTTTTCCACATGCGAAATTTGCATTTATGTTTATTTAAATTGTACAATAGACTACAAAATGTAAATGTTTCATGATATTTGTTATATTACATCACCTTTATCCATCAATATTGTTGAAATGAAGATCAAATAGCTTTACATTGAAATATGTGAAAAAGTCAAAACTTTACATGGGGTGTACTTACTTTTTCACGTGACTGTATATTGCATGATTGTATTTTGCAGGATGATGCTAAAGATCTGATTGAGATTAAACCTACCTATGGTACAAAGTTGTGGACTTGGTTTATTTTCACAACATTTAATCTCAATCAAGATCTACAGAAATGGCGGGACACAGGATGATCCATGTACCGACCTTCAGCGCCGACCCACAAGCTGCGGACTCGGGCTCTGAGTTAACTTACATGGCCCAGGACACTGGAGAACCAGTTCAAAGCCCAGGAGACCGTTCCCACTGCTGAAACGAAACTGGACATTCAGCAGACTAAAGTGGACCACCACGTCTACCGGAGCATTGGGCGATGTACGACGTACGATACCGCTGTGGCGGAGCTAAAGCGTATTTACATTAAGAAACGGAGCGTGGTATACACCAGGTATATGCTCTCATCGCAGCGGCAACAGCCCACTGAGTCGATAGACCGCTTCGCTCAGGAGCTACGACAACTGCTAGCGGACAGTACCCAAGAGGTCCGCACTCACGAGCAAGTCCGGGACGATCTTGTCCGAGACGCTTTCATCTCTGGGATCGGCGCTCCTGCTCTCAGGCTCAGACTTTTGGAGACAGCTGACCTGACGTTCGTGGAGGCTCTCCGGGTGGCTCACATCTACACGGAGGCCCGGGAACAATCTACCGCCTATGACCACACACGGGTCGTCGCGGGGACTTCTCAACTCGCGCGACCGGAGAGGGCGACCGCCGAGGATACGGGAGCGGACCCGACCACGCTAGCGGAGCCCTTGGCCGCTCCCGGGGTGGACTCGGATTTGGGCTTGGCTGCGGCTACGGCGGCCAGGCCAAGGCCTGTACGAAATGCAACGTGTTACTTCTGTGGCAACTAACAGCATCCCAGGTCAGCGTGTCTGGCTCGAGAAGCAATATGCCATTTGTGTTCAACAAAAGGACATTTTGCAAAAGTCTGTCGAAAGACCGCGCTGGGCGCACGAACTCACGCGACCTTGAATGGGCTTATTGCCGAGCCAACTGACCGAGCACGGAGCGGGGCGCCTCACCCGAGTTTGATGAGCGGTCCTCCTCCTCGTGGGCCCCTGGCTGCATGCTCGACCTTGGTGAGATACATCGGGCCGCCAAAACAAATGGCGCGAACACGATTGACCACGGAGCGAACGTCCTTGACTGGAATCCGAACGCCCTCCGAAGGCAACTCAACCAAACGACAAGCTCCCGCTTTGACGCAAACCAAGCATGTGACACGAGCGCCCTCTGACGGCAGCACGTACTAACTACACGCTCTTGCCTCAGCACGTGAAAGTACAGATGGCTGCGATCCTTCTCGCGTGACTCGAGCGCCGTCTGACGGCTGCTCGTACGGACTACAAGCTCCTGAAGCTCCAACTATGCCTTTGACACAAGGGCCCTCCGGAGGCCGCTCAAACGACCGGAAAACTGCAGCCGGCGTGGGCTCCACACGCAAGGCGCGATCTTTTCGCCCGGATGGCTCAATACCTGCCGGATCTTCCGGCCTTGCTCAAGCCATTATTCCACTCATGGTCGAAGGCATTTTTGTGCGGGCTTTAGTCGACACGGGATCTACGGATAGTTTTATCGATCAACGACTGGTGCGTAAACATGGGTGGCCGGTCCTCGGGACAACACGACGGATCTTCATGGCCTCCCAGGGGCTTCGGCTCAGCACGAAAGGGGAATGTCGATTGAAACTTGTGATAAAGGGACGCATGTTTCCAGATGTACATCTCATGGTCTTGCCTGCTTTATGTGCCGACATTCTGTTAGGACATGATTTTCTAAAGCGGCATGGACGTTTGGAAATGGAATTCGGTGGGACTGACACGCTTGCTGTGTGTGCACTAGCGAAAATGGAAATCGAGCCTCTTTCACTGTTCCCCAACCTGACCACTGACTGCACTCATGTAGCGGTGAAATCACGGCGCTACTCACGAGCGGACGCGCAATTCATTGCGGAAGAAACAGCCCAGCTCTTAAAGGAGGGTATCATAGAACCTAGCCGGTCGCCGTGGCGGGCCCAGGTCTTAGTGGTGCGAAGTGAAGCCCATCGCCGACGCATGGTAATCGACTATTCACAGACGGTTAATCGCTTTACACAGCTGGACGCCTACCCGTTACCGGGGATGGACGCGCTGGTATGACAGGTGGCCCAGTACTCAGTCGATAGCACTCTCGATCTGCGTAGTGCGTATCATCAGATCCCCATCTCTAGGGCTGATCGCATCTATACCGCCTTTGAATCGGGTCAAAAGTTATACCAGTTCACCCGATTACCTTTTGGGGTAACGAACGGGGTCGCCTGTTTTCAGAGGGCTATGGACGACCTCATTACTAAGGAGAACTTGACAGATGTCTTTGTGTATCTGGACAATCTTACGGTTTGTGGGTATGACCAGGGGCATCATGATGCTAATCTGAAGTGCTTCCTCGAGGTCGCGCAGAGGTATCGCCTAACCATGAATGAGGCTAAGTGTCGTTACTCTCTATGCACGATAGATCTTCTGGGGTACACCGTGACCCATGGCTCTGTCTCTCCAGATAAGGAGCGTCTGCGACCTTTGCTCCATGTGGCTCCGCCTAGCGATCGAGCTTCGCTGAAGCGCGCTCTCGGGCTGTTCGCCCACTATTCGAAGTGGGTGCAAAATTTCTCCACGAAGCTCCGCCCCCTTGTGGCCTGCGACACATTCCCCATTGGTCCAGCCACCTTGGCAGCCTTCGGGGGCCTTAAGGCCGACAGCGCCGGCACCACTGTGGCGACGATCGACGAGAGCGAATCTTTCGTCTTAGAAAGTGATGCATCGGATCATGCGATAGTGGCGACACTCTCCCAGGGGGGGTGCCCGGTGGCTTTCTTTTCGCGGACTCTCACCTCCGCTGAGCGGAGGCATTTGTCTGTCGAAAAGGAAGCGTATGCCATCGTTGTCGATTCGGCGATGGCGACCGTACTTACTCGGGCGATGCTTCCAAATCATCACGGACCAACAAAGCGTAGCGTTCATGTACGACACCCTACATGCTCAACGCATTAAGAATGAGAAAATCACTCGCTGGCGTATCGAACTCGCCGACTTCTGCTACACCATCAAATATCACCCGGGGAAGGATAACCTGGTCGCCGACGCCTTATCGAGGCCGGCTACGTGCGCAGGTATCGTAACTCTGGAGGGTCTGCGCGCTTTGTACGGCACTATGTATCATCCTGGGGTGACGCGTTTCGCTCATTTTGTGTGTCGTGGTAATCTGCCGTACTCGAATGAGGACATCCACCGGATCTGCCGCGACTGCGCTATATGTGCGGAACTCAAACCGATTTTTTACAACCCTCCCATGGGGACGCTGGTTAGGGCTACTAGACCGTGGGAGAGATTGGCAATGGATTTCAAAGGGCCGCTGCCGGTGTCGAGTGCCTCTCGTTATCTGCTCACTATCGTTGATGAGTACTCGCGATTCCCTTTTGCTTACACGTGCGTGGATATGACGGCTGCCACGGTCATACGGTGCCTGCAGAATTTGTTTTCTATGTTCGGGTATCCGGCCTACGTGCAGACCGATCGGGGTGCAGTGTTCCTGTCCCAGGACGTGAGGGGTTACTTGCTCCAAAATAATGTCGTTTCAAGTTACACCACACCGTACAGGCCTCAGGCGAATGGGCAGGTCGAACGCTTCAATGGGATTATATGGAGGGCCGTCATGCTAAGTCTCAGGACCCTCGGCCATGGCCTCGATAAATGGGCTTGGTCGTTACCTGCGGCGCTGAACTCGATCAGGGCTCTACTATGTACGGCCACCAACCAGACTCCTCACGAGAGACTGTTCCACCACCCTAGAAGCTCGGGTAGTATCCGATCTTTACCCAGTTGGCTCGCTGAGCCGGGGCCGGCCTATCTCAAACGTGCGGTTCGCACAAGCAAGTACGACCCCTTAGTCGATAAGGTGCAGGTACTCCAGGCTAACCCCGAGCATGCTTGTGTGATGACGGCAGATGGACGCAAGTCCACTGTCTCCGTACGCCATCTCGCCCCATGTGGGGTCATCGACCCTTATGGGGATATCGACGAACCGATCTACGAGTCTATAGACTCCCCCGAAGCTTCCTCTATGGAACATCTGCTGTCCCTTCCTTCGTCAAATACACCCCTGCATGAAGGCCCTGAGGTGCCTCCTCCGACACCTGCCTCCAGCGGCTACTCCGATGCAGGGGACTCTGGACTTGGGGAGGCCATACCCGGTAGTTTCCGGACCCGTGCCGGCAGAGTAATTCGCCACCCTGACCGCTACGGATGGACCGACTGACACGGAATGACGTCCCCAATCAATTAATGCTGACGCACGCTTGATTCCTGCCTAGCGGCAGTGTAGTTCTAACGGTGGGGAGAATGTAGTGAAAATGTATATCAAAGTTGAACCCAGGAGTGATGCCCACTTAAACCGCAGAGGGGCGTCTATAAGACCTCGGACGTCCGCGAGGCGGAGCCACTCCTGTGACATTTTACTATGACATGTAGTCCTGAACGGTACGTACTCGCACATGCATTCTAGGCTTGCTTGCATTGACTAATACTAGGACGTGCCCGTATGTACGTGCTTGCCCGTACGTGCGTGCAAAAAAAAAACTTTGAAACCACGTGGCAGTAACGACCACAGAACCCCCCCCCCCTCTATTTACATGAAATGGTTTGGTCCATTCGCAAAGCCAAAGCGAACGGCTTGCGAGTACGGTAGAACCCCCCCCCCCCCCTCTATTTACATGAAATGGTTTGGTCCATTCGCAAAGCCAAAGCGAACGGCTTGCGAGTACGGTGACCATACCTTGGGAACCACTTGTCCGATTAATTTCAAACCTTGAAAAGGCACATCCTCGGGTCCCCAGCAATATACCTGGCAAGTTTCAAGTATATCGGACCGGTAGTTGTCGAGAAACAGCGGTCACAGACAAACACACAGACATTCACACAGAGATTACTGGAATTATAGATAGATAACCGATCCTCCCTATATGATGCCAAGATCCTGATATCTATTGCATGATTGTATTTTGCAGGATGATGCTAAAGATCTGATTGAGATTAAACCTACCTATGGTACAAAGTTGTGGACTTGGTTTATTTTCACAACATAGAGGATGGGTTGTATGGGATGGGAAGTCCCATTGGGTAAGAGTCCGGATGTTTGAAGTGTTAAATAAAGTAGTTTTGTAAATGTGTGTAACAGACTGCATGTCGTAAATTGTAAAATTTAAGTATTGACAAATTGTTTTGTTTGAGTAATTGGCGTTTGCCCTGTTTTATCCTGGTGTTTGTGTTGTTTGGTGCAACAGCCTGCGTATTGCAATTGCGAAGCTTGGGAAGGGGCAATAAGCACGGAAACTCGGCCCAGGTTGAGCCCCCCAATGGGAGAATTTGCGCTAGATACATGTATGAAAATTACGGGTCGGAGTCCGTAAGTGATGTTCGGAAATGGTGTAAGTGGACAGAGGGTGATACAAAGTTGAATTTTCCAGAAGATGGTACTTTTGATAAAGAGAAACTGGAAAATCTGAGAAAGGAATTGAAAATTAGAGGGCAGAATCAGAAAACTGCAATGGAAGTAAATTGGGAAGCATTTATGATGAGGCTTGAGGAAAGTATGAAAATAAATGAAAAAAATCAAAGTTAGGCCGAGAAAAATATATTTCCGGTCTCTGGTCAGTGCGTGCATCGATTTTGAGCCTGTGCGTCAACAATTATTTTTTTTTTCTTTAATTTCCAATGGTACCTACAACAGCGCGTGCCTGTTGTTGCCGGGCCGGCGCGCTATCTCGGGAAATACGGGTCCGTGAGGGTCGCCATTGGTATCAACATTCGCGCACGGTTCTCCCCTACAAAACTTCGTTTAGTTTGTCCAAATCCAACCAGCCATTCCAAAGATATGAGTAGTGCTGTGTGCCGTGCCGTCACGAATCCAATCGGCTGGATATTGTCATTTATTGAAACTAAGACGTTCTTTGTCGGGTTCGTGTGAAGCCACAGGAAGGCCTAGAGAGCTGCGGGTGGTCTCTTTAGTTAGGCCTGGATCCTATCTCGTTTGTCATGAAGTTGTAAGTGTCTGTGATAATCTGGTGGACTGGGAGAAGAGATCGTGGAAGACCATCGGCTTGTTAGACCACTTGCGCATGCGCAGTGTTGACGCGATCGACGCATTGGAATGTTTGACGGTACGGCGAGGCGATCTCGATAACGAAATGGCAGTCTATAATAGTAGAATATGCTTGAAGGACTCAATGATTTTCAGAATAAATACATTTTAAAATAACTTAAGCTTCTGTTCATTGTTTACAAAAAGGCCTACAAGTCCCATTGGCTGTCTTTAATTTCTCTCTGGACGGCGCCACGGCAGATGAGGAGGACCGCAAGGCATGAGGACACAAAAAACAACACCTTTATATGTGCAAATCCATGCTTTGCAAAAAAGCAAAAAAAAAACCCCCATCGCCGCATGAATTCTGCAACTTTGGTCTGACCAGAGACCAGCAATATCATTTTTTCAGCCTTATCTAGCTCAAGACATAATCTCGATAAGGCACAGGGTTTTCTCAATGAAGTTACAACTCAAATGCCGCTGGAAATCGGGAAAGACAAGAAAGTGCAAAGAGCCGTAAAGGCAGAGCTAATTGTTGAAGAGGAAAATGAAGATGACGACTGGCAGCTGCCGCCGCCACCACCTTATGCCCCAGTGATGCTAAGTGCACCGTCATCATGGGGAGCATTGGGTATGGCTGCGGCAGAATCTCTGTATAGAGGATTATCGAGACAATTAAGAGATGAGTTGGGGCAGGCTTCAACAAGTACCACGACGACAGAGAGACCAACTGAAAGTTATGCAACACCGAGGCGGATAGCCACTAAAAGCATCACTCATGTCAAAGAAATGAGTCCCAAGAGTTCAAGTGTCATAATTAATGTAGACAATGATCATGAAGATGATGGGAATGTACTGCAAATGCCGCAAGAGAATTCCCGGGACAAAATGATGGACAAGTACATGTGTACCGACCCTGGTCAGCGACCGATTTAAGTGTCATTGTGAGGTCCATGCCCCAGTCGGGATGATCCTCATAAATTTCACAAATATATATATAATTTTTGGTGAATAAACATTGTTTTGCATTCCAAATTTTTGTCAAACAAATTGTCAATAATAATAATTGTCAACTAGAACGGGCACTCGGTAGAGCGCATACCTTCGCCGCAGCTACTGTTCTGTACTTGGTAAAAATACGATTTTGACCTTTTCGTGACCTTGACCTTGACCTTTGACCCGATTGCTCCCAAAATCTAATCAAATGTGTCCCGTATAATAACCAATCATCCCACCAAATTTCATGCAATTCGGTTGAATACTTTTTGAGTTATGCGAATAACATACACACACACACACAGACATACAAATAAATACACAGCGATCAAAACATAACCTTCCGCTTTTGCGAAGGTAATAAAATGTGTCAATAATAAACCAGCATACGTAGATATGAATGTCCTGTTCGATATATGGTTGTGGCTGAAGGGCTATTACTCCAATTTAAACAAAGCCAATTGGCCATACTCGGAATTTTGGATCAAAAGCATAAGATAGGAAAATATCGGCCTGCTTAAACAAGCACTGGAAATTGTGCCCACTGGAATCGATTGGGGCAAAATTCAGGCATGCAAACAGAAACTTGACGAAGATTTGACGGACTATTTAGAACGATTGCGGACGGTGTTTAGGAAACATTCAGGAATGAAAGGTGATGCAGGCGAAAAATGCCTCTTCCACGTTTTCATAAACGGGCTAAATGCAAAATTACAGTCCGACATAAAGAAAACATGCTTGGAGTGGGAAACAAAAGATACAGTGGCACTTTTGCCAAATGTCGCCCATTGCTTTCGCTAAATGGACCAAAAAGGAGCAGACACTGCCACAAGATTGATGCAAAGTGTTGAAGCTTCTAATAAGTTAATGCAGTTGCAAGTAAGGTCAATGCAAAAGGAAGGGGATAGAGGGTATCGCAAGCAATAGAGAGGTACGCGAGGTAATCGTGGCCAAGGATCTAACAACACCATATGTGGGCAGGAACACATGCCACGGGTACAGCCAAGTTGGACATTGAGCCAAGCAGTGCCCAAACAAAGGTATGCCTGCATGACGGCCAATCCAAAACCCAAATTTTAACCCATGGCCCCAAAATCAGGCTGCGTGGACTATGCAAAACCCCTTCACACCATAACAACAATAGGTGTGCCTGGGCCAAACATCAGCATTACGGTTACCAACTTCTAAACCTTCCGAAGAACCGACCCTAACTATGAAGGTATCAGGGCAAGAAATCCCCTTCCTAATAGATACAGGCGCCCCACGCTCGACAATTATGCATAGTAACTTACCAAATGTTCTGCTGTCACAAGCACGTATAAATGCAATTGGGTTATCAGGAATACCAATATCAACTCCTGTAACAAAAAATTACATGTGGAATGAGGACCATTGTCAGGACAGCGTGCATTCCTGCTAGCAGCAGATACTCTGGTCAACTTATTGGGCAGCGATTTGCTATGCAGACTAAATTGCACAGTAAAATGTTCTCCTAATGGGGCGTATTTAGAAATGCCTGAGTCATCATGTGACACTGTTTTTAATTTTCTGCAGACAACCACTGAAAGGGTTGTGTATTGGTGGACTTTGGATAACGACGAGCTTTCTCGTACTTTGAAGGCTCATTTTGCAAAATTGACGAATTGTGTGTCTCAAGTACAGGACTGGATAACTCATAACCGGATAGACCTTTTGCAGTGGAAACCTCATCTGCACTATTCAGTATAATATGACGCAAAAGATGATGATGCAGATTATGCAGAGAGAGCGTCTCCACACCTCCAAATAGGTATGACGTAACATTGGGATCACTGTGGATAGGACAACAGGGAATAGGTATGGAAGTACACCTGTTAAAGGAACAATTGGATCTGTTTAAACAACTGCATGAGATAACGCCGCACATTACTTTGGCTTTGGCCGAGGGATATCTGGCTGAGGATATAGGTCCAATGATCACGAGGCTAAAAACAGTCTCTGAAGGATGAGGCAATAGCTTCAGGAGCTTTCCATGATGCCAAACTCTGGCAAATTGGCTCCGATGGATTCCGATGGGAAAGGAAGAGTGAGGCGACTTCCTCCACATTCATGGTGATTGACATCCTGCATGTGGCTGTCATAAATGCCTCTCGTGACCAACTAGATCAGGTTTTGAACCGTCTATGGACAACGCATCCAAATGAATGATGCAGGACGAATTAAAAGTATGCGACCAGTCAAAATTACGATAGACACATTATTTTTCATCTGTACTCCCATGAAACGCCTGGCCTCGCTCAAGCGGTACTCACACCGAAGCATGGAGAAAAGATGCATCCCATTGCTTACTATGGCACAAAATTGGGACCCTGTGGCTTCAGGATTTCCACTGTGTTTGAGGGCAGCAGCAGCAACCTCCTATGCAGCACAAGCTACAGAATCTATTGTTCTAGGCACAACGCTCCTTCTGGTGCCACATGCTGTTACCACTGTCCTATTAAGAACAAATATGCACCATTTGTCAGCTTCAAGAGCTACCACATATGAACTTGTGTTAATAGCTGTGACCCACAACATAATTCGGCGATGTCCACCACTGAACCCTACTTCTCTTTTGCCTACCACAGAAGATGTATAGCCGCATGACTGTGAGGAGGTCGTGATGCATATGCTAATGCCACGACCTGACGAGAGACAATCCATTCCAAAATTATGATTTGGTGTTGTATGTTGATGGGTCATAATCACGTGTATCTGTCTCCTATAATTTTATAGGCCTGAGCTCCGCCACAAGAGCTGAGTTGCTTTTTACAATAACTCAATTTCTCACTGCCCTTGTAATGATCTTAGACCTTCCAACCCCCAGGAGTACCTCTGGCAGCAACTTCCTCTCCCCTATTCCCCTAACTCTTGTTTGTCTGTGTGTTATACCCTTCTCCAAACAGTGACGACTCCATCTTCAACTCTCTCTCAAACAACAAGGACCAACATTTCCCACTCATCCCAACTCTCTCTCTTCTCCATATGTGGCAAATTTCAATTGTCACCATGCAAATTGGCTGGGTGTTGGTACCTCTATCAGCCATGGCAATTCAGGAAAGGACTTCTGTGACTCCATGGGACTGATACGATCTGCGAACTTTCCGATCCAGATTTGTCCCAATGGCAAATTCTCCCTTCTGGACGAGGTTGTTGTTGTTGTTTTGTATGCAGCTTGTGGCTACTTGGTTGCATCATCTTCTGTGGGTGCAGCTGTTCTGCTGATGCAATGCCTGATGCAATGCCCCGTTACCAATAAGCTGGTATGCATTTTGACGACCTCACAAGGGTGGCAGGCTGAGTCAAACCACCTGGTGTCAATTTAACGTTAATTCAGAGGCTCAAACTCAAGACCTTAAGATCTTGAGCCAGCCCCCTCAACCATTAAGCCTACACCAGGTTTTATGGACGAGGTGATAGATTTGGTTCTGGACTTTCTGAACACCAGACCAAGTGATGAGAAACTTCCTGCAAATTTCTCCTGCTCTTCCTGTGCTCCAATTCGTTCATCTGTCCATATGCCTGTGAGAGTGAACATCTCTCTGGAAATATTCAGAGAGCTGCTTCAGCGCCGGCGAGTATGGCAGTTCACTCAGGCAGATTGACCAGGGACTGCAAGCAGCCGTCTATCTCTCTTTAGCACTGGTATCCTATATCTACTGCCTCTGATGGTATCTTATATCCCCAGCACATTGGATGTAGGGTCAAACAGGGGCCACTCCACCAATGGTGAGTGAGAGTGGAGTGGTGTAATTCTCACCCAGTGACGTTGGCATGCGACTTTCTATTAAGTGGGATGCAGGCGAAGATGCTCTCGCTGCCTGCATACATTTATCCCAGGACTATGGGGAGCACGATGCAGCTAGGAGCCCGAGTGCTGGTCAGGCAGATTCAGCAGAGACCACGCCTGCCAACACCACGCCTCTATGCCGGGTGGCGTTCCTTCACCCCTGCCGAAGGGAACAACTGTGGACTTGAAAACAAGTCTGTTTGCCCAGAAGTTTTTTTTTTTCTTGTGAATGTCCCTCGTCTATCTCTTGTGTCAGGGCCAGATAAGGCTTGGGCTACTTGAGGAATGACAATTTGTTCCTTCAATTGTGGGCGTATACCGGGTAGTTGTGCAAGGGGAATTATTGTTGGCCTACATATTTTTCATGCTTTGCTACCTTTTATTTCCTCTCCATGGCATTTGCAATAAGCAATATAAACTAGATTTGGTCTCTGGGTGAATTGTGGTTGTCCTAGCATGTCGCTCACTCACTTTGGGGAATCCAATCTGTGTGGTAACAAGGTCAAAGGTCATCAAATGCAAATGGAACAGGGGGTATTTGAGGTAGATGAAGGTTGCGGTCGTTTTGACACTAACCGGATTCGAACCAGGCAACCAGTGCAGACTGGGGGGGGGGGGGGCGGTGGGGGCTGTAACAATATTAGATTTTAGGAATCACCAAATATTGTTCAATTCATCAATGGAATTGTGATACGTGTGTGTGTCTGCAAGTGTGTGTGTGTGTATGTGTGTGTTTTGTGTGTGTGTGTGTGTCTGCAAGTGTGTGTGTCTGCAAGTGTGTGTGTCTGCAAGTGTGTGTGTCTGCAAGTGTGTGTGTCTGCAAGTGTGTGTGTGTGTGTGTGTGTGTGTGTGTCTGCAAGTGTGTGTGTGTGTGTGTGTGTGTGTGTGTGTGTGTGTGTGTGTGTGTGTGTGTGTGTGTGTGTGTGTGTGTGTGTGTGTGTGCGTGTGTGTCTGTGTCTGTCAGCCAAATTCAAACCAAAGCCTCAATATCCTATTCTGAAATACTAATCTCGGTCTGAAGTGAAACTCTTAAACTTTGTCTTCTATGCGATGTTCAGAATCAGCCTCACCTCCAGAAATGAAACTGCCTCCATCTCCTTGAGTGATGCTTTGAGGGTGGATTCTTCTTCACAGAGAGAATCCATCTCCTGTTGCAAGTTCTCTCTCTGGTGTTCAAGGTGAGAAAGCTTCACACTCTGTCTCTCACTGAGCCACCTCTTCATCCGATTTACCTTTTCATCCACAGCTCGATACATCTCTCTTCTGTCCCCCTCCAGCCTTTCCTCCTTCTCTTTGCTCGACACCTGGGGAAAATCATTTACGAAGGTTTGTTTAAGTTTCACTGAAAATTAGAGAGGTTGGAATTACAACAAAGCGACTTCAGGATCCGTTTTGAAGGAAACAAGACCGAAAGTCTAACAGCGGCGTAGCCGAGCTTGTTTGATACTTTACTTGAAGAGGATCGTATGACCTGGGTGGAGATACCAGTCAGCAAATAATGTAAGTATTAAATTATTTTGAAGTACTTCAATCTCTCAGCTGTCTGTCACCATGGAAGTGAAGAGATTGCATCGAGACACTGACACTGGTTTATTATATATGTTGGTCATGCACACCCCCCCCCCCCCCCCCATCATGTATAATCGCCCTGTTCTCATAATTTCAGTTCCGCCCAATCATCAAGTGTGATAATTTGCCCCAACCAGGTATATGACGTAATATATGAACGTTCCCTGAAGGGTGTTGAAGGAAACATAACGAGCAAAGCCAAATGGCATTACTTACATTCCACCTTTCAGAAGCGTAATTATCGGCTGTAAAACTCACCCGATATGTGGGATAAATATGTGAGGGACATACATACACACACACACACACACACATACGGAGAGACAAACGCTGTAAACACAGGAACCAAACATCACCGCCAAAAAAATAGTTTGTTTAATCACGAATTTGCCAGGTCTAAAAGCCTCTTTGCGAGTTTGAAGAAGAGGAAGAAGCGCTAATGTTGGGATTATTCACACAGCAGTTTAAACGGAAACATTTCTTATTCTACAACAGTAGAAACCCTTTAGAACAGGGGGTTCTTAACCTGTGGTCCATGGACCCCTTTGGGGTCCGTGGATGGGCTTCAGGGGGTCCGTGAACCAGGCGCAAAAAAATTATTTAAAATGTATTTTCGCTAGTTTTTTATAAAAAGTTATATTTTTTGTCCATGTGCAGGATGTTGTGTACTTATTCTTGCTTACATCGGCATGCACTGGCATCAAAGACTCTGCCAACAATCCTGAAAGAAGTCTTGTCGACTGCCGTGAAAGTCGTAAACTTCATCAGAGCCAGGGCTCCGAACCATCGCGTTTTCAAGGGGTTTTGTCACGAAATGGGAGCAGAATACGAAGTTCTTCTCGACCACACAGAAGTTCGCTGGCTTTCCAGAGGACAAATCCTGAAGCGCTTGATGGAACTTAGGGCAGAAGTTTCACTTTTTTGAGAGAAAAGGAAAGTCCACTATCGGAAAAGTTTCACAGGGAGGAGTTAATTCACGGCTTGGCTTATTTGGCGGATGTTTTTGGCCATATGAATGTGGTAAGTCTTTCGATTCAAGGCCCTGCAGTCACCATTATGGATGCTGCTGAAAACCTTCAAGCTCTTCTGGCCAAGCTGCCACCGTGGAAGAGGAGATTGGAGGCAGACAACGATGCAAACTTTCCAATGCTGGAGGAAGTGCTTCTGCAGGATGAAGTCGAGAGAGACAAAGCCCTGACTATTTCTCTGCAGGCAGAAATGTGCAGACACCTGGAAACTCTGCAGAACTCTTTCGAAGGTTACTTCTGCTCAGATGACCTTAAAGTTGAAATGTGGATTCGTAATCCTTTCCTTGCTGATATAAACTGTATTAATGATGCAGACCTTGCCAAAGATGACCTCATTGACCTGAGGACAAAGGAAATGTTACGACATGAGTTCAAGTCGAAGAGTCTTGGAGAATTTTGGTGTTCCTTGACACAAGCCGACCCTCGTCTGGCAAAGCGATCTCTGGGAGCTCCGATTCAGTTTGCAACCACATCTCTTTGCGAATCAGGATTTTCAGCACTTGTTACCATCAAAACGAAAAGTAGAAATCGATTGGATGTCAAACATGACATGCGTGTTGCCTTGTCAAAGACCACTCCCCAATTTCATCTTCTTATTGAAGCCGAACAACAACAGCCTTCTCACTGAAATGTACTTTTCAGAAGAATTAAAGTTAATTTTTTGTTTAATTTGCACAATTTGGATATATTGCATTTTATTCTGGGAATGGTCATTGATTTTTGCATAAAAAAGTGAGATATATTCTTGTAAAGATTGTTTTTTTATTCTGATTATGACGGGATGTGAAGGAAAGAATTTTCCGATGCAATACAATTTATTCAATGTATGCAAAATTTTGTGTTTATGTGCATTTTTCTGGGGAGAGGCTTTCGCAGATTCTCAAAAAGGGGTCCATGACTCAAAAAGGTAAAGAACCCCCGCTTTAGAAGGACACAGAACGAGCATACAAAATTATATATACAGCAGTGATATTTTGCAAAAGCAACAAGAAAGAGCAATCAGAGATTGCAAACACTCACCAGGATGTTTTCAGTGGTTTCTAAGGCTTTTGTGTAAAATCAAATATGGCGGCCGAACGTGACCGATGACGTCATTCTTTTTTCTCCACCAATTTATTCCTAGATTATGCTCAATAAATTTCATCTTGATCGGATGAAGTTTTGTTCATGTCGAATTATGACGTCATAATGGAGGCACCTATGACATCATCATTAACATAATTTACTCCACATGGAGAGTTCTTTACAATGAGCCATGTCTCAATTTTTTCTATTCAGCACTGTCGGAGATAGAGGTTCATAGATTCTCGGTTTTTCCAAGATGGCGGCCAAACCACGTGACCTTTGACGTCATAATTATCATTAAAAATTATACAGGTGGAGTTGCAGATGTTGAAAATTTCCTGTCAATCGGACCAACCTTTGCAGAAAAAAAATATTTATTCTGTGCAGACAAACAAAGTCAAAGAGACAGACAAGCAAAAACGGACTCAAATGCAACACACTCTCCTCAGGTGAGGGTTAAAAAAAAAAAAAAAAAAAAAAAAGGATCCCACAATCAACAACAAAGAACCACAGCCACGATCATCGAGTGTTATAAAAGATCCTTATTACCTCCGCCACCAAAGCTGGATGGGGGTTATGTTTTCAACCCTGTCTGTTTGTGAACAAAATATCTCAAAACGTTGTGGACGGATTCGGACGAAATTTGGCAGAGAGGTTGTGTATGCGACAAGGAAGAATCTATTCAATTTTGGTGAAGATCCGGATCCAGCTAGTAGAGTTTTTAAAGTGATTCTTCACCATTGAGTGATGTGGCCAACCAGGCGGAGGAATGCTCTCCACCGAGTGCCGTTCTAATTTTCACGTGTTTTACTTCATGTGTTTCACGTGTTTGTTTGTTTCAGACTGAATGAAAAACGTACAGGTAGAGCATACAGATTGTGATACATGACAGGTTCAACGATATGCCCGGCGTCACGCCGTAATGACATGACATAATCCCTGTCAGGTAACCAGATCCTCAGCTCTGATTGGTGTACATTTGAGGGGACATACATACATACATACATACATACATACATTTGGACAGACAAACACCGTTCTAGACGGCTTTGCCCGATGGGCTACGCTGTAAAAATAAAGTAGAAATGGAAACACTCCCGGCTGCAATGCTGCTCAGTTCCACCAAACCACGGGGTTTCAACATTTCACAAGTCCAGATTTGTATTAACGAGAGAATATTTGATATATACCTAATTATTGAATCAAAAAGTATGGGTCTAAAATATGAATGCAAGTTGAAAGAAAACATGAAAACATCTTCCTGAGAACAAACAGTAAGGATTGAAAGTCTCATAAACATCTCGATGTAATTGTTTCTGCGATCACCTGGAATGTTATTTTCTTTTATTCCCATCCATCTCGATTCTCTTCTTATTGTTTTGTCCAATTTTAATTTGTTATAATGCAAAAAAAAAAAAAAAAAAAAATCCAACAAACTTCAATCTTGTTTCACAATTAATGTAAATATACGAAAAAGATTATAGTCTCTTAAAATGCAGATTGTAATGTTTTTCCATGTTTTATTTTCATTTTATTATAATGATAGCCAATAATTGATGTCCCTTACCTGTGCATCCCGAACCTCGTGATGCACCTGCCGAATCTGGGACCCAACTTGCTTTATCGACTCAACGAGAGGAGGATACTTTGCAGCCAAAATTCCCTGCATGGATTAAAGAAACTTCAGTTAACAATAAAAAAAACAAAATTTATATGGAAATTAAATATTTTACAATCATTTTAAATATCGACTTGAAATACATTTGTGAGAAATATCACAATGATTGTAGATTACGAGTTGAACATGGAAAAATGTCCTTTATTTAAATGACGCCGATGCGGGATGAAAACAGAAAAGAGGAACATGAACTCGAATGTGGATTCTGGAATCATTTCCTGGCGAGAATAAAAAAGAACCACTTTCAGAGGCCATTTCCCCCCGCAGGGAGAGGTTTGGCCTTTTTGGGGGAACCGTGGTCCCCTTTTTGAAACAATGTTTTATGGCCAGATGCCCTTCCTGCTGCCAACCCTGTTAGTCACCATTTGCGACACACAGGGAATTACCAGTGAACTGGTACTCAAAATTGCCGACCTTGGAAGGATGAGCAGGTTGAGTCAACCCTCTTGGCGTTAATTCAATGATCGACCGGGATTCGAAACGAGGATCCTCGGATCCCAAGCCGGCACCCTAACCGCTAAGCCAACCCAATGCTGGCGAGACTGTGCTGAATTAATAACTGCGAGACATTAGCACGACAAGACACTTTTGTTGATCTGTGAAGGAAGCACATCATGTGGTTAAGATAATTTGGGTTAAAATATTGATTTGTGAATATGATTGGATAAATATGGAAATAAGCTAAACCCCACACTCTTGTATCCATAAACTACAATCCACCATTATAAACGAGAAAGATGTTACACACGAGGAGTGTATTCCGACATACAGGCCGGGCGTTACCTCAATGTGTCTGCCTTACATAGACGTTAAAACTGGGTGTCCTCTCTGGTCTTATTAGTTGGTGGATGTTAAAGTTCCAACACTGTCCTTTGTAAAGCATCGGCGAGTTATCACTGGTAACGTAATCAAATTCCGAATTCTTTCCTGGACTGCAGGTAGCAAGTGGTCTGCTCTTCTTTGAGAGTCCTCAACACCAGGTGACATTGCTGGCTATGTGCGACAATGGTTGCAGTCTCGGCCGGTTATTTCAAATGATTATTGTCAACTGTCTTTTTAAAATAAGGAGGGTAACCAATTCGTTCATATATCTATCTATTTTCTATATTTATAAAGTTTTTGTTTGTTTGTTTGTTTGTTTGCGCAAGCTAATCTCCTGAACGGTGAAAGATAGGAGGGGTGTTTTAGGCTAGGTGGCGAGACCGGTCGAGGCCGCATCGGCCGGGCTGGGCCCATTTCGCAATTAAAAGCTGAGCTGAATTATACAGTCACGTGAAAAAGTAAGGACACCCCATGTAAAGTTTTGACTTTTTCAACATATTTCAACACACAGCTATTTGATCTTCATTTCAACAATATAGATAAAGGTGATATAATATAACAAATATCATGAAACATTTACATTTTGTAGTCCATTGTATAATTTAAATAAACATAAATGCAAATTTCACATGTGGAAAAAGTAAGTACAATTAAAAGCCGAGCTGAATGATAGTAGTCAATCTTCTACGGCCGCAAGTAAAAGCTGAATTATAGTAGTCAATCTTCTACGGCCACAAGTAAAAGCTGAATTATAGGAGAAAATTCATTCAAAAAGAACCTGGGCAACGCCGGGTGCATTCGGCTAGTTTCATTATAAAGCCAAAACCAATTCCTGAGCAAATTACACAGAAATGAGAAAAAAATTTTTGAACTGATTCAGATACCTTGAATTCAGCAAGAGCCACCTCCACAGGTACAACTTCATGGTCCTGATGTTCACCTTTACACAACAGAGACACCAAGCTCTCATCGTCCTTGCAGTAGAAGTGGATTGAGTTCCCATGCTCGGTACATCCGGGATCTTCCACTTTCATTTCCGGCTCCACAAGGTTGTGCCCTTTGTGTTTAGGGGGCTTCACGTGTCTCTCACAGCACACGGTCTCATATGGTACACACCGCATGGCTGCCTCTTCATTACACTCCTCACAGTGACTCTCACGGCCTCCCACATTCACCCTCCTGTTCACTGTGACATCACCTTCACCATCCTTTCCCTCAGCCTGACCCCCAACACTTTGACGACCTTCACCTTCTCTCAGCTTCATCTGTTCTACCAACCTTGCAAGGATCACATTCTTATGGAGTTTTGTATTTTGAGGAAAAACCTCACGACAATTTGGACAAAGACAGGCAGTGGATTCTTCTCTGCTTTCCCAATAATTCTCGAGACAGGAAGAACAAAATGAGTGTCCGCAAGGCAGTGCAACTGGCTCTTCAAACAGTTGCAAACAGATGGCACATGTGAGCTCATTGGAGCTATCTTCGAAATAAGAATAAGACGCCATTTCCCCAGGAAGAGAGAGATGGAACCTGCTGGTCAGATAGTGGTTACAAAAGAGACAGCATTAGCAAATCTTAAACAATACTCAGTTGTCAACTTAGAAAACAAGACACACCCCAACCAATCCACATGAAAAACAATCACCCTGGTGATGTTCCTTCCCTCCCCACCCGCTAGCATCACCTCCTCCTCCTCCTCTCCCCACTCCTCCAGCCAATGAACATAAGTTGATAATCTCTAAGAGATGGAATTATTGTAAAAAAAAAGAGAAAAAAAAGAAGACTTTTGGCCATCGTAAGCGGCCAACATGGCGGCTCCTCACTCACAACAGGCACGCCATCGTTCGGTGGCAAAGCCCATGGCAGTGAGGAGCCTTCGGCTGTCAGTTCCTCTTTTTGTAGAGAAAGTCAAGGATCATGTAAAAGGTACAACACAGAATGGATCAGGATGGAACAGAACATAAAGGATCTAAATATCGAGGGCAGAGAAGATTATCGTTGCTCATGTGGGACGATCTGAGATGGTGGTGAACAACTATGTTGAAAACCTGAATGGGAGAATGAGATTTAAGATTTTGGATTTTGTGAGTTTCACCAGAAGGAGGTCGATGATGGAAGCTGATCGGTCTGGAGTTAAGGTGTTTCAGATTTTGCACCTTTTTATGTAATGTGGTGATGCTGGCTGATTTCCAAGCAGATGGAAGATGACCTAGACTCCTAGAGCAAATGAAAGGGTGAAAGGGGCAGAAAAGGAAAGTGCAAGACCAGAAAAGTCATTTTTTGCACAGAGCTCCAGAATGTCATGTGGATACCCAAAGTACAAAGTCCCACGAGTCCCACCTTGTGGCATTTTCAAAATTCAAGATGTCCACCGGTTGGACGGAAAATGCATAAATTGCGATAACTTCAGCCTAGAACCTCATAAAAGTATACTTTTTATGTCTAAATATATTTTTTAGCATCCTAGGATTTCAATAGAATATCTTTCAGTGACCTCAGATAATGATATGCAGAGATAATCCAAGATGGCCGACAAAATGGCCACCGCCGTAATGCAAAAAACATTAAAATCACGATAATTTTGTTCTTTTACCACATAGAGGTGTACTTTTTGTCTGTTTCAGCATACTGGAATTGCAATCAAATATTTCTGAATGACCATTCACAATGAAGTGTAAATAACATCCAAAATGGCGGCCAAGATGGCTGCCTATTATACTATAAAACATTGCAATTATCATTATTCTGCTTATATACCTCATGAAGTAATACCTAGCTTTTTCTGTCAATATATCTGTTATGTCACCCAAGTATTTCAAATGAATGTCCTTGTATGACCCTTGACATTGATGAGTAAATATAATCCAAGATGGCTACTATTATTATTATGAGAGCCATAGCCTATGTGAATGTGTATTCTGCTATTTTTAATGCTTGCCGTTTTCTCTTCTACAGACTTTCGGCGTACCGGCCAAGAGTAAGTGATGGCTGAGCTGTGTGGCATTCCCACGTGTGGTGAGCCGATTACATCTGATCGTGCTTTAGTTCATGAAAAAGGACTTGATGGTCTCATCCGAGCCAGTATTGAGAGGGACGATGGTTTCCAACCTGTATTTGAAGGCAAGAAGTGCACTCTCCGTTCTCATATGGAGAACATGACTCCCTAGTCAACATAGCAAGTGGGGTGGTTGCCGGCAAAAATGTAAATGCAGATCAAGCGGTCACGGTTGGCACCAAGGCAGCTTCGGCGATGACGGGCAAAATGTATGCCGACATGAAGTTAAAACGAAACGATCGAGTGACTAGTATCAGTCTATTATCAGGTGACAGTAGTATCAGGTGATACTAGTATCAGGTGACAGAAACAAGATCACTGTTCGCGGCGTTGAGGTGGAGGTGAATAGCACATTACTATTCCTAAGGGTCACATGCGTGTGATCAAGGAGAGTGCTGAAATGGAGGGATATCTCCATTCATGAATTTGCCAAACGACCACCCTCCTTGTTCGATAAAGGGCTTATGAGAAAGAATGTGAAGAGTGGCCTGGCAAGTATCCTGAAGTCTAAAGTGAGTGTCCACCTCAGCCTTCCTGATGGAGCACGCTTCATCCTCGATGGGGGTCACCTCCTTCAAAGCTTGCCCTGGTCTGAGAATGCCACATATGATCAGGTCTGTGACCACTACGTTTTGTACGTACTTGAACATTATGGGATGCAGACCACAATCGTGTTTGATGGGTATGGCAGTGACTCATCGACAAAAGTAGCAGAACAGCAGCGACGAGCACAACAGAACACATCAGCTGATATTCTGTTTGAGCTGGAAATGAAAACCACCACAAGAAAAAAAGCATTTTTGGGTAATGGCAAGAACAAGGATCGACTGATTAAAAAGATGATGGAAAAATTTGCAGCCAAAGGTGTGAATGTCAAGCAGAGCACTGCAGATTGCCTGATTGTATCAACGGCCATGGACACTGCCAAAGCAGATATAGCACCGGTTGTTGTTGTGGGGACCGATACCGATTTGCTTGTGATGCTGGTAGCACAAGCTACCACAGACATGGACCTCCATATGCTCTTTGGATGGAACCCATTGCAAGTGTACTCGATAGGGACAATTCAAGCAGCCTTCCAGAACATCAAGCAACACCTGATGTTTGTGCATTCAATAACAGGATGTGATACCGTCTCTGCCCTCTACAATCAAGGGAAGAAGAAGGCTCTTGCAGTGTTGGATAATGGTGACAACTGGGATTGCCTGAGTGTTTTCTCTCGATCTAAAAGCACTCAACAAGAAATAGCGAGAGTGGGAAAGCTGTTTCTGCTGAAGCTGTATGGAGCAGCTCGATCGAAGTCACTGGACAAACACCGATATCTCATGTACTTCCGATCAATCCATAGAACATCTTTGACATCATCTGGTTTCAAGCTGGAATCACTCCCACCTACTTCGGCAGCTACCAAATTCCACAGCTACAGAGCATACCATGCTGTTCAGCAGTGGCAGGGGAATGAACTGCTGCCAACTGAGTGGGGGTGGCAGTGCAGAGAGGGACTACTTGTTCCAATCGAGACCGATAGGCCTGTCGCCCCTGAGAAAGTGCTGAAAATGATATCTTGTGGATGCAAGGCGGGGTGTGGAAAACGATGCACTTGCTACAAGTCTGGTCTGGAGTGTACCCTCTTGTGTACTGTTTGTAATGGCCATAATTGCAAAAACTCTCGGGACATTGATTTAGTGGGTGATAACAGTGTTGAAGTCAGGAATAAGAAAAGTGACATTCAGTTAACACGGTACTGTCCAAAACACTAGAATCAGGTTTGGATGACTGGGATCAAAGAGTTGGTCTGCTTTTGTGTCGTATTGTAATTAAATGTCAAATCCCCATGTGTTGTTTACCTCTTGCAGGCCTTGTGGTCACAATGTGAAACATTTTGCATGAAATAAAATAATAGCAAATTAAACTTATCACGATTTTGATGTTTTTTTGCATTACAGCAGCGGCAATTTTGTCAGCCATCTTGGATTATATCTACATATCATTATCTGAGGTCACTGAATATATATTCTATTAAAATCCTAGTGTGCTAAAACATATATTTAGCCACGAAAAGTACACTTTTATGAGGTTCTCGGCAGAAGTTATCCATATTTATGTATTTTCCATCCAACCGGCGGCCATCTTGAATTTTGAAAATGCCACAAGGTGGGACTCGTGGGACTTTATATTGTGGGCATCCACATGGTATTCTGAAGCTCTGTGCAAAAAATCAGCTTTCTACCAATTTCATCTAGGTCCTAACCTAATGCTGCTGGGCTAATAAGCAATCACAGAATTGAGGCATTCGGCCTTCTCATGAGTGGAGTCGGCCATGGTGCCATTTCAAGAGAGGGAAGTGAGGAATCGGGAACATAATCTTGAGACAGACTTAATGAGGTGCGACCAGGTTTGAGAGGAGGGAGATAAGTTTGAAAGTTCATTCTTGTGGTTGGACAGATGTTTTTTGTCTCTCCTGAGAGTGGACACACACACATGTTGTGGGCTTTGTGGAATGATCTGAGATTGCCTTCAGTTGGGTTTGCTTTCCAGCAAGAGAAGGGAAGCTGTTTCAGAGCAACTGCCTCGCCGTGTCCCATGGGCGGCTATTATAGGCCAACTGAAGACGAGATGGGATGGATCTGTGCATAAGATAGAGTAGCTTCCTCTGGAAGATTTCCCAGGCTGATTTGATACCGGGGGCAGGAAAAATAGGAGACCAATCCTGGAATGATTCTGTGCTTTCTATTATTCTGTGATTCTGTGATTGCATGCAATCTACCCTCATAACTACCAAGTGTAATTTCAAACAAACCATTCATTAATGTGATGGTAGAGAACGGACATGATGGGATAAATGTTCTCATGTGTCCGAGTTTCTTATTTATCCAAATATTACAAACACAGATGCATCAAATGAAACAAACATCTCTCTTCTTGTTGACAACAAACAGAGCTAATGACATTTTAAACACAAAGAGGAGGGCGAGGCCTTTTCATAGAAGAGGATTACAAGTGTGGCAGGTCTTTTATCACAACGTACACATCAAATATGTATTGGTCCTTCAGAGGGATGAAACTGACCACTTGGACATTGCATTGGTCATCAAGTGTGAGCAACCTTCGTCACCCGAAGCAGTACATGAAATGGTGGTGTACGAGTAGAGGATACAATTCCTTTTTAACATGAAACACATGTTCAGGATTGTCATTCTAAAACACCTGTTGAACCTGAACGGGATCCAGGATGAGTTATTAATCTAAAGCAACCTCAACAATTCCATAGTTATGAATCATTGTTTTAGGATAACAAAATCATTTCAACACAACTTTGGAAAGTGTGTTTGTTTTCGGCCATTATTATGGAATTAGAAATTCTCAAGAACCAAGTTTTGCAGAACTCAGTGTTACACCTTTGTGCTGAGGTAATCCCTGGGGTTCTTCTTCACCGTTAAGATGAGATTCAGTGCAGGTATGGATTTGCGAATCCAGTCCCCTTTGTGGGTCCAATGGACATCATTAAATTCCTGTCCACATGTCGATCTGTTGTCATTATCTCATCTTCTTCCCAAAATCCGTCAAACTTTTCTGTTGAACGACACTCGAGGGTGATAACGGAAGCTGTCATGTGATGATATGTGAGGTCAAGTCTTAGGTCATGTCATGCCTTGCATCTCAAAGCCTGTTATTCCAAATATCCTCTGGTGTTCTGTCAGAGCGGGCTTCTTTCGGATCACCAACCTTGGTCTCCCCAGGTTTGTAAACAAAGATTAAAATGGATATTTCATTTGAGACCAAATTTAACTGCTTTAATTATCGACAGGTCCAGTCCTATTCCTGATCTTCATCAATGATCTATCTGACCCTCGAGATCGAGAAAATCCTCTATATCTATTTGCTGATGATTCCATCTTCTGCCGTGACATCCCTCATCCTTCAGACAGTCAGGCTGCAGCCACTTCCCTCTATTCAGACCTTGACAAAATGACATGCTGGTCAAACACTTGGAATATGTCTTTCAATCTTGATAAATATCATCTGTGTGTCTGTCTGTCTCTGTCTCTGACCCTCTCTCTCTCTCTGAAAGGACAATCTGTCAAACCCTCCGATCTACTTTCTTAACAATCATCTGGAGGAAGTTCAGTTATTCAAAGTCCTGCGTCTCACTATCAGCGATAATCTTTCTTGGACAAATCACATTTCAAAGTCGGCCTCCAAACCAGCTGCCAACTGGACATTCTCTGTCATACAAAGTCCTTCCTTGGCACACCTGAACTCCTATCCACCTTCATCCACAGCTTGATGGAGTATTGCGCTCCCCTCTGGGAGCATGGTCAGATGCAGGGGCTGGGTTCCCTGCATCACACCTTACTCAGCTTGTCGCTATGGAAACCAAGACCTATAAGATTACTGGAATCTCCCACGATGAAGCAGAGTCTCTGGGGGTTATCACTCCGACATGGCAGACAGATCGGGGGTCTCTCTGTCTTCTACCGCCTCCTTGTGGTCTTGCACCTTGTGCTCTATATGTGCTTTTTTCCCACCCCCAACCCCCTTCCCAGGTTTCTGCACGTCTCACATGGTCCACCATCAACCCGCTTCTGGTGAAACAACCGAAATCCAGGATCACTGCTCACCTCCACTAATTTGTTCCTCTTCCCCCCCCCCCCCCTCATCTAAGGAACAAACTTCCACATCTTTTTCAATCTCATTCCTCCATCCAGGTCTTCAAGGCAACCGTTCACCACCACCTCAGATCATCCCCCATTCCAAAACCATTAACTTTTCTACCCTGGTTGACCGACTCTACACCCCAATCCCTCGTCCTTCCAAATTTCCAGTTTTCCCTCCTTTATCCATATTTCCACCCCATGCATCCTCTCCTCTCCCCCATTCCCACCACCCTATTGTTTGTCCAAGTCTCCCTCCATTTTTTCCCTCAACTCAGCTGTTTGTGTTTCCCCCCTTACCTCTCTCTCCTGTTCCTTTTGTCCTGATGCGGCCGGATCCATTCAGAGTACTCGGACTAGCTCTTACACGAGCCTCGACCGTGTATACAAAAATAATAATAAAAACAGTTCATGCAGTTGATAGGAAAAGATGAAAGCAGTCTTTATCTTTCCGTGTAAAACCCTTGGTTAAATCGGTGGATACAAACCGTAAACTGTTCAACCTGGTGGAGGTGTGCGCTCTACCAAGTGTAGTTCCAGCTCTCTTCTGAATCACGACAACAATGGGATTCACAGATTCCAAACAACTTCATCCCATTACAAGAGTTCATGATGCACTGTGTCAGAGACCCTGCACCGAGGATGCTTCCAGTTACAGACACCGTGTCTACATGTTCAAACCTTGTTACCTCCGCCAAAGGTGGATCGTGGTTATGTTTTCACCGCTGTTTGTGTGTGAACAAAATATTTCACAACGTTGTGGACGGATTCGGACGAAACTTGGTGGACAGGTTGGGTGTCTGACAAGGACAAATAGATTCGATTTTGGTGAAGATCTGAATATGGATTCGGATGTGATAATTATTTAATTTATCCAGTGATTCTTCACCATTGCATTGAGTGATATGGCTAACCAGGTGGAGGTATGTGCCCTCCACTGAGTGCCGTTCTAGTCTCGGTCTGCATTCTTTGACTTACCTGGTAACATGATAAAAACAGGTACATTCTGATCAACAGTATCACATTACCTGTACAGTGTACTACAGAAGTGCGTGGTCGGTGTGCGTGTGCATCGGACTCACCGTATCAGGTGTGTACTGAAAGCTGAGGCTTCACCAACAAAGACAAAAGATGTACATAGGAAGAAACAAAACGTTTTCGTCCTTTAAGGAATAAAATGAACAAAATCTATAACCGGATAAACTTCCCTGTGGTCACTGGTCACGGAACCGGTCCAGGAAGTGAACGCCTTAATAGTACGTGACGCAGTGACGTCATTCGGGGACGTGAACACCGTTCCGAGAATCGACGTCATTATCTTCTCGGGGTGGAGACAAATGCAAGGAAGAAGTTCTCCACTAAATTGGGATTAATAACAATGACGTCTCTGCAAAATAATATATATTCAGCTTTAATCACCAAATAAACTTGCTTTAACTCACCAAATAAACTCGATTTAACTCACCAAATAAACTCGATTTAACTCACCAAATAAACTTGATTTAACTCACCAAATAAACTCGATTTAACTCACCAAATAAACTCGATTTAACTCACCAAATAAACTTCATTTAACTCACCAAATAAACTCGATTTAACTCACCAAATAAACTTGATTTAACTCACCAAATAAACTTGAATCCTTGTGATGTTTCTGGTTACACTTGAGCTTGCCGAATCGATGGAAAAGCCAAACACTGTTTTTGTCTTTTTCGGCGAACGTGCACCAACGTGCGACCTCCCACTAATGGGCGGGGCTTCCAAACAACATGAGGGAAGTGGCTTCACGCACCAACGTGCGACCTCCCACTAATGGGCGGGGCTTCCAAACAATATGGAGTTATCCCATCTCAACAAAGCAGAACAAATGGTCATGGAGGGGTGGGGTTGGAGGGGGTTCCTGGCAGTGCATTTTAAATTGCCCCCCTCCCCACCCCCGTTATAAGGTTTTGTATTAATGGTGATTGAATTGGTGAAATTTTAACATCTGACAATGTTTGAACCACACAAACAGTATAAGATCAGCAGCGGTTTGTTCCGTCAACAAGAGGCTTGCTATCGCTTTCTAAGCCAGTCGTTCCGTATCAAGCTTTACAAGCCGCTCGTTAAGCGGAACAAGCGAGGAAGAACCCCGATGATGCTTTAGACCCCAAATACCATGTAGACCCTTAATACCCAAAGACCCCCCAAGACTCTAGGTCCCTTTAAGATCCTTTAGACTCCAAATACCCTTGATACCCGAAATGCACTTCAGACCTTTAGTTTAAAACCCAATTGAGAGCACCAACGACCCATAAGACCCCCAAGACACTTCAGACCTAAAATATCCTTCAAATGCTAAAGATCCCATGAAGACCCCCAATGACCCATAAGACCACAAAGACCCTTTGAGACCACTAAGACTCTTTAAGACCCTTTAGATCCTGAAGACCCCAAAGACCGCAAAGACCCATAAGATCCCTGAGATGCTTTGTAACCCTAAGACCCTATAAGACCCGATAGACTCCATTAGACATTCGGTCTGTGTATTCAGCAATAACACTTGAGGGTCATCAGTCATAATCAAAAGCCCCGCCCCCACTGGTAAACCACATCAGTAAAAGGCAAAGAGGTCACAAAATATAATTAATTACTTTCTTTTCTTGAGGAAGATGAGAGTGATGTGTGATTTGAGTGATTGTGTGCGAGGTGTTCGTGTGGACTGGTCAGCACCCTGACCTTGACTGCGCTTCTCCGCCGAATACGCCAGCAAGGAAGAACGGGGAAGATTTGGCCCCCTGTCTGGTGTTGCAGGCTGAAAATAGAACAGCACTCCGAAGAGAGCATACATACCTCCACCTGGTTGGCCATATCACTCAATGGTAAAGAATCACTCAAAACATTTTACTAGCTGCATCTGGAGCCGGATCTTCACCAAAATCGAAAAGATTATTTATTGTCTCACACACAACCTGTCCAACAAGTTTTGTCCAAATCCATCAATAACTTTTTGAGATATCCTGCTCTGTATCGTTTTTGGCCCGATCTCCCAATGGTGAAGAATCACTTAAAATTCTAATAGCCGGATCCGAATCCAGATCTTCACCAAAATCAAACCATTTTGTCCTTGTCACATACGCTTCCTCTCTGCCAAATTTCGTCCGAATCCGTCCACAACTTTTTGAGATATTTTGTTTACAAACAGACAGATAGGGGTGAAAACATAACCTCCATGCACCTTTGGTAGCGGAGGTAATCACCGCGAAGAAGAATCCCCATTAGTTTCTGTGCGGAGTGTGTCATCAAGGGGTGGTGTATGCTTGATGTTTTTTTTTGTTTGTTTCTTTTTTTTTTGGATACAAGATCGAGGCTCGTGAAAGAGCTAACATTAATCACACAAAAAGTCAAACCGACACATAAAACATATAATAAGGGGAGCAGAAGACAAGATGGGGAGAGAGTGGGAAGGACACTTGGGAAGGACAATGGGAAGAACGGATGCAAGGACAACATTTGAGAGCAGCGCCATCGAGAGATCTGTGGGAGGGAGAGGGCTTGGGGGGAGGTTGGAGAGGTATAAAACACAAGGAAACTGCAAGGACTTCCAGGAAAGAAGTTGGAATTTAAAAAAAAGTGGATCTGGGGTGAATTAGCGGGGGTAGAAAAGATCAAGGTTTTGGATGGGGGAAGATAAGAGATGGTGGTGAACAGCTGTTTTAAAGACCTGGAGGGAGGAGTGGGATTGAAGGGAGTGAGGGAGTTTGTTCCAGAGGCGGGAGAAAAGAGGACTGAAGGAGTGAAGGTGAGCAGAGAGTCTTGATTTTGGCAGTTTAAACAGAAGAGGGTTGCTGGCTGATCTTGTGCGACCTGGAGGAATATTTGGGGGACAGAGCACAGAGAGAGCTGGGGGAACAAGGCCGGAGAGGAGTCGGTAGAAGACAGAAAGACTACCAACCTGCCTGCGGTGAGTGAGTAAAAGGCCCTCGGAGTTAGCATCATCGCGGGAGATTCCAATGATTCTGAAAGCTTTGGTTTGAACAGCGTGAAGCCGAGCTAGGTGTGAAGCAGGAGCACCGGTCCAGAGGGGAGAACAGTATTCCATTGAGCTGTGGATGAAAGCCTTGTATGTGGTGAGGAGCTCAGGTGTGCCAAGAAAGGACTTTGCACGACGGAGGATGCCCAGTCGGCGACTGGCTTTGGAGGCCAGCTTGGAAATGTGGTTTTCCCTGGAAATATCATGGCAGATAGTGAGACCCAAAAGCTTGAGCGACAGAACATCTTGGAGAGGATTGTTGAGAAAGTAGATGGGAGGGTTTGGCCAGTGCTGTCTTTTCGGAGAGACATCATAAGAGTGTTAGATTTGTCAGGATTGAAAGACATGTTCCACTTGTTTGACCAGTCTGTGATTTTGTCTAGGTTTGCAGAGAGCGAGGAGGCTGCAGACTGCCGATCTGAGGGATGAGGAATGGAGCGGCAGAGAGTGGAGTCATCAGTAAAGAGATAGAGAGGATTTTCCAGACAGTCAGAGAGATCATTGATGAAGATCAGAAAAAGCACAGGGCCCAGAACACTACCTTGGGGAACTCCAGCCTGAACAGGAAGGGGAGATGAGAGAAATCCATTCAGGGCCACATGTTGACTACGACCAGAGAAGAAGTCCGCAAGCCATGTGTGGAGATTTCCATGGATATCATAGGAGGAGAGTTTGGTGAGCAGAGCTGGGTGCCAGACCGTATTGAAGGCACGTGATATGTCAAGGGAGACAGCTCTGACTTCCTGTTTGGCATTGAGGACCTCCATCCGTTGTTGAGAAAGCAGAAGCAGCATGTCCAGAGTAGAATGACCTGGTCTGAATCCAAATTGATGATCGGAGATCAAGCCTTTGGAGAAGAGGAAGGATTTGATATCCGAAGCATTGATGGATTCCATGACTTTGCTGATAATTGGGAGCAGGCTGATTTGTCTGTAGTTGCAAGGATCTGATTTTGCACCTTTCTTGTTTAAAGCGGCAATGTTTGCTGATTTCCAAGTTGCTGGCAGATGGCCTTCAGCAAAAGAGAGGGAGAAAAGAACAGAGAGAGGGTGAGATAGAGTGGCAGAGCAGGATTTTAGGACCCGTGGGCTGATGCCGTCTGGTCCAGTTGCAGAATCAGTCGAGGTTTGACAAAACTTCTTCACCTTGTCAGGAGAGAAGGACACAGAGTCCAGGAGCAGTTGGGTTCGACTGGGTAAGGTGGGAACAGAGAGAGATGGGTTTGGGACACAAGATTTTGAGGCTAAAACAGAGTTGAGGCATTCGGCTTTGTCACGTGCGGTGTCAACTGTGTAGTCATTTGAGGTGAGGGAGGGGATGGAGGGGGAACAAACACCAGAAACGGATTTGACCAGACGCCACCAGGATTTGGAGGAAGGTGACAGGTTTGAGAGTTCATTCTTGAGTGTGGAGAGATAGTGCTTCCTGGCACTCCTGAGCATAGACACACACTTGTTCTGAGCTTCGTGGAAGGAACTGAGATTGTCGTCAGTTGGATTAGCCTTCCAAGAGGCAAAGGCAAGTTGTTTCAGGGCAACTGCCTCACCACAACATTCAGTGTACCATGGACGGGAGGAAGGGTAAGACAACTGAAGACGAGATGGGATAAATCTGTGCATGAGAGAGAGCAGTTTGCTTTGGAAGAATTCACAGGAAGAATTGATGTCAGGGGCAGTGGAGATGGGAGACCAGTCCAGATGATTGATGGCTGCTTGAAGACCGTGCCAGTCGGCCTGAGTTCAATGCCAGACTCATCGATGCTGAGGAGGCTCTCTGAGAATGGCCAGAGATGTCCACTTTAACAAGCAGATGATCAGAAGAACTGATTGGAGCAGAGGAAGAGCAGGAGACATTTGCAGGGAAGTTCGTCATAACCAAGTCGAGAAGAGAAGATGCTCCGTTGACTGAGATCCGGGTCGGGAAATTGACAGATTGTGTCAGTCCCAATGAGTCACAGAAGTCCTTTGCTGAGGTGCCATGACTGGTGAGAGAGGAACCTACACCCAGCCAGCTGGCATGATGACAGTTGAAGTCGCAGTCACATATGAGGAAGAGAGAGTTGGGATGAGTGGATAGAAGTTGGTCCATGTTGTCAGACAGCGAAATGTAAATGGAGTCATCACTGTTTGGAGGACGGTACAGAACACATATGAACAAAAGGTGGGAGCGGAGAGGAAGTCGTAGCCAGAGGTACTCCTGGGGGTGAGGTGGAGAGGGCAGTGCAAGGAGAGTGAGGAAGAGAGTTTTTGATAAAGATAGCAACCCCACCACTAGGACGAGGCTCAGGTCTATCATACCGGAGGAGGGAGTAGCCAGGAAGAGATATTAAGGAATCAGAGACATCTTGAAGGAGGAAAGTTTCTGTTAAGCAGATCAAGTCTGGATTGTCAGAAGCAATCTGTATGGAGAGATCAGTCAGGTTTGAGCGAAGGCCCTGGTTGTTTGAGGTCCATACCATTAATAAAGAGAGAGGGGAAGCATCGGGTGCAGGACAGGGGAGGGTAGGGGTAGGGTCAGATGAAGGATGAGAGGGGGAGGTAGGGAGAGCTGTTGATAGTGTGTCAGAAATTACAGAAGAGTTACAATAAAGGGAAGGATGAGGAGGACCAAAGGTTTGATGGTGATGGGATGAGGCACAGTGAGGGGTTGTTTGAGGGGGGGGGGGGGCAGAGGAAAGTAGAAGGTTGGGAGAGGTGAAGGTATGAGATAGAAGGGAGACGAAGTGGGGAGGAGGGGGCAGGGGGGAGAATTGGAGATGGATGGCAGGGGGGGGGGAGATTTGAAGGGGAGGGGTTGGGGGGAGTTTTAAAGGGGAGGGGTGATGGTGGAGTTTCGGAGGGGAGGGGAAAGGGGGGAGATTTGGATGGGAGGGGAGAGGGGGTAGTTTATAAAGTGGAAGATTAATGAAAGATGAACATTTATAACAAATTGGGTTTATTGTGATTTTCAAGTTAGAGATCCGTTTAAGAACGATAGTGGAGGGGTGGAATGAAGGTGAGTTTTGAACATGTCGTGAGGAAGAATTGTAAGAGATTGATTTTTTTTTTGGAAGTGGAATGAGTTGAAGAGGAAATTGAAAAAAGCCTTTTAAATAGGAAGAAAAACAGCGTGTTGTAATATACCACTGACTAAAACACTGCAGGGGGAAAAAAACCACCTTTAGAGGCCATTTTTCCCCGCAAGCGGGGGTTGGCCTTTTTCGGGGACCATGGTTGTTGTTGTTTTTTGGTCCCCTTTTTGAAGCAATGTTTTACGGCCGGATGCCCTTCCTGCCGCCAACCCTTTTTGTCGCCTTTTTACGACAAACAGGGCATTACCAGTGAACTGGTACTCAATTTGCTGACCTCGGAAGGATGACAGGCTGAGTCAACCCACCTCGTGTTAATTCAGCGATCGACCGGGATTCGAACCCAGGATCCTAGGATCCTAAGCTGGCACCCTAGCTGCTAACCCAACACCAGGCTGCAGGGGAAAGATAAAACATATTTAAATAATATTTAAACAGAACCGCGAAGAACAATCTTATATTCACAAAATACCGACGGGGAGAGGGCATAAAGGGACAATCACGAGTCCCATGAACAGGGCAAAAGGTGGAAGGCAAGGAGATCTGGGCGGGGCGAGACAGCGCACGTGGACAGAAGCACACGAAACAGCACATGTGGAGAAAAGGAAATAAATGTTTTTTGTTTTTTTTTGGGGGGGGGGGGGATTTAAAACGTCAAACAAAGAGTAGATGTTTGGAGGAGAAGGGAAAAATGTAAGAACCAAGCAAAACAGCGAAGTAATTAACTTAAGTTAAGTTAACAACCACCGACGGGGGTAGCCTCAGGCTCAGGGTAGAAGGCTGCACACGCGGTGCAAACAGAAAACGATTAATTTATTACGAGTTGCAGGAAATTCAAACCAAAACGAACTAGAAACAAACAATAACGCATTGACGATAAAATACCAAGTGGAAATTTGACAAACACACGAATGGAAAAATAAATTAACTTTTGATGCCCGGAGAGAACAAAAGTAGCCACCTCGATCGAGAAACCGGAAGCGGAAGTCCCAATGTTGTGTATTTCTATTTTCTCACCGAAGAACAACCTTCTCCTCCCCACCCCGGAAAGGAAAAAGATCAAAAACTACAAAAAACCCACAAAACACAAAAAAACATACATACACCAACAACAACTTCAACAACAACGACCAAATACGTTTTACATTTTCTTTCTTTATATAAATATTGTTATGAATTTGGTAATGCAACATCTAGAGCTAGGTAGATCTGAATAGGTAGGTATTCGGCTGTCGTGACAGGGACTCTACATGTAATAAGTTATTGATGTTCAGGCGGTTGTCGGGGTAAGATGTATGAGTGTGGATCTACCTGGAGATTCGAGTGTTAAATAGTGAGGGATTAAAGGTAACGCCCCTGTGAGTATCACCTAGTAATCAAACCTTTGTCCTTTATGGCACTGCAAACCACATAAACATTAGTTAGGTCCTTAGCGCAACATTAAATAACCCCCTTTCCCTGACAAGGACTTCGTAATAAATTGACAGGAAACCAGGTCAAAAACACCGCCACGATTGGCCGCCACCGTGTACACCTCCAAAGGCCTACAAACCTGGCCGGCACGTGTTATGCCAGGACCGCAGGGTCGCGTAACGGGGGAGATGTCAGGAGTCGCGGGAGGCTTTGATTGGCTGAGGAGTGCGCAATGTGACGTCATCGGCCACCAATATAGGCGACGGTCGGACGCCATTTCAGGAGTTGAGTTGAGTTCGTGGCAGGCACTGGGAGACGCAGGCAGGCACCAGAGAGTTGAGCGGTGGTGGAGAGTTGGAGAGGACACGCCATTCCAGTCGCAGTTCGAGTGCAGTTCGGGTTGTAGGGAGTCGCAGGAGACACACGAGAGCACACCCAGTTGGCACTGAGCAGTTCGTTGGCACTTGGCTGCCAGCACTCCCGCGTCGAGTCGAGTGGAGTTGAAAGGAGTCCTTCCTGTCCCTGGTCAAGTGGAGCCGCTGGCCTGCGTCGGACGCGTGGTGCTTGGAGCGAGGGGCCTCGTGGTGTGCGATCGGGCCGGAAGGAGCGGTGCTGGACACCAACAATACAAGACGACAAAGACAGATAAGCCCGATCTCCGCGTATATTTTGAACGACGGGACGTGTTATTTTCGTGATTAATCTCCCTCGTTTGTGTTTGCTGTCAGTCGTGTGGGGACGTCCCGATTTAGGTTTATTAGAATTATTAGATTTACCGGCGGGCTTTTTCACTGGCTTTACTTTTCCTAATAAACCCTTATATTACTTTTTGTACATAATATCTGAACGCAGTTTTCCTGGGTGTTTGATTTTAATAGATAAGGTTGCGGAGCCTTCGCTGCGCCCCGCCATTCCGCGCGTTGGTGTTGAACTTGAGTCCGCCATTGAGTGTTCGCCTCGGGAGTTAAAGTCTCGCAAATCGGTCATCCGTAACTGTGGTGTTAATCACGGTTACGCGACAAGTGGTGTCAGGAGTGGGATTTGAACCCGTCGGACAAATTTTTTTGTCCGCGGCGAGACATCGACACGGTCGGGCGTACATTGCGTCCGACGTTCGAACGCAAAATTTGTATAGGCGAGGCGGAGAAATTTAATAATCAATTGGGCATACGGAGCGCGATATCGCGTCTTCGTCAAATTTAAATTGTGTTTTTGGTATTAAAATAAATACGCGCGCGGGAAACAACCTTCCGAAAGGCGGATGTCGGAGGTCGACGAAATGGAGGTGCGCAGCGAGGCCTCCGTCAGCGTCGGGAGTGAGCCGGAAATGGGGGATAAGGAGGATAGCGTTGGAACTTTCCCCGCCGCTGGGACGGCCCCGATAGATCTCCAGACCATAGTAAATTTACTAAAAGACATGAGGGCTCAGAGGGAGCGATTGGAGAACCAAATGGGGGTAATGAGGGACGAAGCGAGGGCTCAGAGTGTGCAAATGGGGGTAATGAGGGACGAAGCGAGGGCTCGGAGTGAAAAATTGGGGGCACAGGAGAAGCCAAAGGTGGCAAAAATTGAATCGGAACGGGGGGAAGCTAGATTGGGAACAGAAGAGAGTACGGCCCATGCAGATGTGCATGTTGCTCACGAGCAGGGAATTGCACCGGGAATGGCAAAATTGGGAATTGCACAGGGAATGGCAATTGAAGTAAATGGGGAGACCGCAGGTCCACAGGTGGATGGGGAATGTCCACAGGTGGATGGGGAATGTCCACAGGTGGATGGGGAATGTGTACAGGTAGAGGGGGAATGCCTGCAGGTAAACGTGGAGAGTCCACAGGTGAGCGGGGAAGGAAATTTGGAATGTGAGAGTTGTAATGGGGAATGTTTCCCACATTCTGGCCTGGTTGTTTATCGGGACCGTGTGGATGTCACAACACCCCAACCGGGGGATGAATTTGGAATTGTGCAGCACCAGGGCGGTGGTGCGGAGCAAGAGGGGGTAGAGTTTTTGGGGGTCCATGCGATAGAGCCGGACCGGGTATTTATTGGGGATATTGATCAAAGCCTGGCGGGGCCAGGAATGATTTGTAATGATGAGGATGATTTGATCCAGCGGCTGGAGACCTGTGACAGTCCCATGGAGGTAGAGCTTGTTCAGGCCCAAAGGAGTCTGGGGGAAGAGGTGAGTTGGTCCAAGGAGGTGGTTGGAATGACCGAGGGGACGCTCACTGTACACTGCTATTTGGAAACAGAGGCTCCAAAATTGGACAACCAGTTGGGGGAGTGTGTTGGCTCCGGGCTGGATTTGGATCTTGGAGGATCGGGAGATAGAGCTTCTGGAGATTTGGTCCCTGTAGGGAATTTGGATCAACTGCAGGGAGGGGCAGAACAACCGGTGGTAGAGGTTGTTCCCTGCAGCTGCGGAATGGCAGTGGGAATAAAAATTTGTAAAATAAAATTTAAAATAAAATTACAATGGGAACTTGATTTGGAGCAGCCATGGTTGGGATTGGTCCCCGGGCTGCGGGATTTGGACATGGAGAGGTCATGGGTGATGGCCTCGGGCAAAAGTTGCCCCTTTCAAAATTTGGGTATGCCGGCCAGCTGGGGGGCTGTGATGGCGAGATTTGGACGTGGGGTCCAGCCTTGGGTGTCGAGGTACGACCTGGGTCCCACGGGGGGTCTGGTGGAGTGTGGCGTCCCTTGTCCGTCGGGGCGCCGTCCGAGCTGGTGGCTCGGGCCGGCAGGGTCACCGGACCCTGGTGGGGGTTAAGACCTCCAGAGGGGTCCGAGGTGGTTTCTCAAGCCTGGGATGGCAAATATTGAGGACCACTGGGGGGAGGTGTTGTGGGTCGCGCTTTGGTGGTGGCACCGCAGATGGCCAGCTTGGGCCTGATGTAGTGATCACCCGGGCATGCGACCTGACACCCTCTCCCTGAGACTTTGGGACAACTGGCATGTGATGACCTGCCATGCCGTGTTGGTCGATGGACGCGGGTCAAACCGAATGGACAGGGATGGAGATAGCCTGCCGGACAACCATTGGGGCATCTGTGGAACGTGATGGTGTGAGTGACCTTCCACAGATGCTCCGTTATGATTTATGGACTCTCGGGTTGGGAAGAGAGCCATGGGGATGTGAATCGGGAGATGTGTAACGCGCCGAGCATATGGGCCATGCTCGGCTGGCATGTGTATGGCAAAGCATCCTTCTTTGGTGAGGTGAGTGAAATGTGACAAATGGTTGGCATGGGTAATCTGTGGGTTAGATGGAAATTTAAGGGTGGATTTTGAAATGCCATGGTGGACACTGTACAGTGACGCCATTATTGATCCAGGTGTGTAGACCAAAGTGTTGGAGGCTGTGATGAAATTAATAGGGTAGCAAGACACAGCTTTCAACTGGTTGCGGGGGCAACTGTGCTGATATTTGGGACGCGGGATTATGGGGATGTAGTTGTGTGGCCTGAGGGTCAACGTGGTGCTGTGCGTGTCCGAGGCGTGTGGACCATGTCTTCTGGGTGGGTCTCCTGGTGGAGCATGGCTGTTGACTGGACCTTGGTGTGGTCAAGTGTGGGTGAGCACTGGGGGGCTGCAGTTCTGTAGTCGGACTGGGGGATGATGGGGAGGTGCAGGGGACGTGGCTGTAGGGATGCCACGCACTGCGACCGTGCCCCCCAGGGCCGAGGTGTGTGCGGTAGTGTGTGTTGTGGCAGCAGGTGCTCACCACATTGGCCAGCTTGGGCTGCTGCAGCTGTGTTCCTCGCAGGGGGTCGAAGGATGGATGGTGGGTCGCACCCTTATGGACACTCATGGGCCATGTTGGCGTTTTGACTGCTCACCTTGTCCCGGTGACCCTTGCACGGTAGAGGTGCAGAGCTGTCGTGGCCACAGGTAGTTGTGTAGTGATGATCACCGTTGGATGCGGATCCACATACCTGCCAGTGTAGTGGGGACAAAAGAGAAATTTGGAAGTATTTGGTAGGCCCAATGTGAAATTTTGGGATTGTGAAGGGTGGATGACGCTCTTGGACCTGACCAACCTGCAACTACCTGCACTTGAGGTGAGTGTTTTGAGGAGTACTGTCCCAGGCTTCAGGATTTGCTTTGGGAAATTGGGGACATGTAATTTGGAGTTGGGAGGTGAGAGCGAGTGATGACATGGCCGGTGAGGGGATGGAATGGGAGCCACAGTGTCTTGTGGGTGGCGTATGTTTTTGTATTGTGGTTAGGTGTTTTGATGTGGTCGTGAGAGTGGAACCTGGAGAGTGAGTGATGATTATTGGAGATAATGAGGGGTGATAATTGTGCTTTTGGAAATGTGCTATTGGGAAGATGTGATGGTTTAAATGTGAACTGGGGGAATTTCACATGTAGCAGGCCATGGCAAGCCTTGTAACACCTTTTACACCATCTATGGAATTGTACTGAATTGTGCTGAGTTGTGTGGAGAATTGAATGGCAGTGGGGGAGGAAGTGTGTTTTGGGGTCTTGTGGGTGGGGAAGGTGTGTGTGTCCGCAGGTACAGAGCAAGCTCTGAGGAGCGATGCCTGCGGGCCCCCCTCTGCGGCAATTACCCCTGGCAGCCGGTGGTAACTGGAAATTGGAGCTCGTCGGTGGAGGGTCTGGTTGGGCGCCGCGGGGTGAGGAAGTCCCCCGGTGACCCGTGTTGCTGCGTGAAAGCAGGAGGCAAAGGAGCCTGGTGTGTGTGGAGACCCTCACCGGCGAGGTAACGGCGGAAAGGGGCTGTTGGGCTGTCACGGGGCCAAGAGGTAAAGGGGGGGGGGGGGCAATGAATTTGTAAGTCGGTTGACTTGTTTTTGGGACTGCGGGCACCACAGCCTGATGCGCCCCCACCATCTTTTGTGCGGTACCTCCCCGCTGCCTAGTTGAGGAATGCACACACACGTGAATGACATCAATGCCATGGTCCTGCAGGGGGTGTATTGGGAATAAGTGCTTTGTTGATTTTTGAAATGCCTTGATGACCTATGGAATGAGAATGAGTGGTTAAGGGGTCTGTGTTGCATGAATGTGGGCGAAATCCACCGAGCCGTGTCACTCACCTGTAACATCTGGACAGGGCCGTGGAAAATTTAGGGGGATGCATTGGGGATGGCCCCGCAGGTAAGGTTGTGTCTTGTGGCATCCACCGGGGGACGCGGTCTGTAGACCGGGGTATGTACAAAGGTTAGAGTTTTGAGTTTTGGAAAGATGGTTAAGTTTTGTGGTTAAGTTAGTGTTGTGTGTTGTTGTTTCCTCCCTCCACAGGAACAACGAAGAAGATGTACATACTTGCATGATGGTTAAGGGGTTCAGCATGTTAAGGAAGTGTAGGTAGGTAGTCCGACTCACTTCCCACAGCCCTTCCTGATTTATTTCGTAGGTTAATTAAGTGTGTGACAGTAAGTGTTAAGGCTGGAATGGTAGCCCTGCGGTGAACCTTGCAGGAGCTACGGTTCCAGGGGGGGGGGGCTGTGTTATGAATTTGGTAATGCAACATCTAGAGCTAGGTAGATCTGAATAGGTAGGTATTCGGCTGTCGTGACAGGGACTCTACATGTAATAAGTTATTGATGTTCAGGCGGTTGTCGGGGTAAGATGTATGAGTGTGGATCTACCTGGAGATTCGAGTGTTAAATAGTGAGGGATTAAAGGTAACGCCCCTGTGAGTATCACCTAGTAATCAAACCTTTGTCCTTTATGGCACTGCAAACCACATAAACATTAGTTAGGTCCTTAGCGCAACATTAAATAACCCCCTTTCCCTGACAAGGACTTCGTAATAAATTGACAGGAAACCAGGTCAAAAACACCGCCACGATTGGCCGCCACCGTGTACACCTCCAAAGGCCTACAAACCTGGCCGGCACGTGTTATGCCAGGACCGCAGGGTCGCGTAACGGGGGAGATGTCAGGAGTCGCGGGAGGCTTTGATTGGCTGAGGAGTGCGCAATGTGACGTCATCGGCCACCAATATAGGCGACGGTCGGACGCCATTTCAGGAGTTGAGTTGAGTTCGTGGCAGGCACTGGGAGACGCAGGCAGGCACCAGAGAGTTGAGCGGTGGTGGAGAGTTGGAGAGGACACGCCATTCCAGTCGCAGTTCGAGTGCAGTTCGGGTTGTAGGGAGTCGCAGGAGACACACGAGAGCACACCCAGTTGGCACTGAGCAGTTCGTTGGCACTTGGCTGCCAGCACTCCCGCGTCGAGTCGAGTGGAGTTGAAAGGAGTCCTTCCTGTCCCTGGTCAAGTGGAGCCGCTGGCCTGCGTCGGACGCGTGGTGCTTGGAGCGAGGGGCCTCGTGGTGTGCGATCGGGCCGGAAGGAGCGGTGCTGGACACCAACAATACAAGACGACAAAGACAGATAAGCCCGATCTCCGCGTATATTTTGAACGAAGGGACGTGTTATTTTCGTGATTAATCTCCCTCGTTTGTGTTTGCTGTCAGTCGTGTGGGGACGTCCCGATTTAGGTTTATTAGAATTATTAGATTTACCGGCGGGCTTTTTCACTGGCTTTACTTTTCCTAATAAACCCTTATATTACTTTTTGTACATAATATCTGAACGCAGTTTTCCTGGGTGTTTGATTTTAATAGATAAGGTTGCGGAGCCTTCGCTGCGCCCCGCCATTCCGCGCGTTGGTGTTGAACTTGAGTCCGCCATTGAGTGTTCGCCTCGGGAGTTAAAGTCTCGCAAATCGGTCATCCGTAACTGTGGTGTTAATCACGGTTACGCGACAATATGTTTGTTGTTAATGCGACACAGACATGATGGGCCATCTCCCTGCGTCTAAATGTCTCGTGTGTTTTTACTTGTGACCCTTGATGTAAATTGTAAACCGACCTTTATCATGACGGAGCAATCGTTCTTCATTCCGATTCGTGTTTTCACCCCTCGTACACCACGTCAACTATCGTTCACTGCAGTCTTTCCGACACCTCTTCTTCCTCAGCCACACCTTGTTCCTCAGACACCACAGGTGTGTGTGTGTGTGTGTGTGTGTGTATAAGAGAGAGAGAATTTTGAGGAACAGAAATGAAAAATCGATGTGTGTGTGTGTGTGTGTGTGTGTGTGTGTGTGTGTGTGTGTGCGTGCGTGCGTGTGTCCGGGCTGTAACTTTTTTTTACCATTTGAGTTTTGTCATCAAATTTTCAGCAAAGCTTTATTGTGTGAATATGGAGAAGGCAAATTAATAATTTTGGTCAAAAGGTCAAAGGTCAGTATCACATAAAATTGTCAATTTTCATCTGATCGACCTGAAATTTTAAGAATTTGCATATTGAGTCACAGAATTGATTCAACAATCGAAAGCTAGAAACTGATTTTTTTTTTTAATATCTAATGATGAAAGGTCAAGGCTGGATACAATCATCAATTTTCATTTTGTATTTTTTTTTTATGTTTTAATTATTCTGAGCAGTAGGAAGAAGAAAAGGACGACGTCTGAATACAAACCGATGCAGACGGGCTTTGCATTTTCAGATGCTTTCTAGTTTGACATGTTTACCAGCTACCACCAATATTACTATTTGTGTAACAACAAATTCTTGACTAAAAAACAAAGAAATCGAATACTTCATGCATCATGTCTCCCCGGTGATTCACATACATAAGCATTGTCTTAATATAAATACTGTTCTTACCTTAATGACTAAAAACCACCGTTTAGAGGCCATTTTTCCCCGCAAAGCGGGGGTTGGCCTTTTCGGGGACCGTGGTTGTTGTTTTTTTTTTTGGTCCCCTTTTTGAATACCTTAATGACTAAAGTAGGTATAATCGTTTTTCCCTTCGGTTAGCGTAAACATCCACAATGTCATCTGGAATCAGCATCACAGTTAAATCACCTTCTATGTGAAGAAGAGTCAGTGAAGAAAATCTCTCTTCACCCAAGGTTGAACACAAACAGTTTCTAATCCGTCTAATTGAAGAAAAGCTTCGTTCTGAAATGGCTTCATTTGTGAAAATCCTTCATTTGTGAAAATCCTTCATTTGTGAAAATCCTTCATTTGTGAAAATCCTTCATTTGTGAAAAATCACAATTTTCAAAGTTGTTAATCTGATTTGAAAAAGGATGCAGCCAATCACATCACTTGATGCAAATACCACGATATCTGCCGTGGCGGGGGGAAGAAATCCACGCACTTGGGTTCCATTTCGCTTTGTTTTTCACGTTTAAATATGGGATGTTTTTATCTTAATTGTAAACTCCTGAAAAAAATTAACGTGGGGGGCATTGCCCCATTTTTTCCGCCAAACCGCCGCCAGAGGTTGCCCCCATTTATTACCCTGTGCTCACGAAGCGAAGAGCATGGCTAAGCGATCAGTTGAGTGCGTACGTGCGTATCTGCATTTTTAAAATTCATTTTCTCGGCAACCGTTGGTGCGATTGACGCGACACTTTACCAGAGGAGCGCCTCCCCCTGTATAATGTATTTATTCATAATTATTACGTCATAAGTCATGTGGTACGGAAGCCATCTTGGAAAAAAACAAAAATTGAAACGTGGCTCATTGTCAAGTACTCCCCATGGGGAACAAGATATGTTAATTATGATGTCACCGGTGCTTTCACTATGACGTCATAATTCGACAAGTACAATGCTTGATCCCATCAGTATGAAAAAAAAATTCCCTGCAATTGGTAGTCCGATGGACAATAAATTTTCACCAAAGGAGCGCCTCCTCCTGCAGAATTTTTTGTGATAATTATGATGTCATAGGCCACATGGTCAGGGTGCCATCTTGGAAAAACTTCACACCTCTATATCCCCAAAACCCCTCCATGGAAAAAAATGAAACATGGCTCATTGTCAAGTACTCCCTATGGTGAATAAGATGATTTAATGATAATGTCAGCGGTGCCTTCATTATGATGTCATAATTCGATAAGTACAACGCTTCATCCAACCAGTATGAATTTTTTTCTCTGCAACTGTTGGTCTGATGGACACAAAATGTTCATCAAAGGAGCACCTCCTACTGTAGAATTTTAAAATGATAATTAAGACGTCATAGGTCACATGGTAGAGGCGCCATGATGGGGAAAAAAGTTGCACCTCTATTTCTCTGAAACTGCTCCATGGAAAAAATTGAAACATGGCCCATTGTAAAGAACTTCACATGGAGAATAAGTGTTGTTAACGATGACGTCATTGGTCCCTCAATTATGACGTCATTATTTGACAGGGACAATGCTTAGTCTGATCAGTTAAATATTTCTTGAGCGTGATCAACGCAACAATGATATTATCTTGCCCTGATGTTCTTTCTGGACAGCAAATGTTTCCTCCTGGCACACCTCCCATGTAGATCAAATTTGTGCAGCCTCTTTCTTATGGTAGACTCGTGCACTTTGACATCAACAGTGGCAAGAGCTACCTGTAAGGTCCCGTGATAAAATTCTGGGGTTCTTAGAGACTTCTTTCAGCATCTTGCGGTCTGCTCTCGGGCTGAACTTGCTGGGGCGGCCTGGCCTGAACAAGTTGGCAGTTGTTTGGAATCTTCTCCACTTGTAGAGATCTTCCGGACAGTCGAATGATTGATTTCAAATTGTTTGGAGATCTTTTTAAATCTTTTCCCAGACTCATAGGCATCTATAACCTTCTTTCTGAAGGCCTCAGAGAGCTCTTTTGATCTCGGCATGGTGACGCTGCACACTTCAACAACAAAGAGCAAACCAAACTAAATGTCTGAAGTTTAAAAAAGACAGGTTCCTCCAAGATCCTCTCTAACGATGTTCTAATCATTTGCACCTGAGCTGGTGCACCTGATTCTAATTTTAGGTATTTGAAGTAGTGATAAATGTCGGGGTGTACTTACTTTTTCCACATGTGAAATTTGCATTTATGTTTATGTAAATTATACGATGGACTCCAAAATGTAAATGTTTCATGATATTTGTTATATTATATCACCTTTATCTATCAATATTGTTGAAATGAAGATCAAATAGCTGTATGTTGAAATATGTTGAAAAAGTCAAAACTTTACATGGGGTGTACTTACTTTTTCACGTGACTATATATGGTGGCGGCCATCTTGGATTTTGACGTGGCGACCGAATTTTCAATAGGGTTCTTCCTTATGCCTAGATACACCCACGCACCTGATTAGAAGTTGGTACTTCGCTTATTTTTCAAGATATTCCTCTCACAAGGTTCAGACATACATGGCGTCAGACATACATGGCGGCGTCCATCTTGGATTTTGACGTGGGTTGCACCCACACACCAAATTCGAATGCCGTCCTTCGCTTGCGCACGCACGCACGCACGTATGCATACTCGCACGCACGGACACACGGACGGAGCAGATAACCATAGTCCCCCTTTCGCTCCGCGGTGCGACGGGGGACAATGACATTCAAATCTCTGCCATTGAATCAATTACAAATCGATCACACACCACGATTCTGAAACGTGAGTCCTTTTGGATACATAAACTTCGGACAAAAATCCCTCATGGCATAAATTCTGATGATTAAAGAATGTTTCAACATCAACCCAATCAAATCATTAACCGTAACCCATTCATTCACTCATTCATTCATTCTGCCTTTACAAATATAGGTGGTGTATTCATACTTATATCTATCTATAATTCCACTAATCTCTGTGTGTATGTTTGTTTGTTTGTATGTTTGTATGTTTGTATGTTTGTATGTCTGTGACCGCTGTTTCTCGACAACTACCGGTCCGATATACTTTAAACTTGCCAGGTATATTGCTGGGGACCCGAGGATGTGCCTTTTCAAGGTTTGAAATTAATCGGACAAGTAGTTACCGAGCTATGGCGATTTAGCCGTTCGCCGTTCATCTTGGCGTTGCGAATGGACCAAACCATTTCATGTAAATAGAGGGGGGGGGGGGGTTCTGTGGTCGTTGCGAATGGACCAAACCATTTCATGTAAATAGAGGGGGGGGGGGATTGTCACCGTACTCGCAAGCCGTTCGCCGTTCGCTTTGGCGTTGCGAATGGACCAAACCATTTCATGGACCAAACCATTTCATGTAAATAGAGGGGGGGGGGGGATTGTCACCGTACTCGCACCCACGTACCCACGTACGGGCATTGCACCCACGTACGGGCATGCCCTAGTATCTATAATTCCAGTAATCTCTGTGTGTCTGTGTGTCTGTGTGTGTGTCTGTGTGTGTGTCTGTGTGTTTGTCTGTGACCGCTGTTTCGCGACAACTACCGGTCCGATATACTTGCAACTTGCCAGGTATATTGCTGGGGACCCGAGGATGTGCCTTTTCAACGTTTCATATTAATCGGACAAGTAGTTACCGAGCTATGTCCAAAAACGATTCAACCAATCAGAGAGCAGCGAGCTATCACGTGTGCCGAACGTGGCGAACAGACTCTGCCTCGGACGGCACATTTGAGAGCGTATTCATTTATTTCACGTTGGCAAACTATGTTGCCGCTATGTTGGCGTTAAACTATGTTTTAAAACTAATTAAAACTAATTTGCGATTCTTTCGCTTTCCTGCGCGTTTGTGCACGCTATGGCGATTTCTTTACCAAACTCCGCAAGCCGTTCGCTTTGGACCAAACCATTTCATGTAAATAGAGGGGGGGGATTGTCACCGTACTCGCAAGCCGTTCGCTTTGGACCAAACCATTTCATGTAAATAGAGGGGGGGGGGATATAATTTTAGATATAGATATAGTACGGGCATGCCCTAGTATATATAATTCCAGTAATCTCTGTGTGATGTGTGTGTGTATGTGTGTGTGTGTGTATGTGTGTATGTGTGTATGTGTGTATGTGTGTCTGTGACCGCTGTTTCTCGACAACCACGGGTCCGATATACTTGAAACTTGCCAGGTATATTGCTGGGGACCTGAGGATGTGCCTTTTCAAGGTTTCATATTAATCGGAGAAGTAGTTACCGAGCTATGGCGATTTATTTACCAAACTAATCACAGAACAGGTTGCGGGGTAGGCCAGCCAATCACAGAACATGTTGTAGCGTAGGCGTGGCCGATGTGAATTCGAGGCGTAGCGGGCGCCATTTGGAGGAGCTGGGAGGACTCAGTCGTGATAGAGTGAGCCTGAGTGAGTATATCAAGACAAGAACAAGATCTAGAAGGAGGTATGTACGGTGCGATTCATATAATATATTGTTTAGTTATCGTCGATGAGGAATTTGGGGTCGGAATGGGTGATCGGGTCTCGACTAGATGCTGGGCCGCACCAAGGAACGGGCACCCACGTACGGGCACGACCTGAGGATGTGCCTTTTCAAGGTTTCATATTAATCGGAGAAGTAGTTACCGAGCTATGGCGATTTCTTTACCAAACTCCGCAAGCCGTTCGCTTTGGACCAAACCATTTCATGTAAATAGAGGGGGGGGATTGTCACCGTACTCGCAAGCCGTTCGCTTTGGCTTTGCGAATGGACCAAACCATTTCATGTAAATAGAGGGGGGGGGATATAATTTTAGATATATATATAGTACGGGCATGCCCTAGTATCTATAATTCCAGTAATCTCTGTGTGTGTGTATGTGTGTGTGTCTGTGACCGCTGTTTCTCGACAACCACGGGTCCGATATACTTGAAACTTGCCAGGTATATTGATGGGGACCTGAGGATGTGCCTTTTCAAGGTTTCATATTAATCGGACAAGTAGTTACCGAGCTATGGCGATTTAGCCGTTCGCCGTTGGCTTTGGCTTTGCGAATGGACCAAACCATTTCATGTAAATAGAGGGGGGGGGGGGGTTCTACCGTACTCGCAAGCCGTTCGCTTTGGCTTTGCGAATGGACCAAACCATTTCATGTAAATAGAGGGGGGGGGGATTGTCACCGTACTCGCAAGCCGTTCGCTTTGGCTTTGCGAATGGACCAAACCATTTCATGTAAATAGAGGGGGGGGATATAATTTTAGATATATATATAGTACGGGCATGCCCTAGTAAATATAAATGGTATATGAATATATGCTTGTGTGTTTTTGTATGTATATATATATTTGTATGTACACGTGCACAATTTGTAACGTGAACGGTAACTGTTAGCTGCGCTTCACTCCGCTGAACTTGGGGACGGTGAGTGAGCTTCAGCGTGGCTCTTCTTTCTGTATGCATCTTCTACACATATCGCACATCTTACACACATATCACTGTACATACTTGTCTGATATACATGCCTGTTGTTTCTGGAGACTAAGAAGAAGACGTTTGTTGGTCGAAACTTGTCGAGAATTAAAGATCGACCGTCCTGAAGCGACGTCTGCGTCTTATTTAATCTCCCGATTATATATATATATATATATTAGATTTATTTAACAAACGAATAAATTCCTGCGTGGGACGAGTCTGCCAAAATGCTGACTCAACCCTAGACTCAAACCCAAGGACATCACGTGCGCGGCAACAACCCACTGAGCTATTGAGTCTTCGGGATATCCTCAGGGATTTCTCACAATAATCTGCAAGCTTTATCATGGCCAAAGTCTTGTGTGCGTGCTCTGTCCATGTTGAGCAACACGACGGCCATTGCGGAAGCCTGGGCATGACTCGATCACAAGTTCGACTTGATGTACGCCAAACGTGCCTTTGTGCACTGGTATGTGGGGGAAGGAATGGAGGAGGTCGAGTTCGCGGAGGCACGGGAGGACCTCGCCGTGCTGAAGGATTATGAGGAGGTTGGAGCTCACCTGGTTGAGGGAGAGGGGGAGGAGGAAGATGAGTTCTACCTCTTTTGGTCCTTCACCATTTTGTTATTCATTGACATTTATGTGTCATGGAGATCCTTACGTAGATCCTTCCAAAGTAACCGATTGCTGAAGTGGATCACACACTGGGTCCACCATATTTGTGTCATTTACACCTGGTTTACATGTAAAGTTTATTTACCTCCACCACCAAATTTACCTCGTAAACCATGTCTGCAGGTCGAGAATGATGGACCCATCTTTGAAGCATGTTAAATCAGGGAAAACTTTGCAACTTGAGTGAACAATTTGATCGTTTCCTTTTACCCAATATTAAAGAATCGGATCCATTGATGTTGTTGGTGTTATATCAACATCACGACAGGGGCTCAAACTCAAGACCCCAAGATCTTCAGCGAGCCACCTTAAACGTAAAGCCAGCACCAGGATTACTGGACCGTTGATCCATCTTGAACGGTTTACCTGTGATGTAGATCACTTGTTGACGTCACGGATTTATTTAATTTAAGCGGAATATATTACATTGTGACGTCACGTGGTAAGATCGGAGCACGAACATCAATTGCGGAGATTGTGAGGTTCGTGAAACGATGAACTCGATATCATGGACCAAGAAGATGTCGAACGAGGAGGAGATGATAATCATAGACCAGAAGGAGACCGGGTCCAAAGATCCAAGGGATCCCGTGGGTTGGACCGAGTCTGTATTGAGGGATTGATCACACAACCAGACATTGAGGAGGTGAACCCGTCTCCATTTTACCTCCAAATAAGCACGTGGGGACAGGTGGGATTCACACAAGAAAGGTGTGTCAAGTTACCAAGCACCTAGCTAGCGCTTGCCAAGCCAGCCGTTCCTTAACAGTTTTACATGGAGTGCTTGCTGGAATGATTAAGCTTCCTGGCGAGAGCTCTTCAAGAACCTTGGTAACTGAACACACCTTGGGGTTCACCTGGAGAATTGTTTTTTTCATTCTGAGATCCTCACTTGAAATTAAGGTAAAGTCGAGATAGATTACACCTTTGGGGCACAGATGTGACGTCATCAATAGGTTAAACACATCGCAATCCCGATCGATTGGAATAAGAAATAAAATAATTACCTGGAGATTTTATGGTTTGAATGAAGAAGAGGATCAGAATGAACGTCTCACCTTGAGGGTTCTTCGTCTGATTCACGGCGAAGACGGATCCGACTAAAAACTGCTCCTCGTGGTTCACGTTGGATCATTTTATTGGACAAAAATGTCACGTGGTGATTCTGTTGCGATTCGGGTCGAAACCCGAAAAGCATGTCGGGAATTGTTTTTATTTAAATTTAACATTCATGGAGAGATTTGGACTTCCAGTTCATGTCAAAAGGACATCAGGAAACAAAACTTATTACCTTCTTAAACTTCATTTAAAATAAACTTTCAACAGCTGGTGAATATATGTTATACACAAGAACATGATTTTAATAAATTCAACACAAAATAACCTGCAGATTGTGAAATAAACTTCCATCAAATGGTGAATATACTCCGTTATACACAAGAACCTGATTTTAATAAATTAAACACAAAATAACCTGCAGTTTGTGAAATAAACTTTCATCAGATGGTAAATATACTCCGTTATACACAAGAACCTGATTTTAATAAATTAAACACAAAATAACCTGCAGTTTGTGAAATAAACTTTCATCAGATGGTGAATATACTCCGTTATACACAAGAACATGATTTTAATAAATTCAACACAAAATAACCTGCAGATTGTGAAATAAACTTTCATCAGCTGGTGAATATCCTGTTATACACAATAACCTGATTTTAATAAATTCAACACAAAATAACCTGCAGATTGTGAAATAAACTTTCATCAGCTGGTGAATATACTCCGTTATACACAAGAACATGATTTTAATAAATTCAACACAAAATAACCTGCAGTTTGTGAAATAAACTTTCATCAGATGGTAAATATACTCCGTTATACACAAGAACCTGATTTTAATAAATTAAACACAAAATAACCTGCAGATTGTGAAATAAACTTTCATCAGATGGTAAATATACTCCGTTATACACAAGAACCTGATTTTAATAAATTAAACACAAAATAACCTGCAGTTTGTGAAATAAACTTTCATCAGATGGTGAATATACTCCGTTATACACAAGAACCTGATTTTAATAAATTCAACACAAAATAACCTGCAGATTGTGAAATAAACTTTCATCAGCTGGTGAATATACTCCGTTGTACACAATAACCTGATTTTAATAAATTCAACACAAAATAACCTGCAGATTGTGAAATAAACTTTCATCAGCTGGTGAATATCCTGTTATACACAAGAACCTCATTTAAATAAATTCAACACAAAATAACCTGCAGATTGTGAAATAAACTTTCATCAGCTGGTGAATATACTCCGTTATACACAAGAACCTGATTTTAATAAATTCAACACAAAATAACCTGCAGATTGTGAAATAAACTTTCATCAGATGGTGAATATACTGTTATACACAAGAACCTGATTTTAATAAATTCAACACAAAATAACCTGCAGATTGTGAAATAAACTTTCATCAGATGGTGAATATACTCCGTTACACACAAGAACATGATTTTAATAAATTCAACACAAAATAACCTGCAGATTGTGAAATAAACTTTCATCAAATGGTAAATATACTCCGTTATACACAATAACCTGATTTTAATAAATTCAACACAAAATAACCTGCAGATTGTGAAATAAACTTTCATCAGATGGTGAATATACTCTGTTTCCACAAGAACATGATTTTAATAAATTCAACACAAAATAACCTGCAGATTGTGAAATAAACTTTCATCGGATGGTAAATATACTCCGTTATACACAATAACCTGATTTTAATAAATTCAACACAAAATAACCTGCAGTTTGTGAAATAAACTTTCATCGGATGGTAAATATACTCCGTAAGACACAATAACCTGATTTTAATAAATTCAACACAAAATAACCTGCAGATTGTGAAATAAACTTCCATCGGATGGTAAATATACTCCGTTACACACAAGAACATGATTTTAATAAATTCAACACAAAATAACCTGCAGCTTGTGAAATAAACTTCCATCAGATGGTGAATATACTCCGTTATACACAATAACCTGATTTTAATAAATTCAACACAAAATAACCTGCAGATTGTGAAATAAACTTTCATCAGATGGTGAATATACTGTTATACACAAGAACCTGATTTTAATAAATTCAACACAAAATAACCTGCAGATTGTGAAATAAACTTTCATCAGATGGTGAATATACTCCGTTACACACAAGAACATGATTTTAATAAATTCAACACAAAATAACCTGCAGATTGTGAAATAAACTTTCATCAAATGGTAAATATACTCCGTTATACACAAGAACCTGATTTTAATAAATTCAACACAAAATAACCTGCAGTTTGTGAAATAAACTTTCATCGGATGGTAAATATACTCCGTTTCCACAAGAACATGATTTTAATAAATTCAACACAAAATAACCTGCAGTTTGTGAAATAAACCTTCATCGGATGGTAAATATACTCCGTTATACACAAGAACATGATTTTAATAAATTCAACACAAAATAACCTGCAGTTTGTGAAATAGACTTCCATCAGATGGTGAATATACTCCGTTATACACAATAAACTGATTTTAATAAATTCAACACAAAATAACCTGCAGTTTGCGAAATAAACTTTCATCGGATGGTAAATATACTCCGTTATACACAATAACCTGATTTTAATAAATTCAACACAAAATAATCTGCAGATTGTGAAATAAACTTTCATCAGATGGTAAATATACTCCGTTATACACAATACCGTTTAACCGTTTAACCCTGGTGTTGGGCTAGCGGCTAGGGTGCCGGCTTAGGATCCTAGGATCCTGGGTTCGAATCCCGGTCGATCGCTGAATTAACACCAGGGGGGTTGACTCAGCCTGTCATCCTTCCGAGGTCGGCTAATTGAGTACCAGTTCACTGGTAATTCCCTGTTTGTCGCTAAAGGCGGCAAAAAGGGTTGGCGTCAGGAAGGGCATCCGGCTGTAAAACATTGCTTCAAAAAGGGGACCAAAAAACAACAACAACCACGGTTCCCGAAAAAGGCCAACCCCCGCTTGCGGGGAAAAATGGCCTCTAAAGGTGGTTTTTTTTTTTTTAATACACAATAACCTGATTTTAATAAATTCAACACAAAATAACCTGCAGATTGTGAAATAAACTTCCATCAGATGGTAAATATACTCCGTTATACACAAGAACCTGATTTTAATAAATTCAACACAAAATAACCTGCAGTTTGTGAAATAAACTTTCATCGGATGGTAAATATACTCCGTTATACACAAGAATCTGATTTTAATAAATTCAATACAAAATAACCTGCAGTTTGTGAAATAAACTTCCATCAGATGGTGAATATACTCCGTTATACACAAGAACATGATTTTAATAAATTCAACACAAAATAACCTGCAGCTTGTGAAATAAACTTCCATCAGATGGTGAATATACTCCGTTATACACAATAACCTGATTTTAATAAATTCAACACAAAATAACCTGCAGTTTGTGAAATAAACTTTCATCGGATGGTAAATATACTCCGTTTCCACAAGAACATGATTTTAATAAATTCAACACAAAATAACCTGCAGTTTGTGAAATAAACCTTCATCGGATGGTAAATATACTCCGTTATACACAAGAACCTGATTTTAATAAATTCAACACAAAATAACCTGCAGTTTGTGAAATAAACTTTCATCGGATGGTAAATATACTCCGTTATACACAAGAACATGATTTTAATAAATTCAACACAAAATAACCTGCAGTTTGTGAAATAAACCTTCATCGGATGGTAAATATACTCCGTTTCCACAAGAACATGATTTTAATAAATTCAACACAAAATAACCTGCAGTTTGTGAAATAAACCTTCATCGGATGGTAAATATACTCCGTTTCCACAAGAACATGATTTTAATAAATTCAACACAAAATAACCTGCAGTTTGTGAAATAAACTTTCATCAGATGGTAAATATACTCCGTTATACACAATAACCTGATTTTAATAAATTCAACACAAAATAACCTGCAGTTTGTGAAATAAACTTTCATCGGATGGCAAATATACTCCGTTATATACTCCGTTTAACCCTGGTGTTGGGCTAGCGGCTAGGGTGCCGGCTTAGGATCCAAGGATCCTGGGTTCGAATCCCGGTCGATTGCTGAATTAACGCCAGGGGGGTTGACTCAGCCTGTCATCCTTCCGAGGTCGGCTAATTGAGTACCAGTTCACTGGTAATTCCCTGTTTGTCGTTAAAGGCGGCAAAAAGGGTTGGCGTCAGGAAGGGCATCCGGCCGTAAAACATTGCTTCAAAAAGGGGACCGAAAAACAACAACAACCACGGTTCCTGAAAAAGGCCAACCCCCGCTTTGTGGGGAAAAATGGCCTCTAAAGGTGTTTTTTTAAATTTTTGTTATACACAATAACCTGATTTTAATAAATTCAACACAAAATAATCTGCAGATTGTGAAATAAACTTTCATCGGATGGTAAATATACTCCGTTATACACAATACCGTTTAACCGTTTAACCCTGGTGTTGGGCTAGCGGCTAGGCTGCCGGCTTAGGATCCTAGGATCCTGGGTTCGAATCCCGGTCGATCGCTGAATTAACGCCAGGGGGGTTGACTCAGCCTGTCATCCTTCCGAGGTCGGCTAATTGAGTACCAGTTCACTGGTAATTCCCTGTTTGTCGCTAAAGGTGGCAAAAAGGGTTGGCGTCAGGAAGGGCATCCGGCCGTAAAACATTGCTTCAAAAAGGGGACCAAAAAACAACAACAACCACGGTTCCTGAAAAAGGCCAACCCCCGCTTGCGGGAAAAATGGCCTCTAAAGGTGGTTTTTTAAATTTTTATACACAATAACCTGATTTTAATAAATTCAACACAAAATAACCTGCAGATTGTGAAATAAACCTTCATCGGATGGTAAATATACTCCGTTATACACAAGAACATGATTTTAATAAATTCAACACAAAATAACCTGTAGATTGTGAAATAAACTTCCATCAGATGGTAAATATACTCCGTTATACACAAGAACCTGATTTTAATAAATTCAACACAAAATAACCTGCAGTTTGTGAAATAAACTTTCATCGGATGGTAAATATACTCCGTTATACACAAGAATCTGATTTTAATAAATTCAACACAAAATAATCTGCAGTTTGTGAAATAAACTTCCATCACAAACAGAACGAAATGAACGAAATCATTAAAACGAGCAAAACCGCATGGAGTCACCAACACCATAAACCCCAATCGCGGGTTTAACGGGGACCAGGAAGTTCCCCCTGAACACGTGCAGAACCCGCGAGCCCCCGAAACACGTAAACTCTCCCTCCTCACAATCCAACAAGACCCCAAACCGTTCAGGATCCCCCGGCACGGCCAGGAGGGTTCCTCGATCGTTGTGGACTGTGTAGTATTTGTTTTCATATTTCCGTAAACACCAAGACTCGGGATTCCTTCCCAACCAGCCCTCTTTCCCTTTCCTCCCAATTGAGTTTAAACAGATCCCGATTCTCCACGAACTGCTCGACCTCACATCGACCTCCCAGTAATGACGACCCGAGGAGAAACATTCAGAGGAAAGAACTTGTGCACAACGATCAAACCGATCAGGATGTTCTGGGTACTGATTGTGGGTCTCGGTTCGAGTCGCCGTCCTGAGATCCCGGGAGATCTTGATGTAAGGATTTGCAGAGTTTGGGTCCAGACTCAGGGTCCGTCCATCTGCGGACACGACGACACGCAGTCACAGTCTTTGTTAGAGAGGGTGGTGGGGTATTTTGAGGAGGAATGGAGGGCGGATATTTTGGAGTAGGAGGGAGGAGGGTATTTTGGAGTAGGAGGAGAGGGGAGGTATTTTGGAGTAGGACGGGAGGGGGGGTATTTTGGAGTAGGAGGGAGGAGGGTATTTTGGAGTAGGAGGAGAGGGGAGGTATTTTGGAGTAGGAGGGGAGGAGGTTTATTTGGAGTCGGAGGGAGGCGGGGTATTTTGGAGTTGGACGGGAGGGGGGGGGGGTATTTTGGAGTCGGAGGGAGGAGGGGGGGGTATTTTGGAGTAGGGGGGAGGGGAGTATTTTGGAGTAGGAGGGGAGGAGGGTTATTTTGGAGTCGGAGGGAGGGGAGGTATTTTGGAGTCGGAGGGAGGGGGGTATTTTTGAGTAGGAGGGGAGGGGGGTATTTTGGAGTAGAAAGGGAGGGGGGGTATTTTGGAGTAGAAAGGGAGGGGGGTATTTTGGAGTAGGAGGGAGGGGGGGTATTTTGGAGTAAGAGGGGAGGGGGTATTTTGGAGTCGGAGGGAGGGGGGGGGGTATTTTGGAGTCGGAGGGAGGGGGGGTATTTTTGAGTAGGAGGGGAGGAGGGTATTTTGAGTAGGAGGGAGGAGGGTATTTTTGGAGTAGGAGGGGAGGGGGGTATTTTGGAGTAGGAAGGGAGGGGGATATTTTGGAGTAGGAGGGAGGGGGGGTATTTTGGAGTAGGAGGGAGGGGGGGTATTTTGGAGTAGGAGGGGAGGGGGGGTATTTTGGAGTAGGAGGGGAGGGGGGGGTATTTATAAACTCACTCACAGGTGTTTACAGAAAGACAGAGGGAGGTGGACAAACAATGGGGGACAGAAGAGGATGCATGGGTGGAGAAGGTGATCCAGACGGACCTCGAAGGAAGGAGCGCTGGAAATTTGGAAGGAGAGATCGGGGTGGGGTGGGGTCAGAAAAGTTCATGATTTTAGATTGGGGACAATCAGCTGATGGTGAAGACCTGTCTGGAGGAATGATATTGAAGAGGATGTGGAAGTTGGTTCCACAGGAGAGAAAAGGAGGAATGAATGAGGAGGTGAGCAGTGATCCTGGATTTTGGTAGTTTCACCAGAAGTGGGTTGATGGTGGACCATGTGAGCCCTGCAGAAACATGGGAAGGGAAATGGGGGGGGGGGGGGGGTACAAAGCTGGGAAAGAGCAGAGGGTGCAAGACCAGAAAGGAGTGTGTGTCTGTCTGTCTCTGTCTTTGTCTTTGTCTTTGTCTTTGTCTCTCTCTCTCTCTCTCTCTCTCTCTCTCTCTCTCTCTCTCTCTCTCTCTCTCTCTCTCTCTCTCTCTCTCTCTCTCTCTCTCTCTCTCTCCCTCTCTCTCTCTCTCTCTCTCTCTCTCTCTCAAGGCAGTGGCAGAGAGCACGTTACCACCTAGCACAGCACTGTGATGTTTGTGGAATGGATGAAGAAAGGAGGGAAGTTAAGAGCAGGGATCGGAAAATTATTAGGCAGGGAAAGTGGAGAGGAAACGTCGCCAAACAGTACAAGGAGAAGATGAAAGGAAGGTAAGATGAACTTTGCGAAGAAGCAGAAGGTTTGGAGAAGGAGGAGAACAAGTATTGAGTGGCATTTAGGGGAACTGCAGAAGTTTTGTGTGGAAGGACGTCAGGAAAGGGATTATGAGTGAAGAGGGTGGATAGAAGGAGAACGATGAACTGAGGGAGGAGATTGATGTGCAGATGAGCTTGACGGGGAGATTAGTGAAATGCCGGCTGAGATGGGCTGGACACGATGCGGATGGGGGAAGAGAGACTGGCAAAGAGAGCAGATAGGTTGAAGGAGCAAGAAGGAGGAAAAGAGGGAGACCGCGTTTGAGATGGGAGGATTGTGTGAGGAGAGATATCAGTAACGTGGGGGTGATTGGAGAGTGGAGAGAGTTGGTTGAAGACAGAAGGAAGTGGAGGAGTATCGTGGTCAAGGAAGGGCAGGAGTTTGGTGCCATCGGACCTCACCCCTTATAAAGGGAAGAGGAGGTGAAGATAAAAGGTAACAAAGAACCGTTAACACAAACAAACTAAAAAAAGCAAAATGGACGATTGGCTTGGGATATTAACTTAATCCACGATTATCACAAATGAAACGAGAACGTCACTCGGTAGAGCGCATACCTCCGCCAGGCTGAACAGTTCATGGTTTCTATCGCACTGATAGGCCGGATCTGGATTCGGAACTGAACTAAAATCGAATTGGCTTGTTCTCGTCGCCTAACCAACTCATCAACCTAGTTTCGTCATAACTCGTCTATAACTTTTTTAACTATAATGTTATATTTCATTTTTCACCCGATCTCTCAATGGTGAAGAATCACTTTAAAATTAAATAATTCTCGTGTCCGAATCCATTTTCAGATCTTCACCAAAATCGAATCGATTAGTCCTTATCACACACCAAGTGAGGTCAATTGAGTACCAGTTCACTGGTAATTCCCTGTTTGTTGTAAAAAGGCGACAAAAAGGGTTGGCGGCAGGAAGGGCATCCGGCCGTAAAACATTGCTTCAAAAAGGGGACCAAAAAAACAACAATAACCACGGTCCCCGAAAAAGGCCAACCCCCGCTTGCGGGGAAAAATGGCCTCTAAAGGTGGTTTTTACACACCCAACCTGTTCAAGTTTCGTCCAAATCCGTACACAACGTTTTGAGATATCCTGCAATATATCATTTTTCGCACCATCTCCCAATGGTGAAGAATCACTTAAAAATTCTACTGGCCGGATCCGAATCCGGATCTTCACCAAAATCTAATCATTTCGTCCTTGTCGCATACGCTACATCTCTGCCAAATTCCGTTTGAATCCGTCGACAACTTTTTGAGATATCTTGTTCACAGATAGACAGACAGACAAGCAAACAGACATGGGTGAAAACATTACACCTTCGGTGGCGGAGGTAAAAATCCAAATGATTTGAACATGAAATGCACCAATCATTGGTACGAGGTCAAAGGTAAACAAAAAGACAAAGGTAGACCCAGAAAAAAGACAATCATTTATCCTCCTTATGAAACATCATTCTTCCTCATTTCCACCATATTTACCACCCTCCACTCCACCACGTTTACCACCCTCTCCTCCACCACGTTTACCACCCTCTCCTCCACCACGTTTACCACCCTCTCCTCCACCACGTTTACCACCCTCTCCTCCACCACGTTTACGACCCTCTCCTCCACCACGTTTACCACCCTCTCCTCCACCACGTTTACCACCCTCTCCTCCACCACGTTTACCACCCTCTCCTCCACCACGTTTACCACCCTCTCTTCCACCACGTTTACCACCCTCTCCTCCACCATCCCTTTCACTTACAAAGACGTTTCAGGGTGTTGAACTCCAGGTCGGCAATTTCCACCTGCTTCACCAACTCTTCTGTGGAAATTAATGAACAAACAAATCGTGAAATTTAAATCACTTTGTGATTATTAAATAAACTTTATCTTATTATCACAAAATATTGGTCACATTATCTTGCATTACTTCGGCCTTCATATTGGATGTCCTGCTTGGTGTTCCTGGAGGAAGATATTTTTCAAATGCCGAGATCTCAATTTAAAATCCACCATCCCATTCCACTTTGTCTATATTGATATACATGTCAATTTTTAATAAACAAGACCACAAAATCCTCAGATACTTCTTATCAGATGCAAGTGAAGCGTGTCCAAAAATCTTTGAAAACCTGTTGAAATTTTCACAATGTTGTTTCGTGATGGGGCACAACATCACATTTGGTGATGATTCCCTGCCAAGTTTAGACACACGATAAGGTTCATGATAAACAAAAATTCAGATACAATTTAAACAATCCATGAAATATTGTGATGTGGAAGGAGGGGGGCAGGTGGGGGGTTCATAGCGAGACTGTGGTAAGTGTAACACAGACCGTGTGTTTCGAGTAGATTAGATTGTCATGTATCAGGGACCTATCAGAGTAAGTTGTCTTGTTACATGTGACGCTGAAGAGGGAGCATATGTATTTTATAGACAATATAGTCATGGTGAGATTATGTGTGTAAAAACTTCTTGTTAGTGGGTGGGGCTAGTTGAGGACCATAAAAAGATGCAACAGGAGCAGATTATTTTTATTGGGGCAGCCCTGTGGGTATGGCGGCCCAGAGGTTGGCACCTCCCACAAGCAGCGGGGTGGCTAATCATGGGACCCGCCACAGATGAAGGCACTCCAATTGTCTACTTGGGATGGGTCTGTACATGCGCACGGAAGAGTTGAAGCGGGACCCTTGGAGACAACGAAGATCGGTCTTTTTCTCACTTTTCCTCGCTGGGTCTCTTCATCTTCTGCTTCATCGTTGCTCAGGGAGGATTGCTCTCTGGAAACATGGACAACACCTTACAATCCCTCCCCTCCTCTTCATCCATAATTCCTGTTCCAAGCTTCATCATCACCCTGAACACCACTCATCACGCCAAAGGGAGGCCCTCGCCCATTGTTTCCGAAGAGAGTGGTCTGTGCTGTGCCGCCTCATGGGGTTAGGATTCTTCTTTCTTCCTCCTTGCATATACGTTTGCATTTCTCCACATCCACCTTTGTGTCTGCATGGTTTGTGTGATTTTCACCTGCCATCCACCTTTTTCCCCATGCTCATCATAAATAAACCATTATAAATTCCCTTTTTTAAGGCCATTTTCCCCGCTAGGGCGGGGGTTAGCCTTGCGTGCCCTATGATAATCATCATGGTTCCCTTTTTATATATAAACCCTCGTAAAGGTAAGAAACGTTTTCTCAGAAAGGTTAGAAACCGTTAAATTTGGTTCATTTTTGGTGACATTGGGGAACAGTTATGTTGTGCATGAATTGCACTGAATGCAGTAGTTAGAGACATTTCAGCTGTTGGCCGGATGACAGATCCCAGAGGAGACGGCCCCTGTTAACGGAGGCTGGCTGATGTGATATTTGCTGCTTCGGATAGGGATATTGTCTTGGGATAGGGATCTCCCTTTGCTGGGCAGAAACCATTGAATTTCCCCAAGGAAAATTCGAGACCCAATTGTAGCCTAACAAAAGCGTGATTGGGCATTCAAAATTTAAAAGATTATATTTTCGAGGTGGCGATTTGCTCGGTGGCAAGCCAGGGGTATAACCCAGGAGCATTAGGTTAGGACCTAGAAGAAATTAGTAGAAAGCTGATTTTTTGCACATTGCTTCAGAATACCATGTGGATGCCCACAATATAAAGTCCCACGAGTCCCACCTTGTGGCATTTTCAAAATTCAAGATGGCCGCCGGTTGGATGGAAAATACATAAATATGGATAACTTCTGCCGAGAACCTCATAAAAGTGTACTTTTCATGGCTAAATATATGTTTTAGCACACTAGGATTTTAATAGAATATATTTCAGTGACCTCAGATGATGATATGTAGATATAATCCAAGATGGCTGACAAAATTGCCACTGCTGTAATGCAAAAAAACATCAAAATCATGATAAGTTTAATTTGCTATTATTTTATTTAATGCAAAATGTTTCACATTGTGACCACAAGGCCTGCAAGAGGTAAACACATGGGGATTTGACATTTAATTACAATACGACACAAAAGCAGACCAACTCTTTGATCCCAGTCATCCCCACCTGATTCTAGTGTTTTGGACAGTACCGTGTTAACTGAATGTCACTTTTCTTATTCCTGACTTCAACACTGTTATCACCCACTAAATCAATGTCCCGAGAGTTTTTGCAATTATGGCCATTACAAACAGTACACAAGAGGGTACACTCCAGACCAGACTTGTAGCAAGTGCATCGTTTTCCACACCCCACCTTGCATCCACAAGATATCATTTTCAATATTTAGACATAAAAAGTATACTTTTATGAGGTTCTAGGCTGAAGTTATCGCAATTTATGCATTTTCCATCTAACCGGCGGACATCTTGAATTTTGAAAATGTCACAAGGTGGAACTCGTGGGACTTTGTACTGTGGGTATCCACATGACATTCTGGAGCTCTGTGCAAAAAATCAGCTTTCTACTAATTTCTTCTAGGCTTCCCCTTCATTTTTGGCTAATGCTCCTGGGCTAGTAGTGCCGACTGAGGAGGAGCCGAGCATAGGAACCTCTCTCGTTCTCGACATCACTCGAAGCCCTTCTGCAGGTGTGAATGTCGGTCAAGAGTCGGGTGGGACGTTCATTCAGGCCATGTTCGAGCAAATAATGGGGGGAAAATTGGAGTATTTGGAGAACAAATGAGAGGTCAAATAAAAGAAAACAAGGAGAAAGACATAAAATGTCATTGCCACTGTGGTTATAGTAATTTTGCTGTCTAGAATTAAAGGCCGCCAGTAAGTTTACTGGGGCACCGTCAAAGCGACAAATATCTTCGTTTTCTGGCTGTTTCTTCCCTTTCTCAAATTCTAATTGTATCTTTTATAAAAGCTCTTGATCACCCCAAATATAGATGCTGTCAGCTATTTGTTAATCCCATTCAGTTGCAATCGTACCTGCCCTGGCTTTCTCACTCAGTCGATGCTGTACTGATCCGATAAACTTCATTTTTAATTTCCAAAAAACTTTTCTTTTGAATGAATCTTATCTACTTTTATCACTACTCCACTCATGGCTTGCGGACTTCCTCTTCTGGCTGAGGTTCACCAAGGTAGTGTTGTGGGCCCTGTGCTATTTCTGGTCTTCATCAATGATCTCTCCGACTCTCTGGAAAATCCTCTCTATCTCTTTGCTGATGACTCCACTCTTTGCCACTCCATTCCTCATCTCTAAGATCGGCAGTCTGCAGCCTCCTCACTCTCTGCAGACCTGGACAAAATCACAGACTGGTCAAAGAAGTGGAACATGTCTTTCAATCGACAAATCTCACACTCTTACTATGTCTCTCCAAAAAGACCGACTGGAAAACCCTCCCATCTACTTTCTCAACAATCCTGTCCAAGAAGTTCTGTCGCTCAAGCTTTTGGGTCTCACTATCTGCCATGATCTTTCTTGGGAAAACCACATTTCCAAGCTGGCCTCCAAAGCCAGTCGCCGTCTGGGCATCCTCTGTCATGCGAAGTCCTTCCTTGGCACACCTGAGCTCCTCACCGCATACAAGGCTTTCATCCGCAGCTCAATGGAATATTGTTCTCCCCTATGGGCCGGTGCTCCTGCCTCACACCTAGCCCGGCTTCACGCTGTTGAAACCAAAGCTTTCAGAATCATTGGAATCTCCCGCGATGAAGCAAACTCCGAGGGCCTTTCACTCTCACCGCAGGCAGGTCGGTGGTTTTTCTGTCTTCTATTGACTCCTCTCCGGCCTTGCTCCCCCATCTCTCTCTGTGCTCTGTCCCCCTAATATTCCTACAGGTCGCACAAGATCTGCCAGCAACCCTCTTATGGTTAAACTGCCAAAATCTAGGCTCTCTGCTCACCTTCACTCTTTCATTCCCCTTTTCTCCTGCCTCTGGAACAAACTCCCCCACTCCCTTCAATCCCACTCCTCCCTCCAGGTCTTTAAAACAGGTGTTCACCACCATCTCTTATCTTCCCCCATCCAAAGCCTTGATCTTTTCTACCCCTGCTAATTCACCCCAGAGTCCTTGCAATGTTCATATGTTTTATACCTCTCCCACATCCCCCCCAAGCCCTCCCCCTCCCACATTTCTCTCAATGTCCCTGCTCTCAAATGTTGTGTTTGTGTCCTTCCCACTCTCTCCCCATCTTGTCTCCCGGTCCCCTTATTTTGTGTTTTGTGTCGGTTTGACTTTTTGTGTGATTAATGTTAGCTCTTTCATGAGCCTCGATCTTGTATACAAAAAAAAGGAAAAAACAACCTACTCTGGATCTCTTTTAGAAGATCGTCATTGATCTGGATAAGTGAGTCCACATTCTGCTCCTCCACCGGGAAGTCCAGCAATTTTGGTGGAGCAGGCTCCGTGGTTGAAAAATGTGACCTGGACTCCAGTCTTGGTAGGGAGGAGAGAAACATTCATTCAACAAGGAAGGAAGGTGAGGGTTGCCAATGAGGATAAGCTAATGGATGAGATAAATATCTATTTTTTTCCAGAAAAATTTGAAGTACGGTACATTCAAAAAGTCAAAATTGGACGAAGCTGCAAACTCGTTTTGATCAAAGTATTGCAAAATCAATTGATAAATTATTTAAATTTGCAGGTCGACAAAATATGAGACATTGGGGGATCATCCCCCTGATAAATAATTTCAAGTTCAATTATAAGCATCTGAAAATGAAAAGGCAAACAAGACAGCCTCTGATTTGTATTCAGACTCCCGTTTGCTGAACATGACAAAAACGGGAGAAAAAAAAAATTAACAACATTACACGAATACATCCTTTGGGCCTCCGAGGCCCAATGGCTGCGTTGGTGTAGGATTTTTGACGCCTGCATCTAAGGGTTACAAGGTTGAAAGAAGGTTCTAAGGTTCTAAGGTTGAGAAAGACAATTCTTCAGCTACATTTCTCTGCTTATTACATTGCAAAGGCTAACTACCCGAACATGGACCATACTAATCCATACATTTAACTGTAATGTGGGTTTGGAAATGCACAACATGGCTCAAATTGGACATCACATCCTTCTTTCAACGTTCAGTAAATCTCCAATGTTATGAGAAAGAACCATCATGGGAACAAGATGAGGATTTCTTGTTGATTTGTTTTGGCCATAGACTCCTTTAGAGAAGGACTGGAACGTCACGACCTCGGGGTTTGTAACTTGAGTCTGAGTTCCCATTTTCTATCTCGTTTTCTATGAATGCCTCAGCACTTTACTATTGGATGGATTGGAATGAAATTGACATATGACATGTAATTTATGTAATAAAATAAAAAATAAATAAATAAATAAATAAAATACAATAGTCTATTATAACAGATTAGTTTCCCTCGAAAAAATGATTTGAATATACATTATTTTTTTCCATTTGGCAACTTTATTTTTAAACAATTTTGTTTTTAATTTTTTTGATTTGTGTATTAATTATTATTTATTTTAAAATTAATTGTGATATTTCACATTTAATATCGGAAATCAGCAAAATAATATGTTTCTCTTCTCTTTCAGAAACTGTCCAGCTGGTGATCTCACAGGATCTTTGTTTTGTTTCCTGCTTTCATGACAAGATGCCACGTCGTTGCAGCTGCTTTGGCTGTAAAGGAAACTATGATGGGACGCCTTATGTAAAGGTCCTATCCTTCCCAAAAGATCCTGAGGAGAGGGAGAGATGGATATTGGCAATGCCGAATGAGAAAGAAAGCTTGAGGCGCTTGAAGGAGATATATATTTGTGAGACACATTTCAATTGTAAATGGGTGTCAGTTAAGGGTGGCAAGCGACCCAAAGAACCCCCATCAATATTTCCTGGATTACCGAAATCAGTTTTGAAGCAGGTTACTTCAGCCCCACGCCCAACATCATCTTCTACATCAGATTCAAGAACTAAGAAGGTGCATGCAGCTGCTGAGGCTGCAGACAAGATCCAAGATTTCGACCACTTCTGCGCCAAAATCAGCTCCTATTTTCCTGGCTTTAACGTCATAAAAGACCAGAAAAACCTGTACCTATCAATAACTGATGCTACTGGACAAACTGTCAGGCAGTTCTTTCATTTCCAACAAGTCAGCTCACCTTTTGGGTTCCTATTCTTGAATAGAGTTGAGAAAGATGGCATTGAGGTGCCCAAACGACTTTTTCCTTTGCAAAAGAACAGCTTGCTCTCAAAACGGTCCCAGATTAGATCCATAACTGACCAGGTAAACACCTATGAGTACACAAGCCAGGAAATTCTTCAGCACGTAATAAGCCAGCTCAGCAAGATGACTGAGGCACACGAGCTTCCTCGTGTGGTACTTCCATAAATCCAGATGAGCGAAGTGAACTCATTGACGAGATCACTCCTCATGACACTCAGGAACTCTTGAGGTCTGATGATGCCCTTAAGCATAAAGTTGTTTATTTGGCCGGATAGCTTGTTCATAAATATGGTGATAGCACCAGTATGGAGGAGATCATGGATTATGAAGATGGTAATGAGGTGTCATCTGAGTTCCTAGATAATTTGAATAGAGGTGGACTGAGTGTGCCGACTATGTCAACCGTCTTCTTTGTACATAATGCCTATAATTTGCATGGCATGACTAAAATGCGTTGCCGCTTTCATTTTGCTGAGCTGTTATCCTTTGTAGATGCACCTTTAGCTAGTAATAATGCAGCATGTACTACTTTAGCTAACATTCTATTGAAAGCTCATGTCCTCAATGTCAGTGACAAAGAAAAGGCTGTGGGATGCCTCAGGAGGCAAGAAAAGCTCTCCAACTAGTGATAGACATAGACATAGTTGTAATAGACATTTTTTACAAAATATTATTGAAAAACGGTGCATTGTTATTATTCGAATGTGTATTTGCTGTATGTTTGTATGTTTGTGTAATACGATATATGACAATATATATTAAATTTGGACAGCTCTACAAACTTGCCTCTTATTATAATCAGCCATCTCTCACCGTTTATGAGTTAGACACAAAAAACGGGCAAAAATTGCCAAATTTCACTAATTTGACCTTGAAATATGACCTTTTGACCTTGAAGACCCCAGGTGGTGTTTAAAATGTCGCTATTGAACTCGCCGTCCTCAAAAACCCCTATTTTGACCCTGAGATCATGTCTCTAGCCCTTCTAGAAGTCATTTTAGCCCAGGACTTAAGTTAATCTTTCAGACTCAAGTTACAAACCCCGAGCATGGTACGTTCCAGTCCTTCTCTAAAGGAGTCTATGGTTTTGGCAGGTAAAGTTCAATTAAGTGCTGAGTGATTAAATATCCATTTTGTGTTCTTTACTACTTTACTACACATGTGATTAAAATACACATGAAAGGGACATGATAAAGCACATGAAAGACACCCTTGTAGTCTTACCTGCACAGCAAATCCTTGTAGCCCTGAAAAGGTAAGAAATAAACAAGGATCAGAATCAGATTACAAGGAAGTGATGCAGGTGGGGGCCATCTGGTCCAGAGCTATAGAATACTCGAGTTCAGTGAACTTAACAATAGGTGCCATGTTGTTACTCAACTGTTCATGTGTGGTTCAGCGTTCATTACGCACTGTTGGAATGTACCTTTGAGACATTTGAGGTTCTTTAGACCTTTTCGACCATTACAGACCTATTACTTGAGACCATTTAAACCCTCAGACCCCCTTCGACCCTTTCGACCTCACAGACTTTTACAAAGTGACACTTTTACAAAACCTTTGACTTTAGACCCTTCACACATTCAAACCCTTAAAACTGCAGACCTCTTGGAGCTTTAACTTTAGACCCTGAGGATACCTCAAGACCTTCAAGACCCCATTAGATCCGAAAGACCTTTAGACACGTAAGACCCCATTAGACCCTCAAGACAATTTGCTATGACCCGAGCTTTTTAATAACTTACGATGAAACTCTTTGAATGCACCAGGCATGCCAAGTCACAGACAGGGTTTCTACCTCAGCTACCCTTTACCGAGACAAATTGGGTACGGCTGCGGCAGAATCCCAGTATAGAGGATTATCGAGACAATTTAGGGCAGGCATCAACAAGTACCACGACGACAGAGAGACCGACTGAAAGTCATGCAACACCGAGGCGGCTAGCCACTAAAAACATCACTCCTGTCAAAGAAATGAGTCCCAAGAGTCCAAGTGTCATAATTCATGTAGACGATGATCATGATGATGATGAGAATGCACTGCAAATGCAGGAAGAGAAGTCCCGGGACAAAATGATAGACCAGTATACGTGTACCGACCCTGGTCACCGAACGATTTAAGTGCGCTTGTGAGGCCCATGCCCCAGGGTCGGGATGATCCTGAATTTCACAAAGAATTGTCAATAATAGTACAATGTCACAAACCAGCACACGTAGATATGAATGTCCTGTTAGATATATGATTGTGGCTGAAGGGCTGTTACTCCACTTAAAACAAAGCCAATTGGCCATACCCTGAATAGGGATCAGAAGCATTAGATAGGAAAATGTCGGCACTGCTTCAACAAGTACTGGAAATTGTGCCCACTAGAATTGATTGGGGCAAAATTCAGGCATGCAAACAGAAACTTGACGAAGATCCGACGGACTATTTAGAACGATTGCGGACGGTGTTTAGAAAACATTCAGCAATGAAAGATTATGCAGGCGAAAAATGCCTCCCACGTTTTCGTAAACGGGCTAAATGCAAAATTACAGTCCGACGGGAAATGGGAAACAAAACATACAGTGGCCCTTTTGCCAAATGTCGCCCATTGATAGACAAATGGACCAAAAAGGAGCTGACACTGCCACAAGATTGATGCAAAGTGTTGAAGCTTCTAATAAGTTAATGCAGTTGCAAGTAAGTGCAATGCAAAAGGAAGGAGTTAGATAGTATCGTGAGCAAGAGAGGTACGCAAGGTAATCGTGGCCGAGGATTTAACAACAGACCATATGTGGGCAGGAACACATGTCACGGGTATGGCCAAGTTGGACATTGAGCCAAGCAGTGCCCAAACAAAGGTATGCCTATACGACGGCCATTCCAAAACCCAAATTTTAACCCATGGCCCCAAAATCAGTGTGGACTATGCAAAACCCCTTCACACCATAACAACAATAATAGGGGTGCCTGGGTGAAACATCAGCATTACCGTTACCAACTTCTAAACCTTCCAGAGAACCGACCCTTACCATGAAGGTATCAGGAAATCACCTTCCTAGTAGATACAGGCGCCCCACACTCGACAATTATGCAGAGTGACTTCCCAAATGTTCTGCTGTCACAAGCACGTATAAATGTAATTGGGGTATCAGGAATACCAATATCGACTCCTGTAACTAAAAAATTACACGTGGAATTTGGACCATTGTCAGGACAGCATGCATTCCTGCTAGCAGCAGATACTCTGGTCAACTTATTGGGCAGAGATTTGCTCTGCAGATTAAATTGCACAGCAAAATGTTCTCCGAATGGGGCTTATTTAGAAATGCCCCAGTCATCATGTGACAATGTTTTTAATTTGCTGCAGACAACCACTGAAACCGTTGTGTATTTGGTGGACTTTGGATAACGATGATATTTCTAGTACTTTGAAGACTCAGTTTGCAAAATTGATGAATTGTGTGTCTCAAGTACAGGACTGGATAACTCATAACCGGATAGACCTTTCACAGTGGAAACCTCATCTGCACTATTCAGTATAATATGATGCAAAAGGTGATGATGCAGATTATGAGGAGAGCATATCCACACCTACAACAAAGGTATGACGTAACATTGGGATCAATGTGGATAGGACAACAGGGAATAGGTATGGAAGTACAACTGTTAAAGGAACAATTGGATCTGTTTAAACAAATGCATGAGATAACACCGCACATTACTTTGGCTGTGGCCGGGGGATATCAGGCTGACGATATAGGTCCAATGATCACGAGGCTAAAAACAGTCTTTGAAGGATGAGGCAATAGCTTCAGGAGCTTTCCATGATGTCCAACTCTGGCAAATTGGCTCCGATGGATTCCGATGGGAAAGGAAGAGTGAGGCGACTTCCTCCACCTTCATGGTGATTGACATCCTGCATGTAGCTGTCATAAATGCCTCTCGTGAACAACTAGATCAGGTTCTGAACCGTCTATGGACAACAAATCCAAATGAATGATGTAGGACGAATTAAGAGTATGCGACCAGTCAAAATTGCAATAGACACATCTAAACCATGTCCTCGTAAGCAGCAGTACGTGCTACGACCAGAGGCAGGCATTGGTAGAGCTCCTGGTATTCAGTCTTTGCAAGACCAAGGAATCTTGTTCCAACTACAAGCTCACGTAGTCCACCAATGTTGCCTATTAAGAAACCAGGAAAGACGATATGGCATTTTGTGCAAGACATAAGGGCTGTAAATGACTGCGTCATACCTTCGTCCAGTATTCCGATCTGTCCTGCATTCCAAGTGATAACAAGTGTTACACAGCAGGAGATATTTTCTCCGCTTTCTTTTCCGTTCCGATCCACCCACATTACAAATTCCTTTTTTGCATTTACATACCAAAGAAAACAGTGTACCTGGACGGTACTTCAACAGAGATACACGGATGGTCCTACTTTGTTTTCCCAGCACTCTACGAAGACGTAAGTGATGTAATTTTTCCTGGAGGTTCCACACTGGTACAGTACGTAGATGACTTGCTTGTGTGTTCTCCTTCAGAAGAAACATGCGTGCAAGACACTGTAGTTTTGCCAAATGGAGGTCAAATATCTTGTGTACATCTTGAGAGGAAGGTCTCAGCTTCCTTCCCAGAAACGTGTAGCCACAATACTGGCACTGCCAGTCTTTTCTGGGAGAAGCAGGCTACTGCAGACAGTGGAACATTGATTAATGCTCTTTTGTCTCATCCATTGTTGGACATTACTTCTGTGTGTAACCCAAATCCTTTAGTCTGGACGTCAGAAGAAGCATTTGTAGCACTTAAGAGTGCTCTTTCCTGTTAAGACAGCCAGACTTTCCTGTTAGGACTGCCAGACTACAGCAAACCTTTTTTTATCTGTACTCCCATGAAATGCATGGCCTCGCTCAAGCGGTACTCACACAGAAGCATGGATGTAAGATGCGTCCCATTGCTTACTATAGCACAAAATTGGGACCCTGTGGCTTTAGGATTTCCGCCGTGTTTGAGGGCAGCAGCAGCAACCTCCTATGCAGTACAATCTACAGAATCTATTGTTCCAGAACCACCTTTAGGTGAATATATATATAGAATAGATTACAGAATCTATTGTTCTCGGAACAACGTTAAGCCTTCTGGTGCCACATGCTGTTACCACTGTCCTATTAAGAACAAAGACGCAGCATTTGCCAGCTTCAAGAGCTACCACATATAAACTTGTGTGTTAATAGCTGTGACCAACAACATAATTCAGCGATGTCCACCACTGAACTCTACTTCTCTTTTGCCAACCACAGAAGATGGATAGCCGCATGACTGTGAGGAGGTAGTGACGCATATGCTAATGCCGCTACCTGACTTGAGAAAATCCACTCCAAAATTCTGATTTGGTGTTGTATGTTGATGGGTCATAATCATGTGCGTCTGCCTCCTACAATTGTATAGGCCTGAGTTCCACCACAGCAGCTGAGTTACCTTTTACAAGAATAACTCAATTTCTCACTGTCCTTGTAATGATCTTACACCTCCCAACCCCCAGGAGTACCTCTGGCAGCAACTTGCCCTCTGTCCCAAACATTTATTTGTCTGTGTGTTGTACCCTTCTCCAAACAGTGATGACCATCTTCAACTCTCTCTCAAACAACAAGGACCAACATTTCCCACTCATCCCAACTCTCTCTATTCTCCATATGTGGCAAATTTAAATTGTCACCATGCAAATTGGGTTGGTGTTGGTACCTCTATCAGCCATGGAAATTCAGGAAGGGACTTCTGTGACTGATTTGATCTGTGAACTTTCCAATCCAGATTGGTCCCAATGGCAAATTCTCCTTTTTGGACGAGTTTGTTGTGTTTTGTATGCAGCTTGTGGCTACTTAGCTGCATCATTTTCTGTGGGTGCAGCTGTTCTGCTGATGCAATGCCTGATGCAATGCCTGATGCAATGCCTCGTTACCAGTAAGCTGGTGTGCATTTTGCCGACCTCAAGGGTGGCAGGCCGAGTCAAACCACCTGGTGTCAATTTAAGGTTAATTCAGAGGCTCAAACTCAAGACCTTAAGATCTTAAGCCAGCCCCCTCAACCATTAAGCCTACACCAGGCTTTATGGATGAGGTGATAGATTTGGTTCTGGACTTGCTGGACAACACCAGACTAGGTGATGACAAACTCACTGCAAATTTCTCCTGCTCTTCCTCTGCTCCAATTCGTCCATCTGTCCATATGCATGTGAGAATGAACATCTCTCTGGAAATATTCAGAGAGCTGCTTCAGCGCCGGCGAGTATGGCAGTTCACTCAGGCAGATTGACCAGCAGCCTTCAATCTCTCTTTAGCACTGGTATCCTATATCCACTGCCCCTGATGGTATTCTATATCCCCAGCACATTGGATGAAGGGTCAAACAGGGGCCACTCCACCAATGGTAAGTGAGGGTGGAGCGGTGTAATTGTTACCCAGTGACGTTGGCATGTGACTTTATATTACTTGGGGTGCAGGCGAAAATTCTTTCTGCCTGCTTACATTTATCCCAGGAGGACCAGGGGGAGCACGATGCAGCTGGGAGCCCGAGTGCTGGTGAGGCAGATTCAGCAGAGACCAAGCCTGCCAACACCACCCCTCTGCCGGGTGGCGTTCCTTCCCCCCTGCCGAAGAGAACTGTAGACTTGAAAACAAGTCGGTTTGGCCAGAAGTTATTTTTTCGTTTGTAAATACCTTTTGTTTCCTCTCCGTGCCATTTGCAATAAGAACAAGGAAAAGAGCAGAGATTGCAAACCCTCGCCAGGATGTATTTTCAGTGGTTTTTAAGGCTTTCGTGTTAAAACAAATATGGCGGCCAAATCACATGACCGATGACGTCATTATTTTTTTCCGAAACGAATTTATTCCGAGCTTATGCTCAAGAGATTTCATCTTGATCGGATGAAGTTTTGTAATTGTCGAATTATGACGTCATAATGGAAGCACCTATGACATCATGAACATATTTTATTCCCCATGGAGAGTTCTTTACAATGAGCCATCTCCATTTTTTCGATTCAGCACTTTCGGAGATATAGAGGTGCAAAGTTTTTTGTTTTTTCCAAGATGGCGGCCGAACCACGTGACCTATGACGTCATAATTATCATCAAAAAATTCTACAGGTGGAGTTGCACCTATGGTCAAAATTTCCTGTCAATCGGACCAAGGGTTGCAGAGAAAATCATATTTATTCTGTGCAGATAAACAGACAGAGACAGACAAACAAACGGACTCAAATGCAATACCCTCTCCTCTGGCGAGGGTATATATAAACTAGATTTGGTCTCTGGGTGAAATATTGTTGTCCTGCTGGCTTCATCTGTTGGTTTTGTACAACCTGTTAAAGGTCAATTGGTCATGGTCTCAGATCCACCAGACTATCACATCACGTGACTTTGGTTACTCAGCCAAAGATTAAGATCAGTCATGTGATCGCTTGTCAGCATGTCCCTCACTCACTGTGGGGAATCCAATCTGTATGGTAACAAGGTTAAAGGTACTCAAATGCAAATGGAACAGGGAGTATTTGAGGCAGATGACAGTTGCGGTCGTTTTGATACCAACTGGATTCGAACCAGGCAACCAGTGCAGACTGGGGGCTGTAAAAATATTATGTTTTAGGAATTACCAAATACTGTACAATTTATAAATGGAATTGTCATACGTGTGTGTGTGTGTCTGGAAGTGTGTGTCTGGAAGTGTGTACATATATAATTTGGCCCAGTATATATATATATATATATATATATATATATATATATATATATATATATATATATATATATATATATATATATATATATATATATATATATATATATATATATATATATATATATTCATATATATATATATATATATATACTGTATATGTATATATATATATATATATATATATATATATATATATATATATATATATATATATATATATATATATATATATATATATATATATTGTTGTGGTTTTGAGAATAAAGGCAACCCCCCTTTTAGTTAGTTGCACCACAGCATGTAGCCTCGCTTTAACCAGTTATTTCTTATTAAATGTGAAGTAGTCTCCTTCCCAATGTTAGTGTGCGTTGAGGCAGGTAAGTTAGGGTAGGCCTCATTGGGCCTGGAATGCCTTGTGCTGGGCCTAGAACAAGTCGAGGAGGCCCAAGGGAGGAGCCGGGGGGAGTGGCTGGCAAGCAGCAAACAGCCAATGGAGCTAAAGGGGAGTGGCCAGCAACGGCGGCCAATAAGGACCTCGGGGGAGTAACTGATGGGGGGAGATCACGACACGTGACCCCCGGTGGCCAGTGGAGGCCTTTGGAACATTCTAGTGGGGCTCCGGGGGGGATATAAAACCTGCCCCGGACCCCCGAGCACGTCTGGGTCGAAGCTCGAGCTCAGCTCTCTGCGTTCTGCCCCGCTCTCTGCTGCCCCGTTCTCCTTGGTTCTGGTCTCTCCTTTGCCCTCGCTCTCTTGGGAAATGCTCTCGCAGGATGATCTCTCTCGTGGCCCTATACTCTAACGACCTCCCTGCCTGGGCTCCCTGCACGTGCGCTTTTGCCTCGCCGACTTCGGACGCTGGGTGGATTCCCGTACGCGCACGACTGGAGGCCGATGTCCTTGCCACGAACATCCTCGAGGGACACGCCCAACGGGCCATCCGGGACGAACTGCACTGAGCGGCCGTGGTTTGAGCGCGTCTTCTTCTTCCTCCCTTCTCCCCGCGTGAGTCAGAGGGCCCTTGTCTGGGCTTTTAAGTAAGAACGGTTAAGTTTCTATCCCGTGCCTCTTTTCTCTCGCCACTGTACATTTGTAATAAACCTGTGTTTTGCTTCCATCTTGGCCGTTTACGTCTTTTCACCATTGGCCTCGCATTGCACGAGATAAAACCGCTCGATCGGGTTCCTAGTAATTAACGGCACAAGTCACGTGACACGCAAACCGCTTGGGCGTATCAGACCAGCGTGACTCGTGTGAGGTTCAACCCCCGTCCTCGCAGCGGCGTGTGTATCGAAGGTACTCGAGTATTTGACCGGAAATCCTTCCGCGCGCTCGCTGCGGGGTTGGCGGCTGGAATTGCTCAGCAATCCGCCCCCACGAGTGTAAAGTGAGTAGCGGCCTCATGGAGTCGAAACTCGAGGGGGAGAAGGGCTTAATCCCCCCTCAGTATGCCGACGGGCTCGAGATCCGCAACAATATGTATGTGCGTCTGTGTGTCAGCCAAATTCAAACCAAAGCCTCAATATCCTGTTCTGAATTAATAATCTCGGTCTGAAGTGAAACTCTTAAACTTTGTCTCTTTTATCCAATGTTTAGAATCAGCCTCACCTCCAGAAATGAAACCGTCTCCAGCTCCTTGAGTGATGCTTTGAGGGTTGATTCTTCTTCACAAAGACAATCCATCTCCTGTTGCAAGTTCTCCCTCTGGCGTTCAAGGTGAGAAAGTTTCACACTCTGTCTCTCACTGAGCCACCTCTTCATCCGATTTACCTTTTCATCCACAGCTCGATACATCTCTCTTCTCTCCCCCTCCAGCCTTTCCTCCTTATCTTTGCCCGACACCTGGAGAAAATCATTTACGAAGGTTTGTTAAAGTTTCACTGAAAATTATAGAGGTTAAAATTACAACAAAGCGACTTTAGGATCCGTTCTAACGGAAACAAGACCGAAAGTCTAACAGCGGCATAGCCGAGCTTGTTTGATACTTTCGTTGAAGAGGATAGTATGACCTGGGTGGAGATACCAGTTAGCAAATAATGTAAATATTAAATTATTTTGAAGTACTCCAAGTCTCCAAGCTGTCTGTCACTGTGGAAGTGAAGAGACTGCATCGAGACACTGACCGGTTTATTCTATATGTTGGTCAGTTCATCAACACTATCAAAGTGACCTTCGCACCGTCCCGACACACACTAGTGTGTGCATTACGGAATTAAGGTGTTTTATGGCAGCCGGAGTGCAAATCCTGCCACCAACCTCCTTGAGAGGACCCAGTGAGTTGGTATTCATTTTACCGACCTCGGAAGGATGACAGGCCGAGTCAACCTCACCCGGTGTGAATTCAATAGCTGACCGGGATTCAAACTCAGGACACTAGGCTCCCAAGCCCTCCCCACTAACTGTTAAACCAACACAATGCAGGGTGGTTGGAGGCAGTCATAAGAAATGCTTCAATGTTTGAAGAGCCCTTAATCAAAGTTTTAATTAGAAATGATCTGGGGGGCATGCACCCCCCTTTTCTCCCCCCCGCCCCCCCATTATGTATAATCACCCTGTTGTCATAATTTCAGTTCCCCCCCAATCATCGAGTGTGATCATTTGCCCCAACCAGGTATATGACGTAATATATGAACGTTCCCTGAAGGGTGTTGAAAGAAACATAACTAGCAAAGCCAAATGGCATTACATTCCACCTTTCAGAAGCGTAATTGTCAGCTATAAAACTCACCCGATACGTGGGATAAATATGTGAGGGACATACGTATATACGGAGAGACAAACACTGTAAACACAGGAACCAAACATCCACGACATAAAAAATAGTTTGTTTAATCACGAATTTGCCAGGTCTAAAAGCCTCTTTGCGAGTTTGAAGAGGAAGAAGTGCTAATGTATGGATTATTCACACAGCAGTTTAAATGGAAACATTTATTATTCTACGACAGGAGAAACCCTTTAGAACCGTGGTTCTTAACCTGGGTTCGACCGAACCCCAGGGGTTCAGTGAGCCATTCTCAGGGGTTCGGCGGAGGTCCTCCGAAATGCATTGCAATTTGTTTTTGTTTTTTTAGTTTTGTATCAATTTTGAATCTATGTGTCATTACGCTTATTATTAATATTATTATTATTTTGATATGTATGTTACGAACAAATGGAAATGTTATTTGTAATTGTATTCCCATCCCATTCATGGTTTCTCTGGTCTGTGTTTAAGATAAGTTGTTTCACACTGACTGTAGTAAGTTGAATCAATGAGCAACTTCCTAATTATTCTGTTGATGGTGCTTACTTGCTTACTTACTTACTGGATTTCGGACTTTGCAGGTGTTCGGAAATTCCAGTGAATAGCCTTGATTAGCTTGCCGTGTGCCGTGCGTCATTGGTCGCGCCTTACTTTGGAGTTAGATTAATGGAAAAGTAAGTTGGAAATGTTTGTGGATATGCAGGGCGGGTTCAGAGTTATATTAAAGTCAAAAGTGGATGCGGATTATAAAATATGATTGAATTACTCAAAAAATTAGGTGGAGGTGATATAACTCCTTTGGTCGCAATTAAAAACTAACAAGCGTTACGCCTAGGTCCCCCGTCGGTGAAGTGATGCGAGTTGACAAAGTGGAAGACGCAAGGTGGCCATTTTGGATTTTTACGTAGCGACCCAATTTTCAATAGTGTTCTCCCTTATACGTAGATACACCCACACATCAGATTAGAAGTTGGTAGTTCGTTTATTTTTCAAGATATTTCACTCACAAGGTTCAGACATTATATATGGTGGCAGCCATCTTGGATGTTGACGTGGCGACCCAATTTTCAATAGCGTTCTTCCTTATACGTAGATACAAACACACACCAGATTAGAAGTTGGTACTTCGCTTATTTTTCAAGATATTCCACTCACAAGGTTCAGGCATACATGGCGTCAAACATACATGGCAGGGGCCATCTTGGATTTTGACGTGGGTTGCACCCACACACCAAATTAGAATTCGGTCCTACGCTTATGCACGCACGCACGCACGCCCGCCCACACGTAGGGGAAAACCATAGTCCCCCTTTCGCTCCGCGGTGCGACGGGGGGGACAACAATTCGCAGTTTTCTATGTAATATTATAATGGGATTTGCGGTGACAGAGTTGGGTAGATAATAAATCCCGTCATCATAACTATAAGTTATGTTTTCTTCGTTAACATTTCTCAGTTTTCAGAGGGGTACTGATTATATTATATTTAAGCATGTTCCTTTATTAATTTTTGTCATATAATTATTTGCCTGAACTCAATTAAGATCAGTTTGTTACTTTTTTTTTCTTTTTGCAGTATGTCGAGCAAAAAAAGGAAGTGGTCGGAGGATTACATGCGGTACGGGTTCACGTGTTTGACGGAACGGGACGGAAGTTAGCGTCCTCAATGCATGCTTTGCAATGTCAAGTTGAGCAACTCCAGCCGAGCACCAGCAAAACTACGGGAACACTTCAAAAAAAACTGCACAGCGAGGGGCAGTACAAAGACGCAATGCTGAATGAATTCAAATTGAAGAGAGTCCGATTCGACGCAAGTGCTACCTTGCCCACTCTCGGCTTCGTTCCAATTGACAAACCGATCCTCACCGCGTTGTATGAAGTTGCGTACCTGATCGCAAAGCAGGGCAAACCGCACACCATTGGCGAGACACTCATCCAACCAGCCGCGTTGAAGATGGCCATCATCATGCTGGAAAAAGCTGCTGAAAACAAGTTGTCTCTCGTTCCACTCTCAAATGACACCATCAGATGCAGAATCGACGACATGAGCGACGACATCCTCACCCAGGTAGTTGCAGATTTAGTCACGAGCCCGACAAAATTCAGCCTTCAACTCGACGAGACCACCGACGTTTCGAATTTGAGCCAGCTCATCTTATTTGTGCGTTATGTCAAAGGAGACGAGATCAAGGAAGACTTTGTTCTGCAAGCCTCTCACAACAACGACGAAGACAGCTGACATGAAGAAGCTTGTGGATGACTTCTTCAGAAGCAATGGCCTCTCGTGGAACATGGTGTCTGCAGTTTGCTCGGACGGAGCTTCAGCCGTGCGGGGATGCAACTCCGGTTTTGGAGCGCTGGTGAAGGCCGATGCACCACACATTGTCACGCACTGCGTCCTGCACAGACACGCGCTGGCATCAAAAACCCTGCCTCCAAAACTGGCCAATGTTCTGAAAATCGTCGTTGAAACTGTGAATTACGTGCGAAGCTGTGCTCTGAATCATCGCATCTTCAAAGAGCTGTGCAATAAAATCGGCTCTGAATTCGAAGTCCTTCTCTACCACTCTAACGTTTGATGGTTATCACAAGGCAAGGTAGTGAGCCGTGTTTTTGCCTTGCGTGTAGAATTAGCCCTGTTTTTGCGAGAACACCAGCATTGCCATGCAACACACTTCCAAGAGTCAGAGTTCATCCTCGCCTTGGCGTACTTGGCTGACATCTTCGACACACTCAATCATCTCAATTGCCAGATGCAGAGCGGTGGAGTGAATGTCATCGAGTCTGAAGAAAAGCTGACCGCTTTCCGAAAGAGTTACCGTTGTAGAGGTGGCGAACAGAGAACAACTTCGAACTTTTCGCTACTGGACGAGTGCGTGAGCGGGATCGAAGACGAGTCTGAAGTTGGAGGCACTGCTGTACCGGTGGAGCTGAAGCAAGCAATTGCCATGCACCTGGATGAGCTGGGAAAGTCATTCGATGGCTACGTCCCCGACCAAGAGCAATACCCAGCATGGGTGCGGCAGCCGTTTACTTTCGATGTTGCAACGGCAGATGTCAACAACCAATACCTCGACGACCTCATCGAACTTCAGCAGAGCCAGACTCAACAACAACTCTTCGGCACAACAACGCTCTCAACGTTTTGGTGCCGCCAAATGGAAGGGTATCCTCACATCGCTAAAATTGCCCTCAAGATCCTCACGCCGTTCATTACAACTTATCTCTGCGAGCATGCGTTTTCGAAACTGGTGGACATTAAGACAAAGAAAAGGAGCAGGCTTGAATGCGAAAATGATTTCAGGGTGGTCCTTGCCAAAACAAAACCATGCATTTCCCAGATCGCCTCCCAAAAAGAAGAACAGGAAACGCATTAAGATGCAATTCTTCTTAATTTTTTGGTCAAATTTGAGGGGTTCCGCGAGTGTTCGGTGGGTTTCGTGAAGGTTCGGCCGGCGCCTTTAAAAAGGTTAAGAACCACTGCCTTAAAAGGACACAGAACGAGCATACAAAATTATATATACAGCAGTGATATTTTGCAAAAAGCAACAAGAAAGAGCAATCAGAGATTGCAAACACTCACCAGGATGTGTTTTCAGTGGTTTCTAAGGCTTTTGTGTAAAAACAAATATGGCGGGCGAACCACGTGACTGATGTCATTGTTTTTTTCTCCACCAATTTATTCATAGATTATGCTCAAGAAATTTTATCTTGATCGGATGAAGTTTTGTACTTGTCGAATTATGACGTCATAATGGACACGTATGACATCATCTAAAACATATTTTACTCCCCATGGAGAGTTCTTTACAATGAGCCATGGCTCAATTTTTTCTATTCAGCGCTTTCGGAGATAGAGGTGCAAAGTTTTTAGGTTTTTCCAAGATGGCGGCTGAACCACGTGACAGATGACGTCATAATTATCATTAAAAATTATACAGGTGGAGTTACACCCATGGTGAAAATTTCCTGTCAATCGGACCAACGATTGCAGAAAAAAAAACATATTTATTCTGTGCAGACAAACAAACAAAAAAACGGACTCAAATGCAATACCCTCTTCTTAGGCTATGAGCCAGACCCTCAAATTTTCGACATTATGCTCAATCAGAGGGAGGATGGCTAACAGTTATTTTTGGCAAGGCCAGGGACCCTAGTGCTGAAAAAAATGTGATAGCAGTGTGAAACTCTTAGCCGTATCTGTGTTATCATCACATTTGTCAGACCACCCCAATAACGCTTTCGGTAATTTTTCCGCTTAAGATTTAGGGGGTAGGGTTCGTTTTGGGGCTTTCAAATAATATCTCCTATATGTATCAGTTAGTGTTGTATACCAGGTGAAAGGTAATTGAATTATCTTTCACATGATGTATAGAAAGTGCCTGTGTGATATATAGTAACCTCTTTATGATCATTAAAACATAATTATTTCCGCCAACCCTCAAAAATTTATCACAAAATCCCCAATGAAAACAAAATTAGGCAAAAATTCAGTTTGGCGGATATTAAATGAATTTTTGAATTTGAGAAACACACAGTATGATTAAAGTCAAATTTGGGCCTTAAATCTCATACACCTTGATAAAGATGAGAAAATCCAATATACAGTAGTTGCTGTAACCATGACCTAAAATCCATAAATGTATATCTTTCCGCTCTTATGATATATTGATTTACATTTTACGATTTTTGACCGACAGCATGTATATAGTTTGTATACCATTATTGGTCTAAAAATAGTATATATAATATTGGGATGTCAGCCATATATAGGCCAAAAAGTACTGAAATTGGTGTCAGAAATGTCTAATTCTAAAAATATGAAGGCATTATGACCAAACTGTATGTGGTGTTCTTGAATATACCACAGACGTATGATGCATGTGATGATTAACCTACTCCATGTATATGTATGTATCCTGATGTACCCTAACTTGGCGAGATAATTTACATCATATTCATGCAAACGTTTTTAGTCTTGTAGTGTTGTATGGTTCTCTTATATTACCAGCTATACATAAAGTAAAAAAAAAAAAACCACCTTTAGAGGCCATTTTTCCCCGCAAGCGGGGGTTGGCCTTTTTAGGGAACCGTGGTTGTTGTTGTTTTTTGGTCCCCTTTTTGAAGCAATGTTTTACGGCCGGATGCCCTTCCTGACGCCAACCGTTTTTGCCACCTTTAGCGACAAACAGGGAATTACCAGTGAACTGGTACTCAATTAGCCGACCTCGGAAGGATGACAGGCTGAGTCAACCCCCCTGGCGTTAATTCAGCGATCGACCGGGATTCGAACCCAGGATCCTGGGATCCTAAGCCGGCACCCTAGCCGCTAGCCCAACACCAGGGTCCAAGACCAGCTATACATAAAGTAAACCAAAGGAAAACAATGTACTTTCTATTTAAGCAACATATATTTTTAGACATCATACCATAAAGTACACGAGTTATCAATTCAGCGTACACCATATTTGTTACACATATGTACATGATCTTTCTCCATACAGTTCTACAATTCAGAAGTTATCCTCGTCATCGTCGTCGTCTTCTTCATCGTCTTCTGCCGAACTGTCATCACTCTCACCATACACTCTCTGGTTGTCACATGTGGTGAGTTTGCACATGTCTGTGCACTTCAAACCACTGGCCATGCAGACACACATGGGTAGTGTGCATCTTTTCGAACAGGTGCATGCCAGTAAATCCAGAACCGCCTGTGGTGCGGGCTGTCCTTGCATCTAGTCGACTGCCAGCTGCACGCGACCATCCTGGGTATCCCAGTGCCATCCTTTCCCGATTGGACTCGGTACTGCTGGATCCATCTTGAGACTCCTCTTCCAAATAGCGGCTTGATAGTTGGCTCGCTGTGCATGTTTGGTTGAGCAGTCTTTGCACGGAGGTAGCTGGTGACTGTCGATCTCTCCCCTCTTGGCACAGAACAGGTGATATCTCAAGTCATTCACCTTCACTGTCCCCGACTTCGGTGCGTACATGAGACAAGTGAAGTTCTCCAATTTATCCATCAGTTCCTCACTGACGTCCCAGTCCTCTCCCAGCTGTGTACATGCATCCTGCACATCTTTGTTGGTTCTGATGAGTTTTAGTGCAGTCAGTTTTCCTCGTCCAGCGAACGTGCTGACTGTGTCGCATCCGGTATAGGCATGCATTCCAATTAGGGCCTGACATACATTTGTGCCGACTGACTTTCCTATTTTCCCTATGTCGAGGATTTTAGCCCTTGCTTTGGTGCCACATTTCTGAAACAACTTGGCATGAATCTTGGTATGAAATGCCAAGCCAATGACAAGTACGTCGGTGTCATCTGAGCTAATAATGACAGACTGGTATCCATGTGCGGCAGCATGGGCAGCATGCAAGAACAGACGACCATCTGCTTCCTCGTGTGTGCTTTCCAGGGCCACTACTTCTTGGCTAGCATCAGATGTGATCTGATAACACTTGTCATCGCATGTTACAAAGAGAACCTTTCCCTGTAGGCGTCTGATGTACTCTGGTTTCTTCCACTCTTCGACCAGGAACATGATAAGACTTGACTTGTTCCCAACATAGCTGAGAAACTTGCGCCATTGCCTTACAATTTGAGATGCCGTGATGTTTTTCAGCTCAAGTCCAAGTTCTTCCCCCCTGGTTAACCGTTCGCTGTTTTTGATGGAAGTCTCCTTGTAGGTGTCAAAGACGACATCGATCCTCTGGCTACTGCATCCATCCTTCAGGGCCATGGATAGGACAATCATGGCCACTTCGGCAAATGTAGTTTGATCACCTGCCACCTTCTGTATAAGGAGCATCCCGTCAATAATTGTTGCCGAATTGTCGGGTATCCTTTCAGCCGGGGTCACAGTCCTTTGCAAGGCCGTGGCTAGGGCAGCTTTGTTGGTTTTCCGTAGAAGGCCTTCGGGTGTCACCAGGGCCCATGGCAAGGGACCTAGAGGATGAGATAGCACCTCTGCCATGTGAAGATCTCGGCCCTGTGCCATCACGATAATTCTACCAAATAGAGCTCTGTCTGCTTGAAGAATTACTGCCCTGCCATTGCTTCTGCATTCCTTCTTCTTAGTGAGGTTGCTGAAAGTCTTCAGCTTGTTCAGTTGCAAAGGGTCGTGGAATTTCTTGATTGGTGGGTTGCTCTTAAGTCGCTCAATCTTGAAGTTTGTGTAGCACTTGTGTCCGACTTCCCATGCTTTCTCCAGATCCTTGGCAATATTTGGAGGGGCTGCGCGTGCGGCGTGCACTTTCTATACATCATTTGAAAGGTAATTCAATAACCTTTTACCTGATATACCACACTAGCTGATATATACACGTGATATTATTTGAGAGCCAAAAACCTAACCCCACCCCCTAAATCTTAAGCGGGAAAAATGACCCGAAAAGCGATAAATGGGTGATCTGACAAATGTGATGATAACACAGATACGGCTAAGAGTTTCACACTGCTATCACATTTTTTTCAGCACTAGGGACCTTGGCCTTGCCAAAAATAACTGTTAGCCATCCTCCCTCTGATTGAGCATGGTCGACCCTCGGCTCATAGCCTATCTTAGGTGAGTGTGTAAAAAAATATATATATAAAAATATAAAACTACACAGAAGGATCCCACAATCAACAACAAGAACCACAGCCACGATAATCGAGTGTTATAAAAGATCCTTACCTTATTACCTCCACCACCAAAGGTGGATGGAGGCTATGTTTTCACCCCTGCCTGTTTGTGAACAAAATATCTCAAAACGTTGTGGACGCATTCTGACGAAATTTGGCAGAGATGTAGTGTATGTGACAAGGACAAAATGATTTGATTTTGGAAAAGATCCGGATTCGGATCCGGCTACGAGAATTTTTAAGCGACTCTTCACCATTGGGAGATAGGATCTCAAAAAGTTATGGACGGATTTGACAAAACTTGGTGGCCCAGTTGGGTGTCTGACAAGGACGATTCGATTCGATTTTGGTGAAGATCTGAGAATGGATTCGGATATGATAATTATTTAATTTTTTTAGTGCCTTCCCCATTGGGAGATTGGGCCAAAAACGATACATCACAGGATATCTCAAAAAGTTATGTGTCGGGATTCAATATCTGATCGAGGCTCAGGATATCTCAAAAAGTTATGGATGAATTTGAACGAAACTTGTTGGACAGGCTGTGTATGTGACAAGGAAGAATCGATTCAATTTTGGTGAAGATCCGGATCAAGATGGTATACTTTTTGAAGTGATTCTTCACCATTGAGTAAAATGGCCAACCAGGCGGAGGTATGCTCTCCACTGAGTGCCGTTCTAATTTTCACGTGTTTGTGTTTCACACTGAATGAAAAACGTGAAGGTAGAGCATACAGATTGTGATGCATGACAGGTCCAACGACATGTCCGGCGTCACGCCGTAATGACATCACAACACCCCTGTCATGTGACCAGATCCTCAGCTCCGATTGGTGTACATTTGAGGGGACATACATACATACATACATACAGACAAACACCGTTCTAGACGGCTTTGCCTTATTAGTGGGGGGGGGGGGGGGTGGGGGGGCTACGTACTCAACTTTAAGTTCATGTGCAGTTCATGTTAATTTTGGGCAACCACTATAAATGTATTCCACTGGGTCCTACTAATCGGAAAAATGATGTCGCCATTTTTTTTCTATTAACCTTTAGTGACCTTGACTCAAGGTCAAAGTTCAAACGTCATTACAATGACCATACTTCAAAGTATATCGACCCTGGTACCAAAATGTGGCAAATTTCGCAAGGAACATTGATTATGACATTTGTTTTGTCATTTGCTCTCTCAGATGTTTGCAATATGCAAATTAATAAGCAAATGTCCTAATTCGAGAAAAAATATGCATAATTAACATATAGTCTTCACCATACACGTAAATCTCATCAATTCACATTATTATTGAATGCCAATCATTAGTTACCTACCATCTCAAATGTGTTCTGCTGGATCCTAAACTGGAAAAATATGTTGCTTATTGTTTTCTGTTGACATGTTATTGATATTAACTGACCTTTGACATGTACTTGACTTTACTTATCTTGACTCAAGGTTAAATGTCAAATGTCATTTTAACCATGTGACGCAAACAAGCAAAGTGATTTGGACATCTTTGACTTTAAATTAAAAAATACGAACAATGGCTAAAAACCCAACCAACATGAGCAAATGAGCATGATGAATGAACAGTATAAGGAAAAGCATTGGGAATTTGAATCCAAAAATCAATATTCCAGACATCCGACTGATTTTGCTTGATCGCATCACATGGTTAAAATGACATTTGACATTTCACCTTGGGTCAAGGGAAGTAAAGTCAAGTACATGTCAAAGGTCAGTTAATATCAAAAACATGTCAACAGAAAACAATAAGCAACATATTTTTCAAGTTTAGGATCCAGCAGAACACATTTGAGATGGTAACTAATGATTGGCATTCAATAACAATGCAAAGTGATGGGATTTACGTGTATTTTTTTTGAATAGCAGATCGAGGCTCGTGAAAGCCAACATTAATCACACAGAAAGTCAAACCGACACATAAAACATATAATAAGAGGAGCGGAAGACAAGATCGGGAAAGAGGGGGAAGGACAAAAACACAACATTTGAGAACAGGGACATCGAGAGATCTGTGGGAGGGAGAGGGCTTTGGGGGCATGGGAAAAGGGGGGGGGGGCGGTTGGTTTGAAGTATAAAACATATGGACACTGCAAGGACTTCCAGGAAAGAAGTTGGAATTTCAAAAAGGTGGATCTGGGATGAATTAGCGGGGGTAGAAAAGATCAAGGTTTTGGATGGGGGAAGATAAGAGATGGTGGTGAGCAGCTGTTTTAGAGACATGGAGGGAGGAGTGGGATAGAAGGGAGTGGGGGAGTTTGTTCCAGAGGCAGGAGAAAAGAGGAATGAAAGAGTGAAGGTGAGCAGAGAGCCTAGATTTTGGCAGTTTAACCATAAGATGGTTGCTGGCAGATCTTGTGTGGCCTGTAGGAATATTTGGGGGACAGAGCACAGAGAGAGCTGGGGGAGCAAGGCCGGAAAGGAGTCGGTAGAAGACAGAAAGACCACCTACCTGCCTGCGGTGAGTGAGTGAAAGGCCCTCGGAGTTAGCTTCATCACGGGAGATTCCAATGATTCTGAAAGCTTTGGTTTCAACAGCGTGAAGCCAAACTAGAGGTGAAGCAGGAACATCGGCCCATAGGGGAGAACAGTATTCCATTGAGCTGCGGATGAAAGCCTTGTATGCGGTGAGGCGCTCAGGTGTGCCAAGGAAGGACTTCGCACGACGGAGGATGTCCATTCGTCGACTGGCTTTGGAGGCCAGCTTGGAAATGTGGTTTTCCCAGGAAAGATCATGGCAGATAGTGAGACCCAAAAGCTTGAGCAACAGAACTTCTTGGAGAGGATTGTTGAGAAAGTAGATGGGAGGGTTGTCCAGTCGGTCTTTTCGGAGAGACATAGTAAGAGTGTGAGATTTGTCAGGATTGAAAGACATGTTCCACTTGTTTGACCAGTCTGATTTTGTCCAGGTTTTCAGAGAGCGAGGAGGCTGCAGCCTGCCAATCTGAGGGAAGAGGAATGGAGCGGCAGAGAGTGGAGTCATCAGCAAAGAGAGAGAGAGGATTTTCCAGAGAGTCGGAGAGATCTTTGATGAAGACCAGAAAAAGCACAGGGCCCAGAACACTACCTTGGGGAACTCCAGCCTGAACAGGAAGGGGAGATGAGAAAAATCCATTCAGGGCCACACGTTGACTACGACCAGAGAGGAAGTCCACAAGCCATGCGTGGAGATTTCCATGGATACCACAGGAGAGTTTGGTGAGCAGAGCCGGGTGCCAGACCGTATCAAAGGCACGTGATATGTCAAGGGAGAGAGCTCTGATTTCCTGTTTGGCATTGAGGACCTCCATCCATTGTTGACAGCAAAAGCATCATGTCCAGAGTAGCATGACCTGGTCTGAATCCAAATTGATGATCGGAGATTAAGCCATTGGAGAAGAGGAAGGATTTGATATCCGAAGCAATGATGGATTCCATGACTGCTGATAATTGGGAGCAGGCTGATTGGACTGTAGTTGCTAGGATCTGTTTTAGCACCTTTTTTGTGTAAAGTGGTAATGTTTGCTGATTTCCAAGATGCTGGCAGATGACCTTGAGCAAAAGAGAGGGTGAAAAGAACAGAGAGGGTGAGATCGAGCGGCAAAGCAGGATTTTAGGGCCCGTGGACTGATGCCGTCAGGTCCCAGAATCAGAGTCAAGGTTTGACAAAAACATCTCCACCTCATCAGGAGAGAAGGACACAGAGTCCAGGAGCAGTTGGGTTCGACTGGGTAAGGTGGGAACAGAGAGAGTTGGGTTTGGGACACAAGATTTTGAGGCAAACACAGCGTTGAGGCATTCGGCTTTGTCACGTGCGGTGTCAACTGTGTAGCCATTTGAGGTAAGGGAGGGGATGGAGGGGGAACAAATACCAGAAATGGATTTGATCAGACACCACCAGTTTTGGAGGAAAGAGACAGGTTTGAGAGTTCATTCTTGAGTGTGGACAGATAGTGCTTCCTGGCACTCCAGAGGGTAGACACTCACTTGTTTTGAGCTTGGTGGAAGGAACTGAGATTGCCTTCAGTTGGATTTGCCTTCCAAGAGGCAAAGGCAAGTTGTTTCAGGGCAACTGCCTCACCACAAGATTCAGTGTACCATGGACGGGAGGAAGGGTAAGACAACTGAAGACGAGATGGGATAAATCTGTGCACGAGAGAGAGCATTTTGCTTTGGAAGAATTCCCAGGAAGAATTGATGTCAGAGGCAGTGGAGATGGGAGACCAGTCCAGATGATTGATGGCTGCTTGAAGACCGTGCCAGTCAGCCTGAGTGAAATGCCAGACTCGTCGACGCCGAGGAGGCTCTCTGAGAATGGCCAGAGAGATGTCCACTTTAACAAGTGTAACGGATTCGTCACTTCCGTTGTTGGGGTTATCCTCCACTTGAAATATTTCTGATTCTATGTACTATTATTGTCTTCCATGGGTTTATTGTTTATGAACCGTTTTCAAAAGGTAAAAAGAATTAATGTTTTGAATTAAACCGGAACCGGATGACGACGAGGAGGAAGAAGAGGAAGAAGAGGAAGAAGGTGGCGAGTGAAGTCGGACAAGACGCGTGGCTTCCAGCTCCGTAGCGAGCGTTATCGAACGAAAGTCGCGAGTGAACTTTGAGTTTCCTTGAAAGGAATTTCCTGCGATAGGTGTTATCGCTGGAGGATTGAGAAACCCACGTAGTCAGGTTTAGGTGTGGAGATTCTGAAGAATCCTCGCCGGGTCGCTTCGTCTCAAGTAAGAGCCGTCGGCCATTTTGACCCTCGCGCTTCGTTCACCGAAAATGGTTTTGCTACGCGTCAGCTTTTCTCACCATCCTGTCGTCTGTCGGGGATGTGTGTGCGCAAACGCTGCGTTTGAAGATTACGCTGCGGTTCGCTGATTGAACTGTGAATGTGCACATCGAGTTTGCCTTTGGTTTTGGACCACGTGACTTGCTACACTTTGCCTACACTTACGCCTCGTCAGCATCAACGGGGTGCGGGTCTCGATTCGAACTCGCTCTGACACTCGCTGGAGGGGATCACCTTTGAGTTATAGAGACATTGAGGAGTGTTCCTTTTTCACTCACTTGGAGAGCAGTGAGTCATCTTACTTTAGCTGATGGTACCATCATAAAATGTATCGAGTGTACTTTTGATTGCCATTGGTTGTATCGTTATTCTTGTGTGCTTTTAATACAATATTGGTTGGTTGATAATCCTTGGTGTGGTTTCACTATTGGTTTCGGACACAGAATAACATATTTTTCTGCCGTGGCTCCTCTCGGGGCTCGGAGGTACACCATGACCAGGGGGTCGGGGAGGAGCACGTAACACAAGCACACGATCAGAAGAACCAATTGGAGCAGAAGAAGAGCAGCAGACATTTGCAGGGAAGTTTGTCATAATAATAATAATAATAATAATAATAATAATAATAATCATAATATGCAATAAAATGCAAGCGTCTTTGAGCTTCTTGAAAAGTGCTATTTAAAATAAATGTATTATTATTATTATTACTAATAATAATAATTATAATAATAATAAAGGAGTCTTATATAGCCCCATCAAGCAGAGTAAACTACCCTCATGTCGCTTTACATTATCATGCGAACGCACACACACCGCACACACACACACACACACACACACAAACATACACACACACAGACACACCTTCACTCTTGCCCTATTCCTCTCCCTCCCCATTCAAAACCCACAGATGTGTACTCCCCCTCCTCCTCCCCTCCCTCCCCCGCACATGTACACAGACATTCTCTCGATCTCTGTCCCACCTCAAACCAAAGGGAAAACAGGACTTAGACTTTAAAAGACTTGTGAAACAGATAGGTTTTGAGGGAGGTTTTAAAGGCAGGAAGAGAGTCAACATGTCGAACAGAGGAAGGCAAGTCATTCCAGAGCAGAGGTGCAGCAAAGGAAAAGGATTTCTCGCCAAACGACTTGGTGCTGGTGCGCGGCGGCTCTAAGGTCATAGAGTCGTCGCTTGAACGAAGCCGTCGCCAAGGTTCATAGAGAGTGAGCAAATCTGAGAGATAGTGAGGTCCCGTTCCACACAATGATTTATAACATAGTGTGCAAATTTTGTATTGCACACGAGCAGAGACAAGCAGCCAGTGTAAAGATTCAAGAAGGGGAGTAACATGGTCAGACTTCTTCGCCTTACAGACAAGACGATTCCATGGATTCCATCATCACTTCTGACATTAAATCCTTCGTCTTCTCCAATGGCTTGATCTTATATCAATAGGGATTCAGAGTAGGCCACTCTATTCTCGACATGCTGCTTCTGCTGTCTCAACAATGGACGGATGTCCATTGTCTAGAAGAGAAGATATTCTATTGACTGAGATCCGGGTCGGGAAATAACCCGACTAATAAATAGACTTGTCATAACCAAGTCTAGAGGAGAAGATATTCTATTGACTGAGATCCGGGTCGGGAAATTGACAGATTGTGTCAGTCCCAATGAGTCGCAGAAGTCCTTTGCTGAGGTGCCACGACTGGTGAGAGAGGAACCTACATCCAGCCAGCTGGCATGATGACAGTTGAAGTCGCCATATATGAGAAAGAGAGAGTTGGGATGAGTGGATAGAAGTTGGTCAATGTTGTCAGACAGCGAAATGTATGAACACATAATGAACACATATGAACAAAAGGTGGGAGCGGAGAGGAAGCCGTAGCCAAAGGTACTCCTGGTGGTGGGGTGGAGAGAGTGCAGTGCAAGGAGAGTGAGGAAGAGAGTTTTTGATAAAGATAGCAACCCCACCTCCAGGACGAGGCTCAGGTCTATCATACCGGAGGAGGGAGTAACCCGGGAGAGATATTAAGGAATCAGAGACATCTTGAAGAAGGAAAGTTTCTGCTAAGCAGATTAAGTCTGGATTGTCAGAAGCAACCTGAATGGAGAGATCAATCATGTTTGAGCGAAGGCCCCGGATGTTTAAGGTCCATACCGTTAAAGAGGAGAGAGGGGGAGCATCGGGTGTAGGACAGGGGAGGGGTAGGGTCTAATGAAGGATGAGACGGGGAGGTAGGGAGAGCAATTGATAGTGTGTCAGAGATTACAGAAGAGTTACAAGAAAGGGAAGGATGAGGAGGACGAAAGGTTTGATGCTGATGGGATGAGGCACAGTGAGGGCTTGTTTGAGGGGGGTGGGGGGGGGGGTGAAAAAAGTAGAAGGTTGGGGAACTGGGGGAGGTGAAGGTATGAGATAGAAGGGAGACGAAGTGGGGAGGAGGTGGCTTTGAGGAGGGGGGAGGGGAGAGAATTGGAGAGGAATGGTATGGGGGGGGGGGGAGATTTGAAGGGGAGGGGCAAGGGGGGAGTTTAGGAGTGGAGGGGTAGGGGGGGGGGGAGTTTAGAAAGTGGATGATTAATGAAAGACGAACATTGATAACAAATTGGGTTTATTGAGATTTCCAATTTAGCGATCCGATTAAGGATGGAGGAGGGGTGGAATAAATGTGAATTTAGAACACGCAGCGAGGAAGAATTATAAGAGATTGAATTATTATTTTTTTTGAAGTGGAATGAGTTGGAGAGGAAATTGAAAAAAGCCTTTTAAATAGGAAGAAAAACAGCGTGTTGTAATATACCACTGAATAAAACACTGCAGGGGAAAGTTTCAACATATTTAAATAATATTTAAACAGAACCATGAAGAACAATATTATATTCACAAAGTACCAATGGGGAGAGGGCTTAGATGGACAACCACGAGTCACGTGAACAGGGCAAAAGGTGTAAGGCAAGGAGATAATGGGGGCGGGGCGAGACAGCACACGTGGACAGAAGCACACGAAAACAGCAAACGTGGAGAAAAGGAAATAAATGTTTTTGGGTTTTTTTGTTTGTTTGTGTTTTTTGGGGGTGGGGGAGAGATATAAAACGTTAGACAAAGAGTATATGTTCGGGGGAGAAGGGAAAAAATCTAAGAACCAAGCAAAACATGAAGTAAGGAACTTAAGTTAACCACCGACGGGGGTCGCCTCACGGTACAAGGCCGCACACACAGAGCAAACAGAACACGATTAATTAATTACGCGTTACAGGAAAATTCAAACCAAAACTAACTATAAACAAACAATAACGCATAGACGATGAAATAACGAGTGGAAATTTGACAAACACACGAATGGAAAAATAACTTCACTTTTGATGCCTGGAGAGAACCAAGCCTCAAGGTTCGAACTAATGGGGGAGCATCGGATGAGAGGAAGAGAGAGGGGGGGGGGGGGCATGGTGAAGACTATATGTTAATTATGCATATTTTTTCTCTAATTAGGTCATTTGCTTATTAATTTGCATATTGCAAACATCTGAGGGCAAATGACAAAACAAATGTCATAATCAATGTTTCTTGTGAAATTTGCCACATTTTGGTACCAAGGTCGATATACTTTGAATGAAGTATGGTCACTGTAATGACGTTTGAACTTTGACCTTGAGTCAAGGTAACTAAAGGTCAACAGGAAAAAAAATGGCGACATCATTTTTCCGATTAGTAGGACCCAGTAAAATACATTTATAGTGGTTGCCCAAAATTAACATGAACTGCACATGAACTTGAAATTGATTACATAGGCCCCCCCACTATATGGGCTATGCCATAAAAATAAAGCAGAAATGGAAACACTCCCGGCTGCAATGCTGGTCAGTTCCACCAAACCACGGGGTTTCAACATTTCCCAAGTCCAGATTCGTATTAACGAGACAATTTTTGATATATTATTGAATCAAAAAGTATGGGTCTGAAATATGAATGCAAGTTGAAAGAAAACATGAAAACATCTTCCTAAGAACAAACAGTAAGGATTTAAAGTCTCTTATAAACATCTCTATGTAATTGTTTCTGCGATCACCTGGAATGTTATTTTATTTTATTCCCATCCATCTTGATTCTCTTTTTATTGTTTTGTCCAATTTTAATTTGTTATAATGTAAAAAAAAATTCCAATAAGCCTCAATCTTGTTTCACAATTAATGTAAATATACGAAAAAGATAATCTCTTAAAATGCAGATTGTAATGTTTTTCCATGTTATATTTTCATTTAATTATAATGATAGCCAATCATTGATGTCCTTTACCTGTGTATCCCGAACCTCTTGATGCACCTGCTGAATCTGGGACCCAACTTGCTTTATCGACTCAACGAGAGGAGGATACTTTGCAGCCAAAATTCCCTGCATGGATTAAAGAAACTTCAGTTAACAAAATAAAAAAGCAAAATTAAAATGGAAATTAAATATTTTACAATCATTTTAAATATCGACTTGAAATACATTTGTGAGAAATATCACAATGATTGTAGATTACGAGTTGAACCTGGAAAAATGTCCTTGATTTAAATGACGCCGGTGCAGGATGAAAACAGAAAAGAGGAACATGAACTCAAATGTGGATTCTGGAAACATCACCTGGCAGGAGGATTGCTGGCGAGAAGAAAAGTTAACCACCTTTCGAGGCCATTTTCCTCCGCAGAGCGGGGGTTGGCCTTTTTTTGGGCACCGTGGTCCCCTATTTGAAGCAATGTTTTATGGCCGGATGCCCTTCCTGCCGCCAACCCTGTTGGTCACCTCTTGCGACACACAGGGAATTACCAGTGAACTGGTACTCAATTTTCCGACCTCAGAAGGATGACAGGCTGAATCAACCTCCCTCGCGTTAACTCAACGATCGACCGGGATTCGAAACAAGGATCCTCGGATCCCAAGCTGGCACCCTCACCGCTAAGCCAACACCAGGCTGGCGAGACTGTGCTGAATTAATGACAGACATTAGCATGACAAGACACTTATGTTGATCTGTGAAGGAAGCACATCATGTGGTTAAGAGAATTTGGGTTTAAATATTGATTTGTGAATATGATTGGATAAATATGGAAATAAGCTAAACCCCACACTCTTGTATCCACAAACTACAATCCACCATTATAAACGAGAAAGATGTTACACGAGGAGTGTATTCCGACATACACGCCCGGTAGGGTGCACACGGTGCCCCCATTTGAGCATATTGCCCTGTCCCTGTTTTTATTTTGTTCCAATCATTAAAATAATAGTCCTAGTCAATTTTTATGAAAATTGGACTCTATTTATGTGTCCCGCCATTCACTTGAATATTTCCACAAAAATGGCCATAAGCCGCCATTATAACAATATTATGGTAAATAGGCTGTCTTTAATTCCAGCACTAGTATCATTATTTGTTGTTGTTTTTTCTTGAGAGTTCAATGTGAATTGATTTACCTGTGTAAAGTTGTAAATAGAAATGCCAGGGATGAAATGTCCAGACAGTTGCCATGGAAACTGGTGCTAGATTCGGGCTATTTTTAGACATGCACAGTCTAGACATTGTCTAGACATAACAATGCAGTCACAATATGAGCTGATTGACTGATCTGCTCTGTAGCAAGTATATGCATTATGCAGGAACTGATCCTGATGTAGCTGACATGTTTGCCTTTGGCCTGTCATGACACAGATGCTATTACCCAGTTGTAGATATTGACACACATTTGTGATATGTTTGTGTGCACTGCCAGAATTACTAGCAGAGAGGAAATATTATGGAGGAGGATAAATCATCACAAGATGCTGGTGTTCTTGATATCTGCTCAACTGATAAACTCAAGCATGAATCTATGCCAGGCTCGCCAGCAACTGCAGCAGGATCTAGTAGAATGAAAACAAGAAACTCTTCTGAGATATTTGCACAAGGTCAATCGATCACGGACGTTGATTCAGAAATAACTGGATCTCGCTTGCCTACAGCACTACAGGTCCTTCGGTGTCTGATATTCCATATACAGGATGGATATTCTACCAACAAAACGAAGTGGGATTGTTCCAAGCTGGTGCTTGCAAAGATTCAGCCTTTTTATGAGAAAGCAAACGTTCCTTTGATATGTGATCGCAAAGCATGTGAAAAGATCTTGAAGCTGCACGATGAGAACTCCAAACTAAGACAAATCCCCAAAAGTCGCCGTGACATGCCAACTGTTTTGAGCAAGGTCCATGAACATGAGCAGGATCTTTCCAAAACATTCCCACTCTGGCCGCTTGATGCTGCAGAGAAAATGAAAACTCCTGAGGACATCAAATTCCTGCAGTCCATGAAGACAGATCGTATTGCTAGCTTTGGAGGTTTTGACGCTTCCCTCGCGAAACAGAAACAGATCAGAACAACGCAAGCTTCTGGACAGACGAAGGCAAGAAAAGGCAGAAGCTGAGATGGCGGAGTTAACTGCTACAGCAACATTTGAGAGCAGTTCTGATACTGATCCTGGTGACACCGAGGATGGAGTGGATCTCTTGCCAGGAACCTCTATGGATACACATCTGAGAAGAAAGCACAGACGAGTGGTACATTCTGGGACAGAGGCTTTCATACCTCATAACATCATGAAATCCCCCAAAATGGTTGCACTTGCTACCAGAATGAAGATGACTCCATCACAACAGGCTGCTTTCACTGAGGCATTCGTCCAGGAAGCTGGAGGGGATGTGTCCAAAGTATATACATCGTATGCTGTGGCTGATAAATCCAGATGAGAAATCGGAAAGCAAATAGCTGAAAGTTACCAGAAGTGGGATGTTCCACAGTTTGCTTCTCTTCACTGGGATGGCAAGATGCTTCCCTCGCTCACAAATAAATATGAAAATGAGGAGCGGCTGACTGTGGCGGTTGGAGATGTGACAGACATCAAGGTTCTTGGTGTGCCTGCTTACAAACCTGGAACTGATAAAAAATCTGGAGAAATCATTTCAAAGCTCACATTTGATTTGCTGTGCAGTTGGAACTGCACAGACTCCATTTGCAACATGGTGTTTGATACGACCGCTAGCAACACAGGGCATGTGTCCGCAGCATGCATTCAGATACAGGAAACCCTAGAACATCCACTTTTGTGGTCTGGTTGTCGGCATCATGTAGGAGAAGTCATTCTTACGCACGTGTTTGAGGATCTCAAGATCGAGACATCCAAGTCTCCAGATGTCATGCTGTTCACTCGTCTCAGGAAAAATTGGAACTTGGTTCCCCATGAGAGCGATCAGCCACTGCACCGAATACAGTTAGTGTCATTTCCTGAGGAAGGTAAAGATCTAATTGATGAATGGCGTGCAGAAACCTTGCAACTAGTGACATCACAAGTTGACCAGAAACGGGACGACTACAAATAATTTATACAGCTGTGTGCAGTCTATCTCGATCCTGACTACCCTACTACAACATTTCAGCGTCCTGGTGCCTTACACGAAGCTAGGTGGCTGGCGAAATTGATCTACTGTTTGAAAATCTGCCTGTTTGAGACACAAATCCAGGATCTCCCATCTGGAACAATAACAGCCAAGCACCAGGGAAAGAAGCTCAGAGAATTCGTCACCTTTGCAACACTCGTCTATTCCACTTGGTGGATGCAATGCTCCATCAGTGTAGATGCGCCCTGGAATGACCTCCTCCTGCACAAGAAGCTGCTATGGTATCAGGAACTCAACACCATAGTGGCCAGTAGCGCACTGAAGGCGTTCAGTCGACACCTGTGGTACCTTACCGGAGAGCTAATACCACTGGCACTATTCAGCAGTAACACCCCAGCTCATGAGTGTCGCCTACTTGCAGACCAACTGCTCCAAAAAAGACCTGACGCACCGTGCCAGCTTCCTGAGAATCGTTTCGGAACAGGCTTCGGCAAACCAAGGTTCCCAACAGAAGTCAATCTCGGCTCAAAACTTGCTGACTTTGTCACCGAAGATTCATGGTTTTTCTTCCATGTTCTGAAGCTGGAAGCAGGGTTCCTGTCCCTGGATGTTTCCGAGTGGCCTGAATCAGAATTCTACAAGAATGCCTTGATCAATGTTGGAGCAATCAATGCAGTGAATGATTCAGCAGAACGAGGCGTGAAGCTGAGCTCCGACTTCTTGGCAGCTGCTCGCGGTGAAGAGCACTATCAGAATGTTCTCCAAGTTGTTGAAGAGAACAGAAAGATGAGGCCCAATCTGAGAAAAAGGACAACTGAACCAGATGATAAAAGTCAGGGACAATAAAGACATTGTTGGACAAAAAGTCATAAGCAGCTGATTCATGAGTTTGTTGCCTTTCTGTTTTGTGAATGTTAGCCAAATTGGCCATTATGTTAAATTAATACATTGTTGAATACATGTGTGAACTTGTGAAGGAATATAAAATGTACTTTATATCAATATCTGAACTATGTCTGTCATGCATTAATATTTTCTGTCGATGTTTGCTAACAAAATAAATCCCTACATGTGTCCTTTGTATGTATACCACCTATTTCTGTAAGCGTTTATTGCCGTTTATTTGTTTTCGCCAGTGAATATTCAAAGCAGTGGTGGGACACATAAATAGTTTCCAATCTTCTTGAAAGTTTGCCTGGCTTTCTTATTTCGGTATAGGAATACATTGAGACCAGGGACAGATCGATTCTATAAATATATATATTTAAAGGGGCACCGTGTGCACCCTAATGCCCGGGCATTACTTCAATGTGTCTGCCGTCCCTTACATAGACGTTGAAACTGGGTGTCCTCTCTGGTCTTATTAGTTGGTGGATGTTAAAGTTCCCACACTGTCCTTTCTAAAATGTCGGCGAGTTATCACTGGTAACAATCAAATTACGAATTCATTCCTGGACTGCGGGTAGCAAGTGGTCTGCTCTTCTTTGAGAGTCCTCAACACCAGGTTACATTGCTGCCTCAACACCTATGTGGGACAATGGTTGCAGTCTCGGCCGGTTATTTCAAATGATTATTGTTGACTGTCTTTTTAAAACAAGGAGGGTAACCAATTCGTTCATATATTTCATTAAAAGCCAAAACCAATTCCTTAGCAAATTACACAGAAATGAGAAAAATATTTTTGAACTGATTCAGATACCTTGAATTCGGCAAGAGCCACCTCCACAGGTACAACTTCATGGTCCTGATGTTCAGCTTTACACATCAGAGACACCAAGGTCTCATCGTCCTTGCAGTAGAAGTGGATCGAGTTCCCATGCTCGGTACTTCCAGGATCTTCCACTTTCATTTCCGGCTCCAAAGGTTTGTGCCCTTTGTGTTTAGGGGGCTTCACATGTCTCTCACAGCACAGGGTCTCATACGGTACACACCGCATGGCTGCCCCTTCATTAGACACCTCACAGTGACTCTCACAGCCTCCCACATTCACTGTGACATCATCACCTTCACCATCCTTTCCCTCAGCTTGACTCCCAACACAGTGACTACCTTCACCTTCTCTCAGCTTCATCTGTTCTACCAACCTTGCAAGGATCACATTCTTATGGAGTTTTGGTTTTTGAGGAAAAACCTCACGACAATTTGGACAAAGACAGGCAGTGGATTCTTCTCTGCTTTCCCAATAATTCTCGAGACAGGAAGAACAAAATGAGTGTCCGCAATGCAGTGAAACTGGCTCTTCAAACAGTTGCAAACAGATAGCACATGTGAGCTCATTGGAGCTATCTTCGCTATAAGAAGACGCCATTTCCCCAGGAAGAGAGAGATGGAACCTGCTGGTCAGATAGTGGTTACAAAAGAGACAGCATTAGCAAATCTTAAACAATACTCAGTTGTTAACTTAGAAAACAAGACACAACCCAACCAATCCACATGAAAAGCAATCATCCTGGTGATGTTCCTTCCCTCCCCAACCTCTAGCATCACCTCCTCCTCCTCCTCCTCCTCCTCCTCCTCCTCCTCCTCCTCCTCCTCCTCCTCCTCCCCCTCCTCCTCCTCCTCTCCCCACTCCCCAAGCCAATGAGCATAAGTTGATAATCTCAAAGAGATGGAATTATTGTAAAAAAAAAAAAAAAGACTTTTGCCCATCATAGCGGCTCCTCGCTGACAACAGGCGCGCCATCGTTCCGTGGCAAAGCCCATGGCAGTGAGGAGCCTTCGGCTGTCAGTTCCTCTTTTTGAAGAGAAAGTCAAGGCTCATGTAAAAGGAACAACACAGAATGGATCAGGATGGAACAGAACATAAAGGATCTAAATATCGAGGGCAGAAAAGATTGCCGTTGCTTATGTGGGATGATCTGAGATGGTGGTGAACAACTATCTTGAAAACCTGAATGGGAGAATGAGATTGAAGATTTTGGATTTTGTGACTTTCACCAAAATGAGGTTGATGGTGAAGCTGATCGGTCTGGAGTTAAGGTGTTTCAGATTTTGCACCTTTTTATGTAATGTGGTGATGTTGGCTGATTTCCAAGCAGATGGAAGATGACCGACAGCAAATGAGAGGGTGAAAGGGGCAGAAAAAGGAAGTGCAAGCGCAGAAAAGTCCGTTTTTAGGACACGTGAGCTGATGCCATCCAGTCTTGTTACAAAATCAGTCAAGGGTTGCGAGAAACCTCAATATTCACAGGTCCGAAATGCACATGAGTCCAGGAACAGTCAGACTGAACTGGGGAGGGTGGGTACATACAGAAAACGAGTGGTTGCGGACACAATAAGCTTCACAGAATTGAGGCATTCGGCCTTCTCATGAGTGGAGTCGGCCATGGTGCCATTTCAGGAGAGGGAAGTGAGGAATCGGGAACATAATCTGGAGACAGACTTAATAAAGTGCGACCAGGTTTTAGAGGAGGGAGATAAGTTTGAAAGTTCATTCCTGACGTTGGACAGATGTTGTTCTCTGTCTCTCCTGAGAGTGGACGCACACATGTTGTGGGCTTTGTGGAATGATCGGAGATTACCCCAGTTAGGTTTGCTTTCCAGCAAGAGAAGGGAAGCTGTTTCAGAGCAACTGCCTCGCCACAGGATTTCGTGTCCCATGGGCGGCTATTATAGGACAACTGAAGACGAGATGGGATGGATCTGTGCACAAGATAGAGTAGCTTCCTCTGGAAGAATTCCCAGGCTGATTTGATACCGGGGGCAGGAAAAATAGGAGACCAATCCTGGAATGATTCTGTGCTTTCTATTATTCTGTGATTCTGTGATTGCATGCAATCTACCCTCATAAGTACCAAGTGTAATTTCAAACAAACCATTCATTAATGTGATGGTAGAGAACGGACATGATGGGTTAAATGTTCTCATGTGTCCGAGTTTCTTATTTATCCAAATATTACAAACACAGATGCATCAAATTAAACAAACATCTCTCTTCTTGTTAACAACAAACAGAGCTAATGACATTTTAAATACAAAGAGGAGGGCGAGGCCTTTTCATACAAGAGGATTACAAGTGTGCCAAGTCTTTTATCACAACGTACACATCAAATATGTATTGGTCCTTCAGAGGGATGAAACTGACCACTTGGACATTGCATTGGTGATCAAGTGTGAACAACCTTCGTCACCCGAAGCAGTACATGAAATGGTCCTGTTGAACGACACTCGAGGGTGATAACTGAAGCTGTCATGTAATGATATGCGAGGTCAAGTCTTTGGTGATGTCATGTCTTGCATCTCTTCAAGCCTGTTATTCCAAATATCCTCTGGTGTCCTGTCAGAGTGGGCTTCTTTCGGATCACCAACATTGGTCTCCCCAGGTTTGTAAACAAAGATTAAAATGGATATTTCATTTGAGACCAAATTTAACTGCTTTAATTATATCGACAGGCCCAGTCCTATTCCTGATCTTCATCAATGATCTATCTGACCCTCGAGATCTAGAAAATCCTCTATATCTATTTGCTGATGATTCCATCTTCTGCCGTGACATCCCTCATACAGGCAGGCTGCAGCCATTTCCCTCTCTTCAGACCTTGACAAAATGATAAGGTGGTCAAACACTTGGAATGAATATCTATCTATCTATCTCTCTATATCAATCTATCTATCTCTCTATATCTATCTATCTATCTATCTCTCTATATCTATCTATCTATCTCTCTATATCAATCTATCTATCTCTCTATATCTATCTATCTATCTCTCTATATCTATCTATCTATCTATCTCTCTATATCTATCTATCTATCTCTCTATATCTATATCTATCTATATCTATCTATCGATCTATATCTATCTATCTCTCTATATCTATCTATCTATCTATCTCTCTATATCTATCTATCTATCTCTCTATATCAATCTATCTATCTCTCTATATCTATCTATCTATCTCTCTATATCTATCTATCTATCTCTCTATATCTATCTATCTATCTCTCTATATCTATCTATCTATCTCTCTATATCTATATCTATCTATATCTATCTATCGATCTATATCTATCTATCGATCTATATCTATCTCTCTATATCTATCTCTCTATATCTATCTCTCTATATCTATATCTATCTATATCTATCTATCGATCTATATCTATCTATCTCTCTATATCTATCTATCTATCTATCTCTCTATATCTATCTATCTATCTCTCTATATCTATATCTATCTATATCTATCTATCGATCTATATCTATCTATCTCTCTATATCTATCTATCTATCTATCTCTCTATATCTATCTATCTATCTCTCTATATCAATCTATCTATCTCTCTATATCTATCTATCTATCTCTCTATATCTATCTATCTATCTCTCTATATCTATCTATCTATCTCTCTATATCTATATCTATCTATATCTATCTATCGATCTATATCTATCTATCGATCTATATCTATCTCTCTATATCTATCTCTCTATATCTATCTCTCTATATCTATCTCTCTATATCTATCTCTCTATATCTATCTCTCTATATCTATCTATCTGTCTATATCTATCTATCTGTCTATATCTATCTATCTCTCTATATCTATCTATCTCTCTATATCTATCTATCTCTCTATATCTATCTATCTCTCTATATCTATCTATCTCTCTATATCTATCTATCTCTCTATATCTATCTATCTCTCTATATCTATCTATCTCTCTATATCTATCTATCTCTCTATATCTATCTATCTCTCTATATCTATCTATCTCTCTATATCTATCTATCTCTCTATATCTATCTATCTCTCTATATCTATCTATCTCTCTATATCAATCTATCTCTCTATATATATCTATCTCTCTATATCTATCTATCTCTCTATATATATCTATCTCTCTATATCTATCTATTTGTCTATATCTATCTATTTGTCTATATCTATCTATCTCTCTATATCTATCTCTCTATATCTATCTGTCTATATCTATCTGTCTATATCTATCTGTCTATATCTATCTGTCTATATCTATCTCTCTATATCTATCTCTCTATATCTATCTCTCTATATCTATCTATCTCTCTATATCTATCTATCTCTCTATATCTATCTATCTCTCTATATCTATCTATCTCTCTATATCTATCTATCTCTCTATATCTATCTATCTGTCTATATCTATCTATCTCTCTATATCTATCTATCTCTCTATATCTATCTATCTCTCTATATCTATCTATCTCTCTATATCTATCTATCTCTCTATATCTATCTATCTCTCTATATCTATCTATCTCTCTATATCTATCTATCTCTCTATATCTATCTATCTCTCTATATCTATCTATCTCTCTATATATATATCTATCTCTCTATATCTATCTATTTGTCTATATCTATCTATTTGTCTATATCTATCTATCTCTCTATATCTCTCTCTCTCTATATCTATCTATCTCTCTATATCTATCTATCTCTCTATATCTATCTTTCTATCTCTCTTTATCTATCTATATCTATCTATATCTCTATATCTATCTATCTATCCATCTCTCTCTCTCTCTACAATCTGTCAAACCCTCCGATCTACTTTCTTAACAATCATCTGGAGGAAGTTCAATTATTCAAAGTCCTGTGTCTCACTATCAGGATCTTTCTTGGGCAAATCACATTTCAAAGTCAGCCTCCAAAACCAGCCGCTAAATGAACATTCTCTGTCGTTCAAAGTCCTTCCTTGGCACACCTGAACTCCGATCCACCTACAAGGCCTTCATCCGCAGCTTCATGGAGTATTGTGCTCCCCTCTGGGCTGGCTCCCCTGCATCACACCTTACTCAGCTTGTCGCCATGGAAACCAAGACCTATAAGATTACTGGAATCTCCTACAATTAAGCGGCGTCTTTGGGGTTATCACTCCGACATTGCAGACAGATCGGGGGTCTCTCTCTCTTCTACCGCCTCGGTTCTGGTCTTGCACCTTGTGCTCTATATGTGCTTTTTCCCACCTCCAACCCCCTTCCCAGGTTTCTGCACGTCTCACATGGTCCACCACCAACCCCCTTCTGGTGAAACAACCGAAATCCAGGATCACTGCTCACCTCCACTCATTTGTTCCTCTTCTCCCCCCCCCCCCATCCCCTCCCTATACCCCCCCCACTCCCCTCCTTTCTCCCCCCCCCCCCCACCACCTGTGGAACAAACTCCCACATCCTCTTCAATCTTATTCCCCAACAACCGTTCACCACCACCTCAGATCATCCCCCATTCCAAAACCATTAACTTTTCTACCCTGAATGACCGCCTCTACACCCCAATCCCTCGTCCTTCCAAATTTCCCTCTTTTATCCATGTTGTCCACCCTGTGCATACTCTCCTATCCCCCATTCCCACCACCCTATTGTTTGTCCAAGTCTCCCTCCATTTTTTCCCTCAACTCAGCTGTTTGTGTTTCCCCCCTTACCTCTCTCTCCTGTCCCTTTTGTCCTGATGCGGCCGGATCCGTTCAGAGTACTCGGACTAGCTCTTACACGAGCCTCGACTGTGTATACAAAAATAATAATAAAAACAGTTCATGCAGTTGATAAGGAAAAGATGAAAACAGTCTTTATCTTTCCTTATAAAACCCTTGGTGCCTCCTCCATTACCTCCACCACCGAAGGTATTTGTGAACACGACATCTCAAAAAGTTGTGGACCGATTTGGATGGAATTTGGTGAGCAGGTTGGGTACGTGACAAGGAAGAGGTAATTCAATTTTGGTGAAGATTTGAATTCCGGATCCGGATCTGGGAACTTTTTCATGATTCTTCACCATGTCCACAGAGATCGAGCAAAAAAAAACCCCACATATATAGCACGATATCTCAAAAAGTTGTGGACGGATTTGTACGAAACTTGGTGGACAGGTTGGGTGTCTGACAAGGACAAACAGATTCGATTTTGGTGAAGATCTGAATATGGATTTGGATATGAGAATTATTTGATTTATCCAGTGATTCTTCACCATTGAGTGATATGGCTAACCAGGTGGAGGTACGTGCTCTCTCCTGAATGCCGTTCTAGTCTCAGTCTGCATTCTTTGACTTACCTGGTAACATGATAAAAATAGGTACATTACCTGTTCTACACACAAGTGCGTGGTCGGTGTTCGTGGTGCGTTGTTGGTGTGCGTGTGCATCGGACTCACCGTATCACTATCAGGTGCGTACTGAAGGCTGAGGCTTCACCAACAAAGACAAAAGATGTACAAAGGAAGAAACAAAACGTTTTCGTCCTTCAAGGAATAAAATCTATAACCGGATAAACTTTCCTGTGGTTAGGGAACCGGTCCAGGAAGTGAACGCCTTATTCAGTGACGTCATACGTTAACGAAGTGACGTCATACGTTAACGAAGTGACGTCATACGTTAACGAAGTGACGTCATTCGTTAACGCAGTGACGTCATTCGGGGAAGTGAACAACGTTCCGAGAATCGACGTCATTACCTTCTCAGGGTGGATACACTTACTGCAAGGAAGAAGTTCTCCACAAAATTGGGATTAATAACAATGACGTCTCTGCAAAATAATATATTTTCAACTTTACTCACCAAATAAACTCGATTTAACTCACCAAATAAACTCGATTTAACTCACCAAATAAACTTGATTTAACTCACCAAATAAACTAACTCACCAAATAAACTCGATTTAACACCAAATAAACTCGATATAACTCACCAAATAAACTCGATTTAACTCACCAAAAAAACTAACTCACCAAATAAACTTGATTTAACTCACCAAATAAATATGATTTAACTCACCAAATTAACTCGATTTAACTCACCAAATAAACTTGATTTAACTCACCAAATAAACTTGATTTAACTCACCAAATAAACTTGATTTAACTCACCAAATAAACTTGATTTAACTCACCAAATAAACACGATTTAACTCACCAAATAAACTTGATTTAACTCACCAAATAAACTCGATTTAACTTACCAAATAAACTAACTCACCAAATAAACTTGATTTAACTCACCAAATAAACTAACTCACCAAATAAACTTGATTTAACTCACCAAATAAACTCGATTTAACTCACCAAATAAACTCGATTTAACTCACCAAATAAACTCGATTTAACTCACCAAATAAACTCGATTTAACTCACCAAATAAACTCGATTTAACTCACCAAATAAACTTGATTTAACTCACCAAATAAACTTGATTTAACTCACCAAATAAACTTGATTTAACTCACCAAATAAACTCGATTTAACTTACCAAATAAACTAACTCACCAAATAAACTTGATTTAACTCACCAAATAAACTAACTCACCAAATAAACTTGATTTAACTCACCAAATAAACTCGATTTAACTCACCAAATAAACTCGATTTAACTCACCAAATAAACTCGATTTAACTCACCAAATTAACTCGATTTAACTCACCAAATAAACTCGATTTAACTCACCAAATAAACTTGATTTAACTCACCAAATAAACTTGATTTAACTCAACAAATAAACTTGATTTAACTCACCAAATAAACTCGATTTAACTTACCAAATAAACTAACTCACCAAATAAACTTGATTTAACTCACCAAATAAACTTGATTTAACTCACCAAATAAACTCGATTTAACTCACCAAATAAACTCGATTTAACTCACCAAATAAACTCGATTTAACTCACCAAATAAACTCGATTTAACTCACCAAATTAACTCGATTTAACTCACCAAATAAACTCGATTTAACTCACCAAATAAACTTGATTTAACTCAACAAATAAACTTGATTTAACTCACCAAATAAACTAACTCACCAAATAAACTTGATTTAACTCACCAAATAAATATGATTTAACTCACCAAATAAACTCGATTTAACTCACCAAATAAACTTGATTTAACTCACCAAATAAACACGATTTAACTCACCAAATAAACTTGATTTAACTCACCAAATAAACTCGATTTAACTTACCAAATAAACTAACTCACCAAATAAACTTGATTTAACTCACCAAATAAACTCGATTTAACTCACCAAATAAACTCGATTTAACTCACCAAATAAACTTGATTTAACTCACCAAATAAACTTGATTTAACTCACCAAATAAACTTGATTTAACTCACCAAATAAACTTGATTTAACTCACCAAATAAACTCGATTTAACACCAAATAAACTTGAATCCTTGTGATGTTTCCGGTTTCACTCGAGCTTGTCGAGTCGATGGAAAAGCTCAACACTGTTTTTGTCTTTTTCGTGGAACCGCCCACCAAGGTGTGACCTCCCACTAATGGTGGGGCTTCCAATTAACATGAAGCGTTTATCCCATCTCAACAAAACAACACAAATGGTCATGGAGGGGTGGGGTTGGCGGAGGTTCCTGGCAGTGCATTTTAAATTGCCCCCCTCCTCATCCCCGTTATAAGGTTTTGTATTAATGGTGATTGAATTGGTGAAATTTTAACATCTGACAATGTTCGAACCCCACAAACAGTATAAGATCAGCAGCAGTGTGTTCCGTTAACCAGCTGCTTGCTATCGCTTTCTAAGCCAGTCGTTCCGTATCAAGCTTTACAAGCCGCTCGGTAAGCGGCACAAGCGATGAAGAACCCCAAATAATCTGAAGACCCCGATGATGCTTTAGACCCCAAAGACCCTGCATACCATGTACACCCTTAAGACCCATAAGACCCCCAAGACCCTTTAAGTCCCTTTAAGATCCTTTAGACCCCAAATACCCTTGATACCCTAAATACACTTCAGACCTTTAAGACCCAATTGAGAGCACCAACGACATATTAGACTCCCAAGACACTTTTTAGCGGCTATTATAGGACAACTGAAGACGATTTTCAGTTTTTCTTCCACTGTGAACACCATAGTTGGTGTAGGATCCTACTGACTACTTCTTAGAAATGGTGTACGACCACCAAGAGAGAAGGGAATAGAAACGACAGAACATCAGGCTGCTCAAATAGTCGACATTTTTATGGTGTAGCCCACAGGGCAAAGCCGTCTAGAAGAGTGTTTGTCTGTCCATATGTTTGTCTGTCCATATGTATGTATGTATGTATGTATGTATGTCTGTATGTATGTATGTATGTATGTATGTGTGTATGTATGTGTGTGTGTGTGTATGTATGTCTGTCTCCTCAAACGTACACCAATCAGAGCTGAGGATCTGGTCACATTACAGGGGTGATGTCATGTCATTACGGCGGTATGACGGCTGACTCCACACACCGCCATTTTGATTCCTTTGTCGTTCAGGCCGGCCATATCGTTGAACCTGTCCTGTATCACAATCTGCATGTTCTACCTTTACGTTTTCCATTCAGTGTGAAACACAAACAAAACGCGTGAAACACATCAAGGAAAACACATGAAAATAAGCATCTTTTTTAACACTCGATTGTTATCACGAGCGAAGTACCCGTGCTACACACGGGTGGGGGGCCAGAAGCCAACAAACAATGCAGAAACGGCGAATGCTAAAGCATGAAACCAAAAAATTCCACATTAATGAAGCACCTTCAGTCGCATATAAGACATGGACAGCAAGTTTGTGAAGGACTTCCACGAAAAACGTACCCGTACGCAAACAAACGGGTACGTTTGTTCTGCACCCAGTCCATGGCGAATCTGCATATGGCGATCCGCGAATTTCACGTTTAGAAAGTAGAAACCATCACGGCATTCTATCATTCACTTGAACTCGATATCTCTTTTTTTCATTCCAAACAGCATAACTCCAATCACAAATTAAATAACATTAATATAAAAAATAAACTTTTAACAACATTCATGACGTAAACAAATATTTAAATCCTGATGTGAAGTTCCGTAAGGTTGGGTGAATACAATTACGAATTCAAAATCGTAATTGTATTCACTCAATTCCAATCATCAATTGATACTTTAACAAAACGATTAACACGATTAACGTTTAACGATGAAACATGACGATTAAATGACGGTTGTATTGGGATATTATCAAACCCGCGTATTGCGGTCATCTTTCCACTTCCGGATTCGCTGCAGGTTCGTAATTCTCATCAAAATCTAAACAGCATTTGTTGAATTTAAATAAAAGCCACATCACTGTTCATATCGGTAAATATTATTCCATCGTGTTTGGAAAAACTGGAAAATTGGAAAACTTGGAAAACAATATACCCCATTTTACTCCAGGAGGTCCTAGAATTACCCACCGAAAATATCGTTGCGATCAGTTGAGCCGTTTTTGCGGTTCCTTCGAACGGACAGACGGACATTTGGTGAATTACAGTAAGATAAGATGCTGTGGCTGTGGTTGTTGTTGTTGGTTTGTTCATTCTGTGTAGTTTTATATATGTTTATATTGCTTCTTGATGGTCAAATGGTCAAATAGCACAACTTTATGTATAATTTTGTATGCTCGTTCCGTGTCCTTCTACATGGTTTCTACTGTCGTAGAATAATAAATGTTTCCGTTTAAACTGCTGTGTGAATAATCCCAACATTAGCGCTTCTTCCTCTTCTCCATTTCGCAAAGAGGATTTTTGAACTGGCAAATTCGTGATTGAACAAACTATTTTTTTACGGCTTGGATGTTTGGTTCCTGTGTTTGCAGCGTTTGTCTCTCCGTGTGTGTGTGTATGTATGTATGTATGTATGTACATATGTATGTATGTATGTATGTATGTGTGTATGTATGTATGTGTGTGTGTATGTATGTATGTATGTATGTACATACGTATGTATGTACGTATGTATGTATGTATGTATGTATGTATGTATGTATGTATGTGTGTATGTATGTATGTATGTATGTACGTACGTATGTATGTATGTATGTTAAATGTATGTATGTATGTATGTATGTATGTATGTATGTATGTTATGTATGTATGTATGTATGTATGTATGTGAAGGAGTCCGGACTCCAGCATGATACGGATAAAAGGATGGCAAGGCACAAACTCGTCCGAGAAGATGTTTATTCGTAAAACCAACTCGGGAACACTGAAAAGCCCGTTTATCGGGCTGCATTATAAAGCACAACCAGAAACCGAAACCGAAAGCCACGCCTCTCAAGCGAGGCATGCTTCGGTGGTCACGTGATCGACAGGTGTAGCTGATTATACCCGCACGCGCGGCACGCCTTGGTGGTCACGTGACCAGCCCCTCTGGCGCCGCGGATCCCCGCCGGTGACGTCACCGGCTGGAGCAAGGAGATTCTGATGCTGGTCTTGCTTGGGGGACCCATGGGTCGCTACATATGTATGTAATATGTATGTATGTATGTATGTATGTATGTATGTATGTATGTATGTATGTATGTATGTATGTATGTATGTATGTATGTATGTATGTATGTATGTATGTATGTCCCTCACATATTTATCCTACATTTTGGATGAGTTTTATGCCCAAGATTACATTTCTGAAAGGTAGAATGTCAGTAATGCCATTTGGATTTGCTAGTAATGTTTCTTTAAACACCCTTTGGGGAACATTCACATATTACATCAAAAAACCTTGTTGGGGCAAATTATCACAATTGATTGGGGGGAACTGAAATTATGATAACAGGGTGATGACATATGATGGGGGAGGGGGTGGTGACGGAGGGGGGGTGGGGGGGGAGAGAGGTGGTGCATGCCCCCCAGATCACATATAATTAAAACTTTGATAAAGGGCTCTTCAAACATTGAAGAATTTCTTATGACTGCTTCCAACCACCCGAAACCTGGTGTTGGCTTAAGGGTCACAGGGCTTGGGATTTTGGGAGGGCTTGGGATCCTCGGGTCCTTTGTTTGAATCCCGTTCAGCTGTTGAATTAACACCAGGTGAGGTTGACTCAGCCTGTCATTCTTCTGAGGTCGAGGTGAGGTGAGGTCTGAGGTCTTCTCTCAAGGAGGTTGGGGCCAGGATTTGCACTCCGGATGCTGTAAAACACCTCATTCCGTAACACACAGTGAGTGGTGTGTGTCTGGATGTCGCTGAGGTCACTTTGATAGTGTTGACTAACTGACCAACATCTAGAAACATAGGGGCAATACCCCTGGCGCTCACCTGGTCGAATAAACAGTATACTGCACTGACTAACGGTATTTAAAACAAATTACAATGGTTGTGAGAAGACAGGGCAGCATCTAGAATCATACTAACATAATCATAAGACTTTAAACAAACAAAGAAAAACATACTTATTTTGGGGGGCAACCCCTACCCCCCTTCCAAAACCCCATATACGTCTTAAGACCCCAATTTTTCTAATGCCTTGAACAAACATTGGTACATAATGGGTGATTTAGGTTGTGGTCAAGTTTCATCGAAATTGCATGTGTGGTTTCTGAGAAGAAAGCAAATACCTATTGTGGGGGGCAACCCCCGTAAAGCCCCAAAGGGGCACATTGTTAATACCGTGAACAAACTTCAGTACATCACGGGTGATGAAGGTTGTGGTCAAGTTTCATCGAAATAGTGTGTGTCGTTTCAGAAAAGAAAGGAAATTCCTATTTTGGGGGGTCAAACCTGGACCCACTTTAACCCTGGTAAACCCCTTAGACCTCAATTTTTCCAATACCTTGAACAAACATCGGTACATCATGAGTGATTAAGGTTGTGGTCAAGTTTCATCGAAATCGTGTGTGTAGTTTCTGAGAAAAAAGGAAATTCCTATTTTGGGGGTCAAACCTGGATCCACTTTGACCCCCGGCAAACCCCCTTCGACCCCGATTTTTTAAAATGCCGTGAACAAACTTCGTCACAACACAACAAATATAATTTGTGCCAAATTTGGACACAATCCCTTCAGCGGTCTCGGAGAAGAAGTTTCAAGTGTATCCGGGCGGACTGACGGGCGGACGGACGGACGGACGGACGCGCCATCGCATAATCTCCCCTGACTTCGTTCCAGGTGAGCTAATAAACCAGTGTCTCAATGCAATCTCTTCACTTCCATGGTGACAGACAGCTTGGGCCTTAGAGACTTCGAGTACTTCAAAATAATTTAATACTTCCGAGTACATTATTTGCGAACTGGTATCCCCACCCAGGTCACAATATCCTCTTCAACTAAAGTGTCAAACAAGCCCGGCTACGCCGCTGTTAGACTTTCGGTCTTGTTTTGAAACACCTGTACATACACAACATCATTATCGCCAATTGTGACATCCCCATGGAATTAAGGAGTGAAAGGGAAGTCATATTAATTTTGAAGACCTTTAATTACAAGTTGTTAAGAACAAAACATGCTCTTTAAGCACTTTGTGTTGGGAGATTTGTTGGTTTCTCGCCTTGGGATTCCATCATCCATGCTTAAAGTCCCACAGTCCCCAGGCCTAAAATTTCCTGCTGATTCAGCACCACGGCACCTCAAGGGAAATTACCTTCAGATGTGAATTACCTGTTATAAACACCGACTCTCCTGCTCCTCAAGTCCACATTCACAGGTGTAATTAGTACGGATTGTGGATTGCATATCTCGAAGTGATATTTTATCGAAGTGAAATTGATTAATGCGATTGATTGATTCATCCTTTTATATATATTTTTGAAACATATATAAAAGGTATGAGCAGGTAACAACAATTTCAAAGCTGATGCTGAATGAACACCTGGTAACCTGCCCGGGTTTGTGCGGATGAAACTTCAATAAACTCTTCTTCTTTCGGAACCCTTCATCACGTGGAGTCATCTCCGTGCAAGTCTTGACTCTGTTCTGGAGGTAAGAATCCCAATGTGTACCTAAAAGTGACATTTTTGGATTTTTTTTCTGCCCTATTAATATGTTCAGATAATTATTTCCTCCGAAATGAGCGTTAATTGTCCTTATTGATTGATGACTGATTATATTAATAATCTGGAGCCTATTAGGTCCTGATTCCGATATCGAAAGTTAATGATCGATCACATGGATCAAGGTTGTTGTTATTAATATTTTTGAGGTTACCTGTTTATTGTTCAAATGTTACACAGGTCATGATTTTTGGATAGTGGTTCAAGAGCGGTTAACGAAAGTGTGGTTAACGAAAGTGTGGTTAATGAAAGTGCAGTTATCAAGATGCTCACATTAGTACAAGTCTTACTAACAATATTATAATTTTTATTTTATAATCATGTTGAATATACGAGTATAAACACACAGGTCATGATTTTGGGATCACAGGTTCAAGAGCGGTTAACGAAAGTGTGGTTAATGAAAGTGCAGTTATCAAGATACTCACATTAGTACAAGTCTTGCTAACTATATTATATTTTTTATTTTATCATCATGTTTAATATACGAGTATAAACACACAGTTCATGATTTTGGGATCACAGGTTGAAGAGTGGTTAATTAAAGTGCAGTTAATGAAAGTGCAGTTATCAAGATACTCACATTAGTACAAGTCTTGCTAACTATATTGTAATTTTTATTTTATATTCATGTTTAATATACGAGTATAAACACACAGGTCATTATTTTGGGATCACAGGTTCAAGAGCGGTTAACGAAAGTGTGGTTAATGAAAGTGCAATTATCAAGATGCTCACATTAGTACAAGTCTTGCTAACTATATTATATTTTTTATTTAATAATCATGTTGAATATACGAGTATAAACACACAGGTCATGATTTTGGGATCACAGGTTCAAGAGCGGTTAACGAAAGTGTGGTTAATGAAAGTGCAATTATCAATATGCTCACATTAGTACAAGTCTTGCTAACTATATTATAATTTTTATTTTATATTCATGTTTAATATACGAGTATAAACACACAGTTCATGATTTTGGGATCACAGGTTCAAGAGTGGTTAACGAAAGTGTGGTTAATGAAAGTGCAGTTATCAAGATACTCACATTAGTACAAGTCTTGCTAACTATATTATATTTTTTATTTTATCATCATGTTGAATATACGAGTATAAACACACAGGTCATGATTTTGGGATCACAGGTTGAAGAGTGGTTAATTAAAGTGCGGTTAATGAAAGTGCAGTTATCAAGATACTCACATTAGTATGTGAGTTTATCGTAATTTTCGTAATTATAATATTTATTTTATAATCATGTTGAATAAAAAACACACAGGTCATTATTTTGGGATCACAGATTCAAGAGCGGTCAACGAAAGTGTAGTTAATGAAAGTGCAGTTATCAAGATACTCACATTAGTACAAGTCTTGCTAACAATATTATTGTACACCGCACCTTTCCTATGCCATCTCCAGGCATTGCAAATCGTCATTGCTGGGCACCGAAGGGGGCTCGGCAGTGACGCACGCTGAAAGGGACAACTCAGTTTTCACTCTGGTTGTTTTCTTGTTTGTTTGTTTTTCTTTCTTGTTTTCTTGCTTTCTTGTTTGTTTGTCCGGACGATATCTCAGCCATCCTTTGAGCTAGGAAGCTGAAATTTCGGCACAGTATTGAGCAGGTCCTTTGTCAAAAACATATTTTTTGTTTTTTGAATAATCAATTAATTGAGGAGTTATTTAATTATTAGCGATTAATTAAGTACTTATTTAATTAATCAAATTTCCTTGCGCTTCTGACCATTAACTCAGGCACCTTTTGAGTTAGGAAGCTGATATTTGGACATGCCAATGACCAGGTGATTTGGCTGCAAAGGCTTTTTTTGATTTATTAATTAATCAATTAATCAATTAATCGATTAATTATTTAATTATTCGATTAATGACTAAATTTTTTTTTTTTAAGTTACAGTTTCTGATGAAATGGTGGTGGTTTATGTGTTCTCTGACCGAATTGATTAATAATTTAATTTTTCTATGTTTATTATTTATTTATTTTCATTATTTTAATCATTAATTTATTTTCTTTCTCATTTGGCCAATATCTCAAGCACCTTTTGAGCTCGGAAGCTAATATTTGGACATGAGTGACCAAGTGATGTGGTTATCAAGGATATTTTTGATTTATTGATTAATCAATTAATCAATTAATCGATTAATTATTTAATTACTCGATTAATTCCAAAAAAAAAAAAATTCCAGTTACAGATTCTGATGAAATGGTGGTGGTTTATGTGTTCTGTGACCGAATTGATTAATAATTTAAATTTTTAATGATTATTATTTATTTATTTTCATTATTAATCATTTATTTATTTTCTTTCTCATTTGGCCAATATCTCAGGCACCTTTTGAGCTGGGAAGCTAATATTTGGACATGACATTGACCAAGTGATGTGGCTATCAAGGATATTTTTGATTTATTGATTAATCATTTAATCGATTAATTATTTATTGATTAATTGATTAATTATTGATTAAACAATTAATTATTTAATTTTTTATTAATGACTTATTTAATTAAATTTCTAAAAGATACATCTTCGGATGAAGCACGAGGTGTTTAGTTATGCTATTAGCCAATTGATTAAGAAAATATTTTGTGATAATCTTTTATTGACTTTAATTATACAATTAATCAATTAGTGTACACATCTCCCTCCTAATGCAGCCTCAATGAGCTGCACTGCGGTATTGCCGGGCGCCGGAGGTGCCCCGGCAATGCCGCGCTGTAGGATATTTAATTATTTGGCATGAGGGCGGTGTACTTTGAATGTATCTGCACTTGTATTTTTTTTATTTTATCATCATGTTGAATGTACGAGTATATACACACATTTCATGATTTTGGGATCACAGATTCAAGAGCGGTTAACAAAAGTGTGGTTAATGAAAGTGCAGTTATCAAGATACTCACATTAGTACAAGTCTTGCTAACTATATCATAATTTCTATTTTATAATCATGTTGAATATACGAGTATAAACACACAGTTCATGATTTTGGGATCACAGGTTCAAGAGCGGTTAACGAAAGTGTGGTAAATGAAAGTTAAGTTATCAAGATACTCACATTAGTACAAGTCTTGATAACTATGTTATAATTTTTATTTTATAATCATGGTGAATATATAATCACAGGTCATGATTTTTAGATCGCAGATTCAAGAGCGGTTAATGAAAGTGTGGTTAATGAAAGTGCAGTTATCAAGATACTCACTTAGTACAAGTCTTGCGAACTATATTATAATTTTTATTTTATAATCATGTTGAATATACGAGTATAAACACACAGTTCATGATTTTGGGATCACAGGTTCAAGAGTGGTTAACGAAAGTGCGGTTAACTAAAGTGTGATAAAGGAAAGAGCGATTAATGAAAGCGCAGTTAACAAGATTCTCACATTAGTACAAGTCTTGCGAACTTTATTATAATTTTGTTTTATAATTATGTTGAATATTGTTACGTGCTCCTCCCCAAACCCCAGTCACGGTGTACCTCCGATCCCCGAGAGGAGTCACGGCAGAAAGATGTGTTATTCTGTATGTCAAAGATCAATGGTGAAACCACACCAATTGTTACCAACAAACAAGTATTGTATTAAGGTCACACAAGAATAACAGTACAATAACAATATTTATCAATTGTACAACCAATATATCATTCCGATGATGTTACCATGAGTTTCGTACAATATAACTCACTGTGCTATCCCTGGTGTTGGCTTAGCGGTTAGGGTGCCAGCTTGGGATCCGAGGATCCTGGGTTCGAATCCCGGTCGATCGCTGAATTAATGCCAGGGGGGTTGACTCAGCCTGTCATCCTTCCGAGGTCGGCAAATTGAGTACCAGCTTGCTGGGATGAATGATCCCGGTGTGTACCCTGGTTTAGAATAGGTACACCGTATCCCTGCGCATCGTAAGAGGCGACCAAGGGTTGGCGTCAGGAAGGGCATCCGGCCATAAAAACATTGCCTCAAACAGGGAACCATGATTGTCATGGGGCCCGTAAGGCTAACCCCCGCTCTAGTGGGTAAAATGGCCTTAAAACGATCATTCATTCATTCATAACTCACTGTGCTCCAAGTGAGCGAAAATAACATTCCCAATGTCTCTGTCCCAGCTTCAAACCAAAGTCGATCCATGCTCCAGTGATCGTCAGAACGATGTTGTATCGAGACCAGAATCTCGCTCGGTTGACAGACACACTGCCAAAGATAGGCAAAAATGTCCTCAAGAGACGGCTGGGAAATCACACCTTCGGGTATGGACGTTCAACGCCTCCCAATCGGCGAACCGCAAATTCACACTCAAAATCCACATTACACACACACACCAGGATAACGTCTGGATGCGGTGAAATAGTTGAAGCAAGGTGAAGAGCCTAGAGCGATGCGAAATCCAGTGCGAGGAAAAACAGCCAACGGCCCATACTCAAGACGTAACGGCACTCCAACGATTCTCTTCGGAATCAACCACAAAACCTGTCACGCAGGTTTATCTGTCACAGCGATAACAACTCTGTCGCAGGAATCCCTTTCCCAGGAAACCCCAAAGTTCGTTTGTGACCCCCGTTCGCCAGCATTTGCTCCAGACCTCCAAGCAGCTCGGCTCCTTCTCCGACCTCACTTGCTCCGCCTCTTTTTCCTCTTCTTCTCCCTCTTCTTCTTCCTCATCCGGGTCCCGATCCGGTTTCCGGTTTCTTTTCAAAACATTAATTTTTTTTACCTTTTGAAAACAGTTATCTCCAATTCACTTAAACGATAACAATACTAGTACATGGAACCAAAAATATTTACAGTGGATGAGAACCACAACAACGGAAGTGACGAATCCGTAACAATATATAAACACACAGGTCATGATTTTGAGATCACAGATTCAAGAGCGGTTAATGTGCAGTTAATGTGTGGGAAGTGCGGTTGATGAAAGTGCAGGTTAACAAAAGTGCGGGTTAATGAAAGTGTGGGTTGACGAAAGTGCGGTTAATGAAAGTACGGTTGACGAAAGTGCGTTTTAACGAAAGTGCGGTTAACAAGATACTCACATGAGTGCAAGTCTTGCTAACTATATCATAATTTTTATTTTATAACTAGTATAAATCCGGCAAAAAATGACGGGTTGGAACAGTTTTTGACGGTACAGCCACATGATCATGCCAAAGTCTGAAGCCTGGGCCGAGTGTCAGGTGTGCTTATATCATCTTTATTTGTTAGACATCCTACAGACGTAAATAAACACTCGTTTTACTCGAGCTTTATTCGAGTTTATACTGGCAATAAACATGTACAGTTCATAAACACATAGACACCGATTTTTCATGTCTGTTCTTCAAATATTGAATCATTTATGAAACAGTAATTCCTGTTCCTAAAGTATTTTATATGAACATTTATTGTAAATACTTTTACTTTTACGACACCTTCGACGTAACTTCATCTTCATTGGAAACTTAAAAATAGTTGTTTGCCTAAAATATGAAATTTATTAATTTGTCAAAAATTGATAGATTTTTATGACCGCCCGGCTCACAAAACCTTCCCAAACAGTGGGTCCACAACCACACCTGTGGGTCTACATCAGTAGATCGGTAACCACAGGTGTGTCCTGTCAGAGTTCAAAACGATGTCACCTCACTATTCAAATCTATACCTTGTTGGAGGGTTTAATAATAATATTAACAATAATAATAATAATAATAATAATAAATGTTTATTCGATTCCACAGATCACAACAACATGTCGAATTGCATATGAATCACATCAATAAAAAAGAAGAAAATAAGACAGAAATAAACGGATCATTCTAAAAAAATCATAAATTGGTAAAAAAAATAATGAGGTAATGGAGTTAAACTATGAAATAACAATAAAATAAAATAAATATACATACACACACTACTAACATTGAATTACTTCAGCTAGCACAATTCTGATAAACATTGAATCCACTTTTCAATTAAAATAAGAACTAAGTAAGGTAACCTCACCAAGAGACTCTCCCATTTTGTATTATATGCACGAGTGAGGTACCCATGCTACGCACGGGTGGGAGGCCAAAAGCCAACCGACAATGCAGAAACGGCGAATGCTAAAGCATGAAACCAATAAATTCCACATTACTGCAGCACCTTCAGTCGCACGTCAGACATTGACAGCAAGTTCGTGAAGGACTTCCATGAAAAACGTACCCGTTTGCAAACAAACAGGTACGTGTGTTCCATTCCCAGTGAATGGCGAATCTGCATATGGCGATCTGCGAATTCACGTTTAGAAAGTAGAAACTGTCACGGCATTCCGTCATTCACTTGTACTCGATATCTCTTTTTTCATTCCAAACAGCATAATTCTCATCACAAATTAAATAACATTAATATAAAAAATAAACTTATAACAACATAAGTAACATCAATAAATATTTCAATCCTGATGTGAAGTTCTGTAGGTTGGGTGAATAAAAAAAAAAACCACCTTTAGAGGCCATTTTTCCCCGCAAAGCGGGGGTTGGCCTTTTTCGGGGCCCGTGGTTGTTGTTGTTTTTTGGTCTCCTTTTTGAAGCAATGTTTTACGGCCGGATGCCCTTCCTGCCGCCAACCCTTTTTGTCACCTTTTACGACATGCAGGGAATTACCAGTGAACTGGTACTCAATTAGCCGACCTCAGAAGGAATGACAGGCTGAGTCAACCCCCCTGCCGTTAATTCAGCGATCGACCAGGATTCGAACCCAGGATCCCAGGTATTCTAAGCTGGCACCCTAGCCGCTAGCCCAACACCAGGGACTTGGGTGAATGAATGTTGGGTGAATACAATTACGAATTCAAAATCGTAATTGTATTCACTCAATTCCAATCATCAATTGATACTTTAACAAAACGATTAACACGATTAATGTTTAACGATTTAACATTACGATTCAATGACGGTTGTATTGGGATATTATCAAACCCCCGCATTGCCGTCATCTGTCCACTTCCGGATTTGCTGCAGGTTCGTCATTCTTATCAAAATCTAAACAGTATTTGTAGAATTTCAATAAAAGGATGTGGCCATCAGTGTTAATATCGGTAAATATTATTCCATCGTGTTTGGAAAAACTGGAAAATTGGAAAACTTGGAAAACTTGGAAAATAAATATAGCCTATTTTACTCCAGGGGGTCCCAGGAATACCCACCCAAAATATCGTTGCGATCAGTTGAGCCGTTTTTGCGGTACCTTCGAATGGACGGACAGACAGACGGACATTTGGTGAATTTATCGTAAGATGTTACAGGCCTTTGAAAATGCATTTCGTTCAATAAACGGTAACTTTCATCAAATTTTCTTCTCGTTTTTTTTTTCAACCGAGTCAAAAACCATGTTAGCGACTGTGAAAAATGAAATGAGATATCGAATTAGAGTTGAAATAAAATTGTGATAGAGAAAGACACCACTGGCCTAACAAAAGAGGCCTCAAAACTATGTGAGTAAAAAAAAAAGGTGGATATTTATTTTTGAAGCCCTCCCAGACTGGGTGTAGCCCCTCCCCTGGACAGACGTATCACAGACAGACAGACAGAATCACCGACGAAGAATATAATATAGATATACAAAAAAATATATATATATACACCATTTCTGGATCTGATGACTTGCCAGTAACCATTTTGTAAAAATGAATGTGCAGCATCTAACTCAATATGTCGAAATGTCACACACATCCATGCCCGTGGGATTCCCACGGGTGACCCCGCTAGTATATATATATATATATATATATATATATATATATATATATATATATATATATATATATATATATATATCTATACATATATATATACATATATATATATATATATATATATATATATATATATATATATTGTTACGGACCGCGGACAAGATGTTGCTTGGCCAAGCGGATGGCACTGCGACCGTACAGTTACCCTGACTAACCCGATTCCCGAACGTTGGCCGGATCGCGCCATAGATATTCAATCGGGAAAAGACAAAGACGACGGATGCGAAGAAGAAGAAGCAGAAGACAGAACGGTTTGAAATGCTACTAAATTTATTCCTCCTATTTACATGCTCAAAATAACCAAGGAAGAAGGAAAGATAAGAAAATAATATACAGAAGATTTTAGAGACACAGTGAATCGCTAGCTTACCTACTGTCTTAATTAAACCCAGGACAGAACAAACAGAACAAACTCATGTACACCAAAAGGATGGAAAGGCGGGAGGTGGATGGCTGGAGGGAGAGTGGGGTCCAAGGGGGTCCTGCAGCACGATCTGCGCGTTTAGTAGCCGACGTTCCTTCGCGGCCCTGCTCAAAACCGCCGTCCAGGCCCCCAGCGCTGTTGTTGCTGCTGTGGCCGCCGCTGCTGCTGCTGCTGCTATAGACGTCACGCGCTTTTTCCAGGCTTCTTGCTTAACTCCTCTTTGGTCCAACTTTGGCGAGCAAGGCGACGAATAGCAGGCTTTTGCTTCCCTGGACGATCTCACTCTCCAACAACTCCTCACCATCGACACCCCAACTCACGACCCAACTCGACAACGTCCTTCAACCACTCCTCACCACCGACTCTCTTCAACCACAACCAACCAACTCTCTTGCTTCTTGCTGCGCACGCTCTTTATAGCGCCTCCGGCGATCAAGCCGCCGGCTTTCTGGACACGCCCATCGGTGTGCTCACCTCGGCCCTGATTGGTGGGCACAGGCCCTCTGACTCCGCCCTCGATGACGATGGGTGGGCACGCCCCTTCTTCCCTGACCTGAGCACATGTTCAATGGTGGTTTTGGAGGAGATGAAATGGGCAATCTGGGGCTTGGCAATGGAGGCTTGGAGGGAAGTTTTGGAAGTGGGAAAGGGGGAATGGAGGTTGTTGGGAATGGGAATGAAGAATGAAGGGGATCTATCTATTTTACTTGGTGCAATGGAGTGTCATCTTAATGGAAGACAAGGCCTTACCCTAATACACATAATAAAGATATAACTATCGAACAGGGGTATTCTATGATTGGCTGACGTGTATGCTTTATGGACTAATTATGGGACGCCCTTTGACCTTCACACTACGGAGGTATTTACAAGGAATCATTACATTTTACAGAGGGTGATATTTACAACAATTTACTATACAATACAACACAATAAAAAAACACAATCCTCATATCCACAACAATATATATATATATATATATATATATATATATATATATATATATATATATATATATATATATATATATATATATACAGTGAAACCTTGACTTACGAGTGCACCAACTTACGAGTTTTCCGAGATACGAGCCGTCGCTCGGGCGGTTTATTGCTTTGAGATGCGAGCCGAGATCTGAGTTACGAGCTTACGCCACCCGCCACCAGGTGGGTTCCGGTCACGTGGTTATCTTGCCGTGCAAGCATCTCTGCCGTATATCGCTGCTGTTTTGTTTTCGCATTTTGGTTATTTTGGAGCTGACGCCACCCACCACCAGGTGGGTTCCGGTCACGTGGTTATCTTGCCGTGCAAGCATTTCTGCCGTATATCACTGCTGCTTTGTTTTCGCATTTTGGTTATTTTGGAGCTTACGCCACCCGCCACCAGGTGGGTTCCAGTCACGTGGTTATCTTGCCGTGCAAGCATTTCTGCCGTATATCACTGCTGCTTTGTTTTCGCATTTTGGTTATCTTGGAGCTGACGCCACCCGCCACCAGGTGGGTTCCGGTCACGTGGTTATCTTGCCGTGCAAGCATCTCTGCCGTATATAGCTGCTGCTTTGTTTTCGCATGTTGGTTATTTTGGAGCTTATGCCACCCGCCACCAGGTGGGTTCCGGTCACGTGGTTATCTTGCCGTGCAAACTGCAAGCATCTCTGCCGTATATCGCTGCTGCTTTGTTTTCGAATTTTGGTTATTTTGGAAAATTTCTTAGTTTTAACCATGGGTCCTAAGAAATTGAGTGCCAAGGGCAATACTGAGAAGAAGAAGAGGATGATGTGCTTGGATATAAAACACGCAATCGTCGAAAAACATGAGCGAGGTGTGCGTGTTGTCGACTTGGTGAGGCAGTACGATCGTAGCAGTACGATCGAAACATTTTGAAAGGGAGGAAGAAACAAACCTCGTTGGACAGGTTTTTATTGAAACGCCCTGCAAGTGAAAGCGAGGAAAGTGTGGCGAAAAAGGCAAAAGTCATCTCCTCCACCTCCGCCAGCATCTTCGTCTGATCTTCAAGGTAAATACACTTAATAAAACCAGTTTATTTCTTTACATTGTGGCGGACACGGAAGCTCACTGGCGTGGTGACATCATTCCGCGCACCAAGTGGGCGGGGGCCACGCCGAGGGGTAGGCGTGGCCTCAGGATATACACCGGGCACGCAGCCCGGAGCGCGCCAGTGTTACAGTGAGCTCTTGAATAAAGACTCTTACAAATTACCGCGTTGTCCGCTTCCTCCTTGTTTACAAGCAGCGCGAGTAACGCCGCTTATTACGTACAGTATATACGAGGTCGTGCTTGTTTATACATTATTTGTTATTTATAAAGTACATTTTTCTTATTTAAAAACACGTAACAAAAAAATTGGTGTGGTTTTTTGGGGGCTGGAACGGATTAATAGCATTTCAATGCATTTTAATGGGGAAATTTAATTTGAGAAACGAGCAAATTGAGTTACGAGCTCGGTCACAGAACGAATTAAACTCGTAAGTCAAGGTTTCACTGTATATATATATATATATATATATATATATATATATATATATATATATATATATATATATATATATATATATATATATAGCTATATATATATATATATATATATATATATATATATATATATATATATATATATATATATATATATATATATATATATATATACATATACATACATATATTGTAGCGGCTGCCGCTGGGGTTACACAATCGCCTTGCACCTATCAAGGACGCGGAGCGATCACCGGGCCGGGCTCGTCCAGGACGCCCGGGCAGGCCCGCGCTCGACTTGCCAGGCCTCGGTCGGGACGCCCGGGCGGGCTCGCCCTCAACTTGCCAGGCCGCAGCCGGGACGCGGGGCCACGCCCCCTGGCGCGAGGCCTGGGCAAACCCCCTGGCGGAATAGATATATATTGCTGACTGTAAAACGTTTTTCCCAGAGTGCCTGAGTGTTTGATTCGATTAAAGCAGCTCAGATGAATTCAAGCTTTTTGTCGCGTCCATTCTTCCGATCGACGTGGGAGCCACAGCTCCTTCATTGGTGACCTATCGACATGGACACGGCAGTCGCCCTTAAACTGCCTACCTTCTGGGAGGCTCACGCGGCGGTTTGGTTCGCACAGGCGGAGTCCCTGTTCGCCCTGCGCGGCATCACGGCCGACGACACCCGTTTCCACCATGTGGTCGCTGCGCTCGGGTCGGCTACCGCGGCCCGCGCCCTGAGCCTCCTCGAGAGCCCGCCAGCCACTGACAAATACGGCGCGATTAAGAAGCTTCTCCTCGATGCTTTCGCCCTCCCATCGGCGGTACGCGCACGGCGCCTGCTCGATTTGCCTGAGCTCGGCGACACGCGCCCTTCCGAGCGAATGGACTACATGCTTTCACTGCTCGGCGAGCACTCTCCGGCATTCCTGTTCTGGGAGCTGTTCCTCCGTCAGCTGCCTAACCCGGTACGCCTCGCCCTGGCAAGCACGACGATCACAGATCCCCGGGCCCTTGCCAGAGAAGCCGACAAGATCTCCGCCGCGGGACAGCGCATCGCAGCGGCGACATGGGACCCGCCGCCGTCCGATGCCCCATCCATGGCGCCCGAGCACCCGGCGCGGTCGACGGCCGAACTGCCGACGCAATTGGCGGCCGCTATACCGAGCCGACCACCACGACCGAGGCCTCCACCTGACCAAGCGTGGTGTTACTATCATGCCAGGTTCGGACAGAAGGCCCGGACATGCCGACCCCCGTGCACCTTCGGCGGGCCGGGAAACGGCCGGGCCGGCGTTCATTACCAGCCATGAGCGCCGGCCACACGGGCAAATTACTGTTCATCACGGATAAAGCGTCCGGACGGCGCTTCCTGTGCGACACCGGCGCCCAACTGAGCGTCATACCCGCCTCTGACCAGGACAGGCAATCCGCGGTTTGCGGCCCCTCCTTGGTTGCGGCCAACGGATCGACTATCCCCACCTTCGGCCCGCGCAACGTCACCCTCTGCTTCGGCGGCCAACGCTTTGCTTGGACGTTTGTAACCGCCAACGTGCCCATGGCTCTGCTAGGCGCCGACTTCCTCTGCGCACACGGACTGCTGGTGGACGTCCAACGGCGTCGTTTAATCAACGCTGAAACCTTCAGCTCCCTGGTATGCACATTGAGCAGCTCCGCGCCGACCGAGCTGGCATGCACCGTCCCGGCGGCAGACGAGTTTGCTCGCCTGCTCGCGGAGTTCCCGGCCCTCACGCGGCCGACGTTTTCGGCCGTCGCAGTACGGCATGGGATCGAGCACCACATACCAACTACGGGCCCGCCAGTCTACGCCAGGGCCCGCCACCTCGATCCAGCCAAGCTCGCCGTAGCGAAGGCCGAATTCGACGCGTTGGAGCTCCTCGGCATCGTGCGGCGCTCCGATAGCGCGTGGGCCTCGCCACTGCACATCGTGCCAAAGCCGGGGGGTGGATGGCGCCCGTGTGGTGACTACCGCCGTCTAAATGACGCTACCACCCCCGACAGGTACCTGATCCCGCATATCCAAGACTTCTCCGCCCGTCTGGCGGGACGGGTCATTTTTTCGAAAATTGATCTCATACGGGGATATCACCAGGTACCTGTCAGGGCGGCCGACGTCCCTAAAACGGCAGTCATCATGCCGTTCGGCTTATTCGAATTCTTGCGGATGCCGTTTGGTCTCAAGAACGCGGCTCAGGCGTTCCAGCGCTTGATGGACGGCGTGCTGCGTGACCTGCCGTTCCTTTTCGTTTACCTGGACGACATCCTCGTCGCCAGCACGTCCCGGGCCGAGCACCTCCTCCACCTCCGAACACTGTTCGGGCGCCTCAGCGTGCACGGCCTCATCGTCAACCCGGCCAAATGCCACTTCGGCACGACGGCCGTTGATTTTTTGGGCCACCAGATCACCAAGAACGGGGCTGTGCCGCTGCTGACCAAGGTCGAGGCCATCACCTCGTTCCCGCGTCCCCGCACCATAAAGGCCCTGCAGGAATTCCTGGGAATGGTGAATTTTTATCACCGCTTCGTGCCCCGCGCTGCTCAACTCATGCGGCCCCTCTACGAAGCCCTCCGGGGCAAGCCGGCCAAGCACGACATCGCCTGGTCCGCAGCAATGGATGCGGCCTTCCAAAGCTCAAAGCGGGCCTTCGCCGACGCAACACTGCTCGCTCACCCGGTGCTCAACGCTCCCATCGCCCTCACCACGGATGCCTCCGACTACGCGGTGGGCGCCGTACATGAGCAATGGGTGAACGGGGTTTGGCAGCCACTCGCTTTTTTCAGCCGGCAGCTCCGGCCGAACGAGCTCAAATACAGCACGTTTGACCGGGAGCTCCTCGGTCTACACCTGGCCGTCTGCCATTTCCGCCACCTCCTGGAGGGCCAACCTTTCACGGCGTTCGTCGACCACAAGCCGTTGGTTTACGCCATGGCCAAGGTCACGGAGCCATGGTCGGCCCGCCAACAGCGCCACCTCTCCGCCGTGTCGGAGTTTACCACGGACATCCGGCACGTCGCCGGCAAAAACAACGCCGTGGCCGACTGTCTTTCCCGGGCCAGCGCGAACGCGGTCCACCTGGGCGTGGATTTTGCGCTTATGGCGGCGGACCAAACGACCGACACCACGGTGCAAGCCCTCCGGGCGGCGGACACGGGCCTCCGCCTGGCCGACATCCCCTGCGCGGACACTGTCCTGCTCTGCGACGTCTCCCAAGGCCGGCCTCGCCCCATCGTGCCCGTCACCTGGCAACGCCGCATCTTCGCCTCCCTCCACGGCCTTTCCCACCCGGGCCGGAAAGCTTCCCAGAAGCTGGTGTCGGCGCGTTTCGTCTGGCACGGCCTTCGTCGGGACGTCCGCGATTGGACCAGCGCCTGCACGGCCTGCCAATGGGCCAAGGTCCACCGACACACCCAGGCCCCGCTGGCACCTTTCACCGTGCCCGAACGACGTTTCGACCACGTCAACGTGGATCTGGTGGGCCCCCTTCCCCCGTCACGGGGGTTCACACACCTGCTCACCATGGTGGACAGGACCACCAGGTGGCCGGAGGCCGTTCCCCTCGTCTCCACCACCACCGCCGACGTGGCGCAGGCTTTCATCGCCACCTGGGTCGCCCGCTTCGGCGCACCGGCGGACATCTCGTCAGACCGCGGACCACAGTTCACCTCCGAGCTGTGGGCCGCGGTCGCCCGCAACCTGGGGGTCAAGCTCCACCGTACTACGGCCTACCACCCCCAAGCAAACGGGTTGTGCGAGCGATTCCACCGCTCCATGAAGGCCGCGCTCATGGCCGGCCTTCAAGACGGCGGTTGGGCCGACCGGCTGCCGTGGGTCCTTTTGGGCCTTCGCACGGCCCCCAAGGAGGACCTCCAGGCATCCACCGCCGAGCTGGTCTATGGCCAGGTGCTACGCGTCCCGGGCGAATTCGTGCCCGATGCTACCAGTCCCTGGTCCGCAGCTCGCCAGCGCTCGGACCTCCAGGAGGCCGCCCGACGGTTTGCCCCCGTGCCGACATCCCACCACGGTGACCCCCAGTCCTACGTCCCCCCAGCACTCCGCACAGCGGAGTATGTTTTTGTGCGTCACGACGCACATCGGTGGCCACTCCAGCCGCCGTACGACGGGCCCTTCCGGGTGCTGCGACGGGACGACAAGTCGTTCGTCATCGACATCGGCAGCAGGTCGGACCGGATTGCAGTGGACCGCCTCAAGCCGGCGCACGTGGACGTCGACCACCCACCACGGGTGGCCCTCCCGCCGCGGCGAGGCCGCCCCCCGTCCACGGTGCCCCCCACTCGACCGCCCACCACCTCACCGGACCCCCTCCCACGACCCGCCAGGGGTCGCTTCGGCCGGGTCATCAGGACCCCCCTCAAGTTGACCCTGCCAGTGCAAGTCGATTCTGGGGGGACGTGTGTAGCGGCTGCCGCTGGGGTTACACAATCGCCTTGCACCTATCAAGGACGCGGAGCGATCACCGGGCCGGGCTCGTCCACGACGCCCGGGCAGGCCCGCGCTCGACTTGCCAGGCCTCGGTCGGGACGCCCGGGCGGGCTCGCCCTCAACTTGCCAGGCCGCAGCCGGGACGCGGGGCCACGCCCCCTGGCGCGAGGCCTGGGCAAACCCCCTGGCGGAATAGATATATATTGCTGACCGTAAAACGTTTTTCCCAGAGTGCCTGAGTGTTTGATTCGATTAAAGCAGCTCAGATGAATTCAAGCTTTTTGTCGCGTCCATTCTTCCGATCGACGTGGGAGCCACAGCTCCTTCAATATATACATATATATATATATATATATATATATATATATATATATATATATATATATATATATATACATATATATATATATATACATATATATATATATATACATATATATATATATATTTAGGGTGGTCCTCAAATGTAAACATTAACTTTTCTAAAGTGCTTTTCCATTTTTTAATTACACCTGTAGAGAGAACAAATTGGGTAAAATTTCATTTCATTTTGAAAACTTTTACCACTGTCACATGGCCCCTGCTAATCTGCTAATCAGCACTATACAGAAATTATTTCGGTTTGTTTCAGTTATGATGGCGAGTGCAAGTACTTCAAGAAGAGCAACCAGAAAAAAGAACCATGTGTGGCTGATAGGCTGCCATCTTGAAAAACTACCAGAAACTCGGCTCCCATCTTGGCAAGAGATTCTGCAGCGATACTTTAAGCTACATCATGCTGAGAAATTGGACATAAGCAGTGCAGCAACAACTGTTGTTTGTGAGACATTATGCATCTGGGAGAAAGCACGGATCCCCACTGCAGATGAGCGGAATATCATTGCAAAACTAGAGAGAAAAGTAGAACAATACAGATCCATCCTGAAAGGAAAAAGCCGGCGATCTGTCCCTCAGATAAAGAAAGAAGAGCAGTTTCAAACCGGTCGACATGACTTATTTGACATTGCTCATGTTGATGTCCTTGATCTGATCAAAATACCAGAGGACCGTGAATTCCTTAAGGCACACCGGGAGCCAGGTCGATGGGGCTTTATGGTTGGTGTTGACAAGGTGCTAGCAGGAAAAGAGGAGCGGACACATCAACGCGACAAGGTGTTGACTGAAAGAGAGCAGCATGAAAAAGAGAAGCAAGCAGCCCGAGAGGAGACTCTTGAGCTAGCATCATCAACAGACAGCAGTGCTGAAGCCAGTGATCATGACGACTCTGCTGTTCTATCTGCTTCAAAGAGGCAGAGCCGAAAGCATGCAAGTAGCATTGTTACACCGGACCTAACAGCAGCTCTCGACCGCACCAAGGTTAGCGATCGATCAGCTGTTCACATCTTGTCAGCAGCAGCCTCTGCTCTGGGACACGACCCTTCAGAGTTGGCCATCAACCGCACATCGATCAGGAAATCCAGGCGGATCCAACGGAAGACAATTGCAGGTGACATCCAGGCATCCTATGCTCCAAACACAAGTCTGGTAGTTCATTGGGATGGCAAGCTCCTTCCAGACGATGGGACTAAAAAAGTTGATCGCCTTCCTGTCATTGTCAGTGACCCACAAGGAACTGGAAAGCTTCTGGGTGTGCCAAAGCTGCCAGCAGGAACTGGACTAGCAACAGCTGCTGCTGTTATGCAATGCCTCGAAGAATGGCATTTGCAAGACATGGTGGCAGGTATGAGCTTTGACACGACAGCCAGCAACAATGGTTCAGCACTTGGTGCATGCACTATTTTGCAGCAAAAGCTTGGACGACCACTATTACATTTTGCATGCCGGCATCACATTCTGGAACTAGTGGTAGAGGCAGCAATGGCAGCATTCAAACCATTTCTTGGTCCATCAACAGGACTTGAGATAGCCGTCTTCAAGCGTTTCCAGTCAAACTGGAATTCCATTGACCAAAGGAAGTTTAAGCCAATGATGCCTGATGACCTGGACTCTGTAGTTTCACGTGTATTTTTAAGTTGCAAAGAAGATATCGTTTCATTCTGCATCCAGAAACTGGAATCGGGCCAACTACGAGATGACTACCGTGAACTTCTTGAGTTGACTATTATTCTGTTTGGTGAGCGTCCTCCGAGAGGATTCAGGTTCATGCAGCCAGGAGCCATGCATCGGGCAAGATGGATCGCCCGTGTGATTTATGGAATCAAGATCTACTTGTTCCGTGATCAGTTTTGACTGACCCCAAAGGAACTCACTGGCATAAAGCGTTTTACAGCATTTGTTGGAGCAGTGTATACCAAAGCCTGGTTCAGCGCTTCATCTGCCATTGGTGCTCCCGCTGGAGACCTAGCTCTCTTAAAAGCACTCATTTTCTATCCTGATTCAGTGATTGCCGAAGCCACCAGCAAAAAGCTTTCCAATCACTTGTGGTACCTCAGCGAAGAACTGGCAGGACTTGCTCTGTTTGACGATAGTGTTGAGCTTGATGTCAAGCGAATGATAGTAGCTGCTCTTAAAGAAGAATGCCAAGAGAATCCTCAACCACGGGTACATGTGGATCTTACAGCAAAAGAAGCCATCGCTGCCAAGACTGTTGCAGATTTTGTTACTTCTGCCTCACTGCGAATTTTTACTGCATTCAAAGTCAATACTGACTTCCTAGAAAAGGACCCTGGTGAGTGGGCCGATGACCCATCATTTCAGTCATCACAGCAAGTCTTGCGCGGTATTGCCACTGTCAACGACTTTGCAGAACGTGGTGTAGCATTAATACAGGACTACAATCAAGTCTTGACAAAGGATGAACAGCAGCACCAGTACCTGTTGCAAGTTGTTGAGTGGCATCACCATCAGTTCCCCGACGCAAAGAAGATAAGGAGGAAATAATTTACCACAGAACTTATTAATGAGGAATCAATGGTGTGGAGGACTCTTCCTCTGTGTGTTTATGATGATTGTCATACATTCTTACTGATTTGGGATTACATCTGAGTGTTAGTTTATTAAAAATAATTTTGTGTGTCGATACTGAAACATTGTAATTTTCAACCCATGTGTGACAGTAGCAAATAAAGTCGTATAGAAACCATCTTTGGCACATTTCATTTTTTCACAATAAGGAACAATTTTAGCAACAAGCACCTGAAAAAGTCCAGTTTAATTTTTTGGTGTACATTTGAGGACCACCCTAATATATATATATATATATATATATATATATACAGTATATATATATATATATATATATATATATATATATATATATATATATATATATATATATATATATATATATATACATATATATATACTGTATATATATATATATATATATATATATATATATATATATATATATATATATATATATATATATATATATATATATATTGTTGCGGTTTTTAGAACCCCTCACTTGTAAATACTTGAAAATAATAACTCTTGTAAATATTCCATCATTTAATAAGGTTGCACCCATAGTTAGTCAACGAGCAACACGTAGGACACCATAGGAACCTTTAGTTATCTCCTTAGTATGTGTTTAAATACGGCTGTGTTCCCAATAGTTGCATCTGCGTTGCATTAATTAAATAAGATAGGCCCTATTCCGTTCATTTTGCGACGTCCCTCTCCAACCAATTCTGTTACGCGCCTTGGTTAGCGTTCGCACAGGCGCCGCCATTACGCACGCGGTCAGGCTGGAGAAGAAGGGGGCGGAGCACCAAGAACGAGGCGTGGCCCTGTCAACCAGCCAATCAGGGCTGAGTGGGATGGCCTGGTAAGGGCGTGGCTGGAGCTTCCAGATGGTTCACTGGGCTTGCTCATATAAGCGCGCACGCAAAGCCCTCTGAAGGACTGCGCGAGGGAGCTCTATTGTATTGAGAGGACTGCGCGAGGGGAGGCCATTGTGTAAGGACTGTGCGAGGGGAGGCCATTGTGTAAGGACTGCATGAGGGGACGCCATTTTGTTTGGACTGCGCGAGGGGAGGCCATTGTGTACGGACTGCACGAAGTGCACCTGGTGATTGATGAACTCGTTTCATTGAATTGAACTCGTTTGGAAGGCGCTGTATGAGGAGAGAGAGAGAGAGAGAGAGAGAGAGAGAGAGAGAGAGAGAGAGAGAGAGAGAGAGAGAGAGAGAGAGTCGTACAATAGCTGCCGGCCTCAGACACCCCCCCCCCCCCGCAGCCAGGGCCCGGGAAACTAGAAGATGCTGCCGGGCATACCGGGCCGTGTTCGGTAGTAGGGGATGGTGAAGCGCCTTCATTGACGCGACAGGTCATTCATTGTGGCCAAATTGGAACAGGTAGCTTGACGATTCGGTGCAAAATTGCCCGCGTGGGCGTAGACGCCGTAGTGAACACAGGAGCTAGCGCCACGATCATCAGCCCTGTGATCCTTAAATCGAGGGCAGACGGCTGGGATAAAATCCAGCGTCTGGAAAATCATAGTTTGCAGCTGACTACCGGGGTAACGGACCCGATCATAGGGCGTTGTTTTGTAACCCTCAAGTTGGGGTCGGTAAAAAGAGAGATATAAGTTTGGGTGGCGGAGGTGTGCGACCCATGCTTAATAGGATTGGATTTGTTGACTGCCAGCGGTTGTAAAATCGATTTGTGCCGGGGGACCCTGCAAGTGGGAGTAGAGGAGCTACCATTGGAGGGGGTGAGCATGGCCGAGAGAACGGAGCTGGAGGCTTCCGAGGCCGTGACCATCCCTCCGAGGGCCGAGGCCATCGTGCCGACCCGATGGCTAGCTCGCCCAACATGGCAGGAGTCCTGCGGCCTGGTCGAACTGGTGGCAGCGCAGTCCATCCTGGGTTTAATCGTGGGCCGCACCCTCATAAAAACGGACGGGTCGGTGGTGGCCGTCCGAGTAATTAATATAAGTACAGACCCACACACTATAGTAAGGGGCACGAAGGTAGCCGGCTGCCCCCCAGTTAACGAAGTCGCGGCAGTGAGGGACGAGAACGTCCAGCCGAGCCAGCCCCAGAGGGAGCCTTCAGAAAGTACTAGGAATTGGCCCGAGCCCATTTGCGAGATGGTAAATCGAAGTAGCGTAGAGTTGGGAGGTGCCCAGAGGGAGCCTTCAGAAAGTACTAGGAATTGGCCCGAGCCCATTTGCGAGATGGTAAATCGATGTAGCGTAGAGTTGGGAGGTACCTAGAGGGAGGCCTTACACAAATTAATTGAATCCCATTTGGATATCTTCTCCTTGTCCTCCGAGGATATTGGACGTACGGGCCTGGTGAAACATCAGATCCACACCGGTGAAGCCCGGCCTATTCGTCAGCCCGCCCGATGGCTCCCTTGGAGCAAGAGGGAGGAAGCTGACGAGCAGGTAGAAAAAATGCTTAATGCAGGTTTCAACGAGCCCTCAGGAAGTCCTTGGATGTCACCTGTTGTGCTGGTCAAAAAGAAAGATGGGACCACGCGTTTCTGCGTGGACGATCGCCAGCTAAAGAACGTGACACTCAATGACTCATATCCCCTGCCAAGAATTGATGACACCCTCGATGCCGTTGCGGGCTCAAATTGGTTCTCAACTTTGGACCTCAAGAGTGGGTATTGGCAGGTGGAAATGGATAGGGCAGGGGAGGTGAAAACGGCATTTTCCACAGGTAAGGGGCTGCATCAGTTCACTGTGATGCCGTTTGGTTTGTGTAACGCCCCCGCCACCTTTGAGAGTTTAATGGAGCATGTACTAGGCGGCATGCCATGGCAATCATGCATGGTGTACCTGGATGACGTCCTGGTACATGCTAAAACATTCCCCCAGGCAATAGCTAATTTGGACCAGGTGTTTGGGTGCCTCAGACAGGCAGGGCTGAAATTGAGTCCAACCAAATGTACTTTGTTTGCTAGAGAGGTGGCCTATTTAGGTCACGTTATCGGTCGCGAGGGGGTAAAAACAGACCCAGGCAAAATTACAGCGGTGGAGGAGTGGCCCGCACCACGTACTATCAAGGAGGTGCGGGGATTTTTGGGACTCTGTTCCTACTACCGGCGCTTTATGGCAAAATTTGCAGAGTTGGCCCGGCCCCCTCACTGGCTTACGGAGAAGGGGACGAGATTTAATTGGACAAGGGAGTGCCAAGAGGCCTTCCTAGCATTGAAGGGGTGTTTGACATCCGCACCCGATCTAGCTTACCCCACTAGTGACGGAACATTTACCCTGGACACGGATGCAAGCCAGGAAGGATTGGGCGCAGTTTTGTCTCAGACGCAGGAGGGCGTGGAGAGAGTGATCGCGTATTATAGTCGGGCCATGAGTAGGCCAGAACGAAATTATTGCGTCACTCGCAAGGAACTATTGGCTATGCTGGCTGCCATGAGCCATTTCCACCCGTACAAATTTTTGGTTCGAACTGACCATTTCTCCTTGCAATGGCTCCCTCGGTTCAAGGAATCCGAGGGCCAAATTGCAAGGTGGTTGGAAAAGTTGCAGCAGTACGATTTTTGTGTGACCCATAGGGCCGGGAAGGCCCATGGGAATGCCGATGCACTCTCTCGGCGTCCTTGTTTGGGGGAAAACTGCAAATTTTGTGCGAGGCACGAGGAGAAGGAACAATTGGGCGATTCCACCCCTATCCTCGTCATCCGTGCAACCCGGGTGAGAGGGCCAATTTTGCCACTAACCACAGATGAATAATTTGGAACATTGGCTTGGAACATGGCCCAGCGGGAGGATCCCGTCCTGGGACGGGTGTGCGAATGGGTTCTATTGGGACAAAGACCTAATGGGGAAGAGGTCACCCCCCTCGGGGCACCCACAAAGGCATATTGGGCTCAGTGGCAGACCCTGGAATTGAAGGATAACATCTTATATCGCAAGTGGGTGGAGGTTCCCTCTGAGAGAACTTCCTGGGTGGTGGTAGTCCCTGACAAATTTAAGAACATCATATTACAGCAGGTGCATGGTACCCGCTCCTGCGGCCATTTGGGCAGGACAAAGACAACATCTCGGGTCCGCCGGAGGTTCTATTGGGTTAATATGGGGCGCGATATACAGGACTGGTGTCGGAGATGCGACGCCATAACTGCTAAAAAGGGACCAGCATGGAGAATGAGGGCCCCCCTTCAATTACACCAGGTGGGGGCCCCCCTTGAGCAGGTGGCCATGGATATTCTAGGACCACTACCCCGCACCCGCCAAGGTAATAAGTACATCCTCGTTGTAATGGACTATTTCACAAAGTGGCCGGAGGCCTATGCCCTCCCCAACCAAGAAGCCGGGGTGGTCGCACAGGCCTTCGTGGAAGGATTTGTATGTCGGCATGGGATTCCACAGGAGCTGCACACCGATCAGGGTCGAAATTTTGAGAGTCAATTACTAAAAGATGTGTGCAGACTCCTGTCAATTAGGAAAACACGGACAATGCCCTTGCGGCCACAATCTGACAGGATGGTGGAACGGTTCAACCGAACATTGATCCAACAACTGGCGTTGTTCACCACCACCCGTCAGGATGACTGGGACGAACATCTCCCGTATTTGTTAATGGCCTACCGAACTAGCCAGCATTCCAGCGTTGCTTATGTATGGGTGGGAGTTGCGCGCTCCCGCCGACTTGCTATGCGGTCCCGTGCCAGAGACCACTGATATCCCGTCGAGGGAGGGCTTTGCACATCACTTGGAAGAAGGCATGGAGAGGGTCCATGCCTTCGCCCGCCGCCAGCTCCATCTGGCGGGGGCCAAGATGAAGCGCAGGTACGACCACCGGAGCCAGGGGAGTCAGTACGCTCCGGGGATGAAGATTTGGTTCTTCAATCCCCGGAGGCGGAAGGGTAGGTGCCCAAAACTCACCTCTCCCTGGCAAGGCCCGGGGGTCGTCCTGTCGCAAGTCTGTGACATGGTCGTTAAGATCAAAATGGGGCCACGAGCCCTCACTCGGATCGTCCATGCCGACCGGATAAGACCCTACACCGGCGAGCAGCCACCCTCGTGGATCGCCTTGGCTCTTGATGCCGAGGCGGCACCCAGTACCTCTTATGAAGGGGGCTCATAGTGCCAGAGGACTGGGGGTGATAGTGGGAGATGCCCGATGTAGAGGGATGGTGGCTCTACCATCCCTCACATCTTTGGGGCAGAGGAGCTTTAGTTTATGGGGATTGGCTGTACAAACTAGCCCAGGAGGGTTAGGTTAATGTATAGGGATTTAGAAAATGACCATAGGGGGACTGTAGAATTAAGTAGTGACTTTGTACGAGTAGTGGGGGACGTAGAGTAGGGTAGTTGGTTGATAACGATGAGGGATGTGCAATAGTATAAGGGGTGACAGGGAAGCACTAAATTAGAGGGAAAACCAGGTAGCCAGATGATGCAGTGTGTTTGTCGTGAGGGTGATGAAATGAGGAATTGGTATGGAAGTTCCGGGTAGTGCTGGTGATGAAATGAGGCAATGGTTTGGAGAAGGGGAAATGCATTGAGCAGAGTATTGAGAATGGGTGTGATTGTGCATTGGGTAATTGACTTGCATGGTGGCAAGTGAGAATGGTTGGATGGAATAAATGGAGTATGGAATGAATGTTATGGAGTGAGTGGTGTGGAATACGGGGAGTGGAGTGTATGGTGCGAGGGAGTGGATGGGGTTCAGGATGGACCCCTTCACGAATACCCGGGGAGGGTAGTTTAAAAGTATGTAGAGGGAGTAGGTAAATTGTGGTTGGATATTGACATCTGTGGTGCTGAAAGTAGCAGAGTACTGCTTGGATGGGTGCATTCGTGGAGTAAAATGGCTGGTCTAGTGGCCTGTTAGTAAGAATGATTGGTTGGGCACTCCGCCACTGTTAGTCTGTTGGCCAGGTGAGGCCGCAGGTAGGCTCTGGGAGCCAGTTAGAGTTCAATGGGGCCCGAGGATCCTATGGAGAGGACCCGGGTAGCCCGACGCCAGAGAGGGCGGTAGTGGGGTGAGAGAGCCTTCCCCAGGTTAGGGTGAGGAGCAGGTAAGCTCGGGTGGCGATGTACAGTGGCGGAGGTGTGCAGGTGAGCGGACCTGCTGGTGAGCCACATGACCCGGCCCCGAAATTGTGCGAGGGCACAGGGGGGAAGAATCGGGGGAGTGAGACCCCAAATTTGGTGAGTGCCACGTTATGTTCAATGGGAATTGGTTTCTAGAACCACATAGTCTAAAGTGGCCAATGGTTTTGCAGGGAAAGACACCGGGCAGTTTAAAGAGTTAATGTCATTTAGAAGCATAGATAGGAGAAAGTCTCTTCGCACCTTCTACGTCCACTCACCGAGGTGATAAAACTCCACACCAGATTTTTTTGCAAATGTTTGGTTGGTTGAAAGATGCATCATGACGTGGGGGTGACATTGTTGGGATTCCATCTCTTCCACACTGGCACCACTTTGGACCACACGTTCTGTGGCCTGGCACCACTTTGGGACCGGCCACTGTGGCCAGCTGTGTCTGATTGCGGACCACTGTGTTTTAAGTAGCCGCCATGCCATGCAGGTGGACCACCTCAGTTGGCCCTGCTGGCCGTAAATAAAAAGCGGACGTGGTGTGTGCCTTTTTAAAATTATTAAATAGACTGCAAGCAAGAAGGCAGCCAGAACCAGCGGCCCAGCAGCCAGCCCAGAAGAAAGAAGACACCATTTTATTATTGTTTTAAAATGTGTTTTGTGCATTTTTTTTGTGTTATGGTGTTTTAGGGTGCTTTATGGTGCTTTTGGTGAATTTTGTTGATTGGTGCATATGGTATGGTGTGTCACTGCAGTGCCTGGCAATGATTTTCCCTCTTATCAAAAACTTCTGCTTTTGTTCCCACCAAAGACAGGTCATGGGTGTAGTTGTACATAACTAGTCTTTGTAAATAATGCTCCCCACCGGCTAAATGTGTAGATTTGAAGACCAATTCCGCAATTCGGTTAGTCTGTGAGAATGAGTCTGTTAGGTAGAATGCAACGCAGCAGGTGGGACATATTTAGTGTTAAAACTGTCGCACTCAGGGTGAGGTTAAAAGTAGAGGGTTACCACACCTAAGTGTCACATTAAATTAAACTTGTTGATGGCCTTCGGCCCGGGCGGGGCCTGGAGGAAAGGAGGGTGCAGTGTTGCGGTTTTTAGAACCCCTCACTTTTAAATACTTGTAAATAATAACTCTTGTAAATATTCCATCATTTAATAAGGTCGCACCCATAGTTAGTCCACGAGCAACACGTAGGACACCATAGGAACCTTTAGTTATCTCCTTAGTACAGTGAAACCTTGACTTACGAGTTTAATTCGTTCTGTGACCGAGCTCGTAACTCAATTTGCTCGTTTCTCAAATTAAATTTCCCCATTAAAATGAATTGAAATGCTATTAACCGTTCCAGCCCCCAAAAAACCACACCAATTTTTTTTGTTACGTGTTTTAAAATAAGAAAAATGTACTTTATAAATAACAAATAATGTATAAACAAACACGACCTCGTATATACTGTACATAATAAAAGAGAATGTAAAGAAATAAACTGGTTTTATTAAGTGTATTTACCTTGAAGATCAGACGAAGATGCTGGCGGAGGTGGAGGAGATAACTTTTGCCTTTTTCGCCACACTTTCCTCGCTTTCACTTGCAGGGCGTTTCAATAAAAACCTGTCCAACGAGGTTTGTTTCTTCCTCTCTTTCAAAATGTTTCGATCGTACTGCTACGATCGTACTGCCTCGCCAAGTCGACAACACGCACACCTCACTCATGTTTTTCGACGATTGCGTGTTTTATATCCAAGCACATCATCCTCTTCTTCTTCTCAGTACTGCCCTTGGCACTCAATTTCTTAGGACCCATGGTTAAAACTAAGAAATTTTCCAAAATAACCAACATGCGAAAACAAAGCAGCAGCGATATACAGCAGAGATGCTTGCACGGCAAGATAACCACGTGACCGGAACGCTCGTTGGGCCACCTAGTGGCGGTTGGCGTAAGCTCGTAACTCAGATCTCGGCTCGCATCTCAAAGCAAAAAACCGCCCGAGCGACGGCTCGTATCTCGGAAAACTTGTAAGTTGGTGGACTCGTAAGTCAAGGTTTCACTGTATGCGTTTAAATAAGGCTATGTTCCCAATAGTTGCATCTGCGTTGCATTAATTAAATAAGATAGGCCCTTTTCCGTTCATTTGGCGACATCCCTCTCCAACCAATTCTGATACGCGCCTTGGTTAGCGTTCACACAGGCGCAGCCATGACACACGCGGTCAAGCTGGAGAAGAAGGGGGCAGAGCGCCAAGAATGAGGCATGGCCCTGTCAACCAGCCAATCAGGGCTGAGGTGGGATGGCCTGGTAAGGGCGTGGCTGGAGCTTCCAGAGGGTTCGCTGGGCTTGCCCATATAAGCGCGCACGCAAAGCCCTCTGAAGGACTGCGCGAGGGAGCTCTATTGTATTGAGAGGACTGCGCGAGGGGAGGCCATTGTGTAAGGACTGCGCGAGGGGAGGCCATTGTGTTCGGACTGCGCGAGGGGAGGCCATTGTGTATGGACTGCGCGAAGTGCACCTGGTGATTGATGAACTCATTTGATTGAATTTAACTCGTTTGGAAGGCGCTGTATGAGCATTGAGAGAGAGAGAGGCAGCAGATGCACATATTACATACGCAGCAGTCCAGCCCTCGCATATGTAAAGGTCCGGTCGTGCACCAATGACACGCGTAGCTCCGGCCATTCTTCGCCGCGGACCCGAAGCCGGACTCGAGTGGACCGGAGCTGGATCCCATCGCCTGGACCATCTGCTTGGACCTTCCTCCCCTACCCATCACCATCCCGTGTAAGTCTGTCTGTTCATCCTGGGGTTAAGTAAGATTGTATAGATAAGCTTGCTCTGTGTCCTGCTTCTTCTTCTTCTTGTACATTCTTCCCTTTCGTTTCCTCTTCTTTGGTTGTTGTAATAAATCCTTTGTTCTTCCTTACCTTTTGGTTTCCTCTCCATTCGATAGTCTTCGTCCTTTCCATTGAGTACCTGTGGCACGATTTGGGAAACCGCTCAGGATCAGGGTTAGTCCTTTGTTAATGGCTCAGGCTTCGGATTGCTAAACCGCTCGGCAATTCCCATCTTGTCCGCGGTCTGAACGGGAGTTATCTCCTTGCTTTGCGGTCGGATTGGGGGTTACACGAAGTACTGAACTAATTTTACTGTCCGTAATCCCAGTCGTAATTTAACTTTTGTTTTTGTTAAAAAAAAAATTGGCTAATGTGCAAAATAAAGAGATACTTCTGGAAAACGTACAGAAGTTTAACACAGTACTGTCCATTAATTGAGTTCGATATCAGTTTACATCACTTTCAAGGATCAATTTATTTGTTTCGAAATGTCAAATGTGTTTTTTGTTTCTTTTAAAGGTCACATTAACAAAATCTCGAATAATTTCAACATAATTCCAATGAACTTTTGGTTCTAAGCCATCTTTAAAAGTAAGTTCACCCCCACAAAAAAAATATTCCATATTAAATGCCAAGTATGTATATATATATATATATATATATATATATATATATATATATATATATATATATATATATATATATATATAATTATATATATATATATATATATATATATATATATATATATTGTTTCAGATTCGGGGTCGGCGCTCCCCTTGGGGGGGTTAATCCCCTTGTCTTTTAAGCTGGCCGTCCCCTGATCCTGGAAATTATAACGCTCCCCTCCGGTCGAGATTGGCCAGGGTGATTGGTCAATGGAGTCCCAAATACCTGAGTACAAATCTGACCCCAAAGCAGGGAGATAATTCCCGCTCGAACCACGGATATGATGGTAATTGCCGAGCGGTTTAGCAATCCGAAGTCCGAGCCGTTATCAAAGAACTAAACCCGATTAAAGCGGTTCCGAAATCGTGCCACCGGTACTCAATGGAGAAAAGACGAAAGCGATCGAACAAGAGGAAACCAAAAGGTAAGGAAGAACAAATATGATTTATGACAACAACCAAAGAAGAAACGAAAGGGAAAGAATATACATGAAGAAGAAGAAGAAGCAGACACAGGGCAAGCTTACCTATACAGTCTTACGTAACCCCAGGACGAACAAACAGACTTACACGGGAGGGTAGTGGTAGGATGAGAAGGTTCAGGCAGATGGTAGGGGAGGAAGGTCCAGGCAGATGGTCGGCGTTGAGGTCCGGCTCCAGGTGTTAACTCGTACCGTGGCGAGAACCCGGGCAACAGCGAGCGTGTACCGTTGGCGCGCGATCGGACGCATATAATGGCTCGTGGCGCAGTCCGTTATGATGATGCAATCGACGGTCCCCTGCGCAGTTCTCTCTCTCTTCTCTTCTATTGCGTGCCCTCTCTCTCTTCTCTCCCATGTCAAGGCGCCGCGCTTGCGCTTATATAACGCGCTTAGAAATCAAGCCACGTATTCTCGCACTCCGCCCACCGGTGAGCTCACCTCAGCCCTGGTTGGTTAGCGAGGGCTCACCGGCTCTGCCCCTTACGGGTCGATGACAGGGTTACGCCTCGTTCTGGGCACTCCGCCCCCTTCTGAGCTTGACCGCGTGCGTAATGGCGGCGCTTGGGCGGAAGCTCAGTGAGGCAGCGAACGCTGTTGGCAAAAGGCGCGTAATAGTCAAGTTCACTATGTTAACAAATATAATTTCGTTCAAAATTTTAGTAGATGAGCAAAACTATACATTTTTGGAATATTCAGAGCATGAGGAATCCAAAAATTAATGTTTACATTTGCGTAGACACCTTTGCGAAAATGACACTCAGGACAGTGATGAAGATAGTCAGGTTCACGATGTTAACAAATATAATTTCTTTCAAAAATTTGGGATTAGCAAACCTGTACATTTTTGGAATCTTCAGAGCATGGAGAATCTGAAAAGCAATGTTGGCATTTGCACAGACACCTGCATGGCCGCCATTTTGGATTTTGAAAATGGCCACCATAAAATACATATTTTGCGCGATCTCGGCTTCTAGTCAACCTAGAGACTTAATTAAACATGCTAATCCTATGTTTTCTGGGTCAAGGAATCCAATAAAGGCTTCAAAATAGTGCTCAGGATTATAGAAAAGCAACAAACAAAGGTAATTGAAAACCATTGTCTTTATATTTGTGATATAACTGTATTACATAATACATGATATTGCAAGTCCTTTGAAGTTATAGGTTGTTATAGGAAGTTATAGGTAGTATCAGATTGAACTATAAGTCCTATACACAGGATCTACGAGGTCTATACCGTTCAGGAATATGCTTTTACAGATCTTCATCACTGTCCTGAGTGTCATTTTCGCAAAGGTGTCTACGCAAATGTAAACATTAATTTTTGGATTCCTCATGCTCTGAATATTCCAAAAATGTATAGTTTTGTTAATCTACCAAAATTTTGAACGAAAAAACATCGTGAACCTGACTATAATATAATTTGGAGAGAGACAAGCCGCAAAATGAATGGCATTGAAAAGGACCTATTGTAGGGGCTGTGCTCCCACGTCAATCGGAAGAATGGACGCGACAAAAAGCTGGAATTCGTCCGAGTTTCTTTATTGTCACAAAACAACTCGGGTACTCTGAAAAGCCCGTTTATCGGGCAGCAATATATATACACACATTATTATCCCGGAGCGTTTGCCCGGGAAAGGCGAGAGGGGGCGTGGCCGGGCGTCCTGGCCGCGGCCTGGCAAGTCGAGGGCGGGCATGCCCGGGTGTCCCGGACGCGGCCTGGCAAGTTGAGCGTGGGCCTGCCCGGGCGTCCTGTACGAGCCCGGCATGGTGATCGCTCCGCGTCCTTGGTAGGTGCAAGGCGATTGTGTAAACCCAGCGGTAGCCGCTACACACGTCCCCCCAGGATCGACTTGCACCGGCAGGGTCAATTTGAGGGGGGTCCTGATGACCCGGCCGAAGCGACCTCTGGTGGGTCGTGGGAGGGGGGGGGGTCCGGTGTGGTGGTGGGCGGTCGAGTGGGGGGCACCGTGGACGGGGGGCGGCCTCGCCGCGGCAGAAGGGCCAACCGTGGCGGTTGGTCGATGTCCACGTGCGCCGGCTTGAGGCGGTCCACCGCAATCCGGTCCGACCTGCCGCCGATGTCGATGACGAACGACTTGTCGTCCCGTTGCAGGACCCGGAAGGGCCCGTCGTACGGCGGCCGGAGTGGCCCCCGATGTGCGTCATGATGCACAAAAACGTACTCCACTGTGCGAAGCGCTGGGGGGACGTAGGACTGGGGGTCACCATGGTGGCATGTTGGCACGGGGGCAAACCGTCGGGCGGCCTCCTGGAGGTCCGAGCGCTGGTGAGCTGCAGACCAGGGACTGGTAGCGTCGGGCACGAATTCGCCCGGGACGCGTAGTGCCTGGCCGTAGACAAGCTCGGCAGTGGACGCCCGGAGGTCCTCCATGGGGGCCGTGCGGAGGCCAAAAAGGACCCACGGCAGCCGGTCGGCCCAACCGCCGACTTGAAGGCCGGCCATGAGCGCGGCCTTCATGGAGCGGTGGAATCGCTCGCACAACCCGTTGGCTTGGGGGTGTTAGGCCATAGTACGGTGGAGCTTGACCCCCAGGTTGCGGGCGACCGCACCCCACAGCTCGGAGGTGAACTGCGGTCCGCGGTCTGACGAGATGTCCACTGGTGCGCCGAAGCGGGCGACCCAGGTGGCGATGAAAGCCTGCACCACGTCGGCGGTGGTGGTGGAGACGAGGGGAACCGCCTCCGGCCACCTGGTGGTCCTGTCCACCATGGTGAGCAGATGTGTGAACCCCCGTGATGGGGGGAGGGGGCCCACCAGATCCACGTTGATGTGGTCGAAACGTCGTTCAGGCACGGTGAAAGGTGCCAGCGGGGCCTGGGTGTATCGGTGGACCTTGGCCTGTTGGCAGGCTGTGCAGGTGCTGGTCCAATCGCGGACGTCCCGTCGAAGGCCGTGCCAGATGAATCGCGCCGACACCAGCTTCTGGGAAGCTTTCCGGCCCGGGTGGGAAAGGCCGTGGAGGGAGGCGAAGATGCGGCGTTGCCAGGTAAATGGCACGATGGGGCGAGGCTGGCCTTTGGAGACGTCGCAGAGCAGGACAGTGTCCGCGAAGGAGATGTCGGCCTGGCGGAGGCCCGTGTCCGCCGCCCGGAGGGCTTGCACCATGCTGTCGGTGGTTTGGTCCGGCGCCATAAGTGCGAAGTCCACGCCGAGGTGGACCACGTTCGCGCTGGCCCGAGAAAGACAGTCAGCCACGGCATTGTTTTTGCCGGCGACGTGCCGGATGTCCGTGGTAAACTCCAACACGGCAGAGAGGTGGCGCTGTTGGCGGGCCGACCACCGCTCCGTGACCTTGGCCATTGCGTAAACCAACGGCTTGTGGTCGACGAACGCCGTGAAGGGTCGGCCCTCCAGGAGGTGGCGGAAATGGCGAACAGCCAGGTGTAGCCCGAGGAGCTCACAGTCAAACGTGCTGTATTTGAGCTCGTTCGGCCGGAGCTGCCGGCTGAAAAAAGCGAGTGGCTGCCAAACCCCGTTCACCCATTGCTCATGTACGGCGCCCACCGCGAAGTCGGAGGCATCCGTGGTGAGGGCGATGGGAGCGTTGAGCACCGGGTGAGCGAGCAGTGTTGCGTCGGCGAGGGCCCGCTTTGAGCTTTGGAAAACCGCGTCCATTGCTGCGGACCAGACGATGTCGTGCTTGGCCGGCTTGCCCCGGAGGGCTTCGTAGAGGGGCCGCATGAGTTGAGCAGCGCGGGGCACGAAGCGGTGATAGAAATTCACCATTCCCAGGAATTCCTGCAGGGCCTTTATGGAGCGGGGACGCGGAAACGTGGTGATGGCCTCGACCTTGGTTGGCAGTGGGACGGCCCCGTTCTTGGTGATGTGGTGGCCCAAAAAATCAACGGCCGTCGTGCCGAAGTGGCATTTGGCCAGGTTGACGATGAGGCCGTGCTCGCTGAGGCGCCCGAACAGTGTTCGGAGGTGGAGGAGGTGCTCGGCCCAGGACGTGCTGGCGACGAGGATGTCGTCCAGGTAAACGAAGAGGAACGGCAGGTCACGCAGCACGCCGTGCATCAAGCGCTGGAACGCCTGAGCCGCGTTCTTGAGGCCAAACGGCATCCGTAGGAATTCGAATAAGCCGAACGGCGTGATGACGGCCGTTTTAGGGACATCGGCCGCCCTGACAGGTACCTGGTGATATCCCTGTATGAGATCGATTTTTGAAAAAATGACCCGTCGCGCCAGACGGGCGGAGAAGTCTTGGATGTGCGGGATCGGATACCTGTCGGGGGTGGTAGAATCGTTAAGGCGGCGGTAGTCGCCACATGGGTGCCAGCCGCCCCCTGGCTTTGGGACGATGTGTAGTGGCAAAGCCCACGCGCTATCGGAGCGCCGCACGATGCCGAGGTGTTCCAAAGCGTCGAACTCGGCTTTGGCCATGGCGAGCTTGGCTAGGTCGAGGCGGTGGGCTCTGGCGTAGACCGGCGGGCCCGTGGTTGGTATGTGGTGCTCGATCCCATGTCGTACTGCGACGGCCGAAAACGACGGCCGCATGAGGGCCGGGAACTCCGTGAGCAGGCGAGCAAACTCGTTCGCCGCCGGGAGGGCGCATGCCAGCTCGGTCGGAGCGGAGCTGCTCAATGTGCATACCAAGGAGCTGAAGGTCTCGGCATTGATGAGGCGACGCCGTTGGACGTCCACCAGCAGTCCGTGTGCGCAGAGGAAGTCGGCGCCTCGCAGAGCCATGGGCACGTTTGCGGTTACAAACGTCCAAGTAAAGCGTTGGCCGCCGAAGCAGAGGGTGACGTTGCGTGGGCCGAAGGTGCGGATGGCCGATCCGTTGGCCGCAACCAAGGAGGGGCCGCAAATCGCGGACTGCCTGTCCTGTTCAGAGGCGGGTATGACGCTCAGTTGGGCACCGGTGTCGCACAGGAATCGCCGTCCGGACGCTTTGTCCGTGATGAACAGTAAGTTGCCCATGTGGCCAGCGCTCATGGCTGGTAATGAACGCCGGCCCGGCCGTTTCCCGGCCTGCCGAAGGTGCACGGTGGTCGGCATGTCCGGGCCTTCTGTCCGAACCTGGCATGATAGTAACACCATGCTTGGTCAGGTGGAGGCCCCGTTCGTCGTGCTGGAGGTGGTCGGCTCGACGTAGCGGCCGCCAATTGCGTCGGCAGTTCAGTCGTCGACCGTGCCGGGTGCTCGGGTGCCATGGGCGTTGCGTCGGACGGCGGTGGGCCCCAGGTCGCTGCTGCAATGCGTTGGCCTGCCGCGGAGATCTTGTCGGCTTCCCTGGCGAGGGCACGGGGATCCGTGATCGTCGTGCTTGCCAGGGCGAGGCGTACCGGGCTAGGCAGCTGACGGAGGAACAGCTCCCGGAACAGGAATGCCGGAGAGTGCTCGCCGAGCAGCGAAAGCATGTAGTCCATTCGCTCGGACGGGCGCGTGTCGCCGAGCTCGGGCAGGTCGAGCAGGCGCCGTGAGCGTTCCGCCGATGGGAGGGCGAAAGCATCGAGGAGGAGCTTTTTAATCGCGCTGTATTTGTCAACGGCTGGCGGGCTCTCGAGGAGGCTCAGGGTGTGGGCCGCGGTGGCTGAACCGAGCGCTGCTACCACATGGTGGAAGCGGGTGTCGTCGGCCGTGATGCCTCGCAGGGCGAACAGTGGCGAACTGGGCGAACCAAACCGCCGCGTGAGCCTCCCAGAAGGTAGGCAGTTTAAGGGCAACTGCCGTGTCCATGTCGGTAGGTCACCAATGTAGGGGCTGTGCTCCCACGTCAATCAGAAGAATGGACGCGACAAAAAGCTGGAATTCGTCCGAGTTTCTTTATTGTCACAAAACAACTCGGGTACTCTGAAAAGCCCGTTTATTGGGCAGCAATATATTGTTACGGACGCGGTTTAGATGTTATTTACCGAGCGGTGGTATTGCCGCGACCGAACAGTTATTCCGCGACTAGACCCCGATTCCACCCAACTCACCCGATTCACCCAGACGTTGACCAAATCGCGCTATGCCAAATCAATGATATAAAGGACACGACGACTGGGAAAGAAGAAACGACGCAAGGGGTACAGTTCTCAAGACCTCCGGAGGAGGGTATAATTACAGTGGTGGAGAAAAGGGGGTAGATTACACGGCAGAGTGAGGTAAAAGACACAGAAGAGATGGGCACTTAAATACAATCTTATCTATTCCCGGACAGACCACAGACAAACGGAACAAGGCTGACTTACACAGGGATTGATGGCAGGGAGGGACAGGCAGTTCGATGGCACAAGGTGCACCTTGGCTCGGGGACAGGATAAAGCACGGTCCAGTCCAGAAGATGCGGGGAGGCCTCACAGCGCTCGGAGGTGGTCTTGCTTGCTCCAAGCTCAGCGCGCATCTGACGTCACCTCCCTCTCCCTGCGCATGCTCAGTGGGGAGTGACGCCCTCGGCTGGTTGGCTCCGCCCCACTGGGGCCGGTCCGCCGCTTCCATTGGGTGCGGGGGTTACCGGGCTCCGCCCTTGACGAGGAGCTGACAGGGAGCCCCTATTTGGTAACCCCGTCGAGCACATGTTCGATGGCGGCTCGTTGGGAAGGCCTGGTGCCCTCCCAACACCCCCTACCAACCAAGCCGGAGTGAGGACGCGCACTTCCCGCGCCCGCCACTGCCGTTGCTGTTGTTGTTGTTGTTGTTGTTGCTGAACCGTGAGGAAGCGCTGCGGGGAGGTATTGGGAGGTCCTAAACTTCCTAACGGTGCCATACAATCACATTCTGGTGCAACGAAGGGTCAGAATTAATGGAAACGAGTCCTTAACTGACATAGACTAAGAATAACTAGCAAGATGTCCTATAGTTGTCTTACATGAGATGCAGTGAACCTGGGCACGACATTTAATGGGGGAAATAGGGGGAGGTCGGGTCTACAGAGTGTTGTTTACAGAAAATTGGACTAGGGAATGGGGGATTGGGGATAGTTGGGAAGTATTGAGGAAATAGGGGAATATTTACAAGCGGATATGGATGGATGCAAATCCCATATCCGCAACAATATATTGTTGTGGATATGAGGATTGTGTTTTCTTATTGTGTTGTATTGTATAGTAAATTGTTGTAAATATCACCCTCTGTAAAATGTAACGATTCCTTGTAAATACCTCCGTAGTGTAAAGGTCAAAGGGCGTCCCATAATTAGTCCATAAAGCATACACGTCATCCAATCATAGAATACCCCTGTTCGATAGTTATATCTTTATTATGTGTATTAGGGTAAGGCCTTGTCTTCCATTAAGATGACACTCCATTGCACCAAGTAAAATAGATAGATCCCCTTCATTCCCCCTTCCAAAACTTCCCTCCAAGCCTCCATTGCCAAGCCCCAGATTGCCCATTTCATCTCCTCCAAAACCACCATGGAACATGTGCTCAGGTCAGGGAAGAAGGGGCGTGCCCGCCCATCGTCATCGAGGGCGGAGTCAGAGGGCCTGTGCCCACCAATCAGGGCCGAGGCGAGCTCACAAAGGGGCGTGTCCTGAAAGCCGGCGGCTTCATCGCCCGAGTCGTTATATAAGCGCACGCGGAAGCCTTGGTAGGAGAGAAGGTTCGAAAGGGGGACAGAGGGCTGGACTAAGAGTTGAGTTGGTTGGTTGTGGTTGAAGAGAGGCGGTGGTGAGGAGTGGTTGAAGGACGTTGTCGAGTTGGGTCGGGAGTTGGGTTGTCGATGGTGAGGAGTTGTTGGAGAGTGAGATCGTCCAGGGAAGCAAAAGCCTGCTATTCGTCGCCTTGCTCGCCAAAGTTGGACCAAAGAGGAGTTAAGCAAGAAGCCTGGAAAAAGCACGCGACGTCTACAGCATCAGCAGCAGCAGCGGCAGCCACAGCAGCAACAACAGCGCTGGGGGCCTGGACGGCGGTTTTGAGCAGGGCCGTGAAGGAACGGCGGCTGCGAAACGCACAGATCGTGCTGCAGGACCCCCTTGGACCTCCCTCTCCCTCCAGCCATCCACCTCCCGCCTTTCCATCCTTTTGGTGTACGTGAGTTTGTTCTGTTTGTTCTGTCCTGGGTTTAATTAAGACAGTAGGTAAGCTAGCGATTCACTGTGTCTCTAAAATCTTCTGTATATTATTTTCTTATCTTTCCTTCTTCCTTGGTTATTTTGAGCATGTAAATAGTAGGAATAAATTTAGTAGCATTTCAAACCTTTCGGTCTTCTGCTTCTTCTTCTTCGCATCCATCGTCTTTGTCTTTTCCCGATTGAATATCTGTGGCGCGATCCGGCCAACGTTCGGGAATCGGGTTAGTCGGGGTAACTGTACGGTCGCGGTGCCATCCGCTCGGCCAAGCAACATCTTGTCCGCGGTCCGTAACAATTGGTGTCTGGGCGTGAGATTCGGGGCCCGAACCAAATTTTAAAAACATTTAGAAAAAAATTTGGTCAAAATTTGGAGCGGCCGAAATTTGTTTTGTTAAAGGAAAACCCGAATTTTGAAATCGCGCCATGGCTGGTCAAGGCGACGGGATGTCGGTGGGAGAGATAGACGGGGTAGAATCGACCCAGGACCCCGGGGAAATGTATGTGGAAGAAAGGGAGGAGGAGAGCATTGAGGTGGTTGAGGAGGTTTCAGGCGCGCAAAATGGCGCCCTCGCGCACGTGGTTACAGCGGCACCAAATTTTGTCGCGCCCGTGACCGTAGCAGCGGCCGCAGCGCCAATGAACTGGGGCCTATTCATGCAGCAGATGCAGGCCTTCATGGTCAAGGCGGATGAGGAGAGGGAAGAGAACAGGGGGATGAGAAACCAAATGGAAGGGATGGAAAGCAGAATGAGGGATGAAGCGAGGGGTACCAGTGAGCAATTGGGAGCAATGAGGGATGAAGCGAGGGGTACTAGTGAGCAATTGGGAGCAATGAGGGACGAAGCGAGGGGTACCGGTGAACGGTTAGACAAAAATTTAAAGGAGTTAGACAATAATTTAAAGGGGTTGGACAATAAAGTTGAAGGGTTAGACAACGGGATAAAAGAGGTGAAGAAGGGATTAATGGGGTGAGAAAATACAATGAACGACAAATTGCGGGAAGTAGGGGAGCAATCCGCCCGGGAAATCAAACGAATGGGGAACCAGATAGAGGAGGTGAAAGTCGGGGTAGAAACCAAATTGGATGCCCAGAGGGATGAATTCGAACAAATGAGGGTGGCATCTAGTAAAGAAAGGGAGGAGATGAAGGAGGGGATGAAGGAGGAGATACGACGAGGTGTAAGTGAGGAGGTCTCGGGAGTACGCGAGGAGGTAAAGCAAGGTGAGAAGCGTATGGAGAAAGAGGTGAGGAATAATACGGCTGGGTTACAGGGGGGCATAGAGGGTCTGACGAAGGGGGTAGAGCAGCTGACAGTAGGACAAAGGGAACTAGCGGACCAAGTGGAAAAGAACACTGCAATCATCGGGGGTTTAAAAGCGACACAAAAGGACATTAAAAATGAATTAATAGCGACACAGAAGGAATGTCAGATGGTACATGAGGGGTTGACGAAGAGGTTGGAAGAGGTGACAGAAGTAATGGAGACAAAGGACCGAGAGGTGAGGACGCACATAGAAACGGTTAAAGTGGCGTTGGAGGAAGAAATAGAGGGGGCGCACCGGGAGATGAAGGAGGTAAAGGAAAAATTAGAGGAGGTGGAAGAAGGGGTGAGTGAAATTAAGAAGAGACGAAGGGAAACTAAAAAGGAGATAAGGGAGGAAGTGATGGAGTATGTGCAAGGTCGGTGCTCAAATCGTGATGATGTGCTCACTAACCAAATAAAGAGTTTGCAGGTGGCAAAGGAGGTGCGGAGACGAGGTGCCAAGGTGAGTGGCGATATACGAGGAAATGTACATGATGTGAGGGGAGCTTCAGGCGGCTTGAGGGTTGATTTGGATCCGGGTGTTTGTGAGAGGCCGTTGGTGAAGTGTGCGACAGGTACGGTGTGCGAAAGAGGTGGTGTGCGAGAATGTCCGACTCTGGGGTGTGTGAGGAAAAAGTGCGCGCCAAGGAGTGAGTGTGCTGTCGAGGGTGAGTCGGTCGTGGCGCGTGTGCGAGGGAGCACATGGAAGCGCGTAGTGGGGAGTGTTACAGAGGAGGTAACGAGAGAGTGTACACCTGTGGTGAGTGTTACGGAGGAAGTAACGGGAGAGTGTGCGCAGGAGGAAGCGTGAGAAAGGTGTGTAACGGACAGGTGCATGAGGAAAGAGTGCGCTGTCAAAAGTAAGGAAGATTGCACACCTGTGGTGAGTGTTATGGAGGGTGTGAAGGGAGAGGGTGCGTGAGAAAGGTGTGTAACAGAGGAGTGTATGGGTACAGGGTGCGCTGTCAAGAGTAAGGGTGAGTGCGCGACCGAGTGTGGAGGTGAGAATAGTGAGAGTGACACGGAGCGTGAGTTGGTGGTGGCAGGTGACAGAGGATGTACACCTGGAATGGGAGGATGCACACCTGGAACGGCAGAGAGTGTATGGGAATGCACGCTGGAGTTGGTGGTGAAGCACGTGATTGGGTGTGCGAGGGAGAACACACCCATAATTGTCACAGAGGATGTGACCGAGAAGGGGGTGCTAAGAGGTGTGTTGCTACGGTGTGCGAACGACGAGTGTGTGCAAAGGTGTGCGGTGGTCAGGTGTGTGACCAAGTCTGTGAGCGGAATGAGTGTACCTGGGTGTGTCAGGGAAGGTGCAATGACCAAGAGCATGGAGACGGCTGGATGTGTGAGCAAGGAACGGGCTGCGGGGTGTAAGCATGCGAATGGAGCATCGACGCGAACCGGGGTAGCGGTTAGAATGACGTTTAGCCGAAGCGAGCCCTCGGTGCGTGCCGGGCTTCGCGTGCCGCGAGGACCAGTGGGGATCCGAACCACGGCGGTTTCGAAAGAACCGCCGTACGCGATCCATGCTTGGCCTCGCCTGGAACGGTCGCGTCCGAGCTCCGCCAGGCGGAACGGGCGGCCCGGTACGAAGGGTCGTCATGGCGACCTCTTTTGGTGGAGGCGCTCCGGCAGGGCGAGATCGGACCATTGGACGGCTCCGTGCCGAGATGGTGCGTTGGCTCTCGGCCCGACTAGACCGCCTTCCCTGCACCGAATGCCAGACGGACCAATCCACTGGCAACGAACCACCCGCATCCATTGCTCAGCTTTACGAAGCCGGGCTTTGGACAGGAATTGGCGCACTGAGAGGCTCAAGTGAGTGGACGGTGATGATGATGACGATAGTGTTTTGGACCCGAAATTGCAAAGCAAAATTTGATGATTGGAATAGAATTGGCAGTAATTGGAAAATTTTTGATTTGTGGAATTTGGGCGAGCAAAAATGTATAGTAAGGGATGACCCATGTGATGGGATGGCCAATCCACCATCTCTCACAGCGGGGGGCAAAGGAGCACTAGACTTATGGGGTTTATGGCAGTGAAATCTAGCCCGGGAGGGTTAGGAAATAATGTGTAGGGATCTAGAGATTGACCATAGGTAACGTTAAGGTTAGGTAGCTGCATTGGACAGGTAGCTGGGGACGTAGAGAGGGTAGTTGGATAATAATGACGAGGGAGCGCCGTAATGTAAGGGGCGACGGGGAAGCGCAAGTTTTAGCATGGCACCAGGTAGTTTAGATGATGCCGTGTGAGTGTTGGAGGTGTATTCAAGTGTATTGAGCAGGGTATGAGTAACTGATTGTGAGTGTGAGTTAAAAGGTGTGATTGCACAGGTGTGCAACTGGACAGGTGGATGGAGCAGTGTATGAGGGAGTGATTGTGATTGTGATTTGTGTTGACCAAATGGTCCAGGGAGGAAGGAGGGTGCAGGAAGCACCAGGTGTAGGTGTGATTGCACAGTTGTGCAACGACAGGTGTATGGAGAATGGTTGTGTGGAATACATGGAGTGTGGAATATATGGAGTATTGGAATGGATGGTCGTGGAGTGAGTATGGTGAAAACTGTGGAGTGGAGTGGATGGTGCGAAGGTGTGAATGGGGGAAGGATGGACCCCCATCACGAATACCCGGGGAGGGTAGTGAAAGTGTTAGGTAGAGGGTATAGGTAAATTGTGGTTGGATATTGGCATCTGTGGTGCGGGTGAAAGAATGGTATTTGGATGGGTGCATTAGTGACGTGGAAATGGCCGGGCGTGTGGCCTGTTAGTGTGTGTAGTTGGTTGGGCACTCCACCACTGTGAGGATGTCGGCCAGGTGAGGCCGCAGGTGGGCTCTGGGAGCCAGTAGAGTTGTTGTGGATGGGGCCCGAGGATCCAGAGGATGGACCCGGGTAGCCCAGTGCCAGAGGGCACCAAGGGGTGACAGAGCCAGGAGGGGCCTTCCCCAATTAGATAGGTTAGGTCAAGGAGCTAGGTAAGCTGAGGTGGCAACTGCAGTGGTGGAGGTGTGCAGGTGGGTAGGCCTGCTGGGAGAGCTACATGCCCCAGTCCTGAAATTGTGCAAGGGCACAGGGAGACGAATCGGGGGAGTGAGACCCCAAATTGAGAAGCACCACAGTTTGGTCAATGGGAATTGGTTTTTTGAACCCATAGTGTAAGTTGGCCAATGGATTGGCAGGGAAAGACCCCGGGTAGTGCAAAGAGTATTAAAGTCATTTAGAAGGTAGTTAGGATGGAGATCTCCTTGCACCATCTACATCCACTCACCTGGGATGACGTACCTCCACACCATGCCATGGTTGGTTTTATTATTTTATTGTGCAAATGTTTGGATTGTGAGTCGCATCATGACGTGGGTGTGACATTGTGCTTTGTGTTCCATCTCTCCCTCCTTATGAGGATTGATGATGAATTGGTGATGGCAAATTTGGTTAGAGGGATTGTGGAGACGAATTTGGTATAGGAGAGATAAGGGGAGACGTGACAGTAGTGACGAATTTGTAAAGGTGTAAATTGTTGTACATATGGGGTAAGGGCAAGGGTAGTGTAGGTGACAGGGGGGGGGTGACGTACGGTAGGGACGAGCTTTTCTCACTTCGCTCTCCGTATGCACTTCGCCTTGCATTACCTTGTTTGATGTGTACACTTGTGACCTTACCCCTCGCTCATCTGTCTTCCCCCCTTTGTCTCCCACATGAGGACCTGTGCGCCACTAGGCGCCGAGGGGAGCGTGCGTGAGTCCGCCATTGTGCACCCGGAACTCCCAGAACCAGCTGTCTGCATCAATGCACCACATTATGGACCACACGTCTGTGGCCGAGCACCACTTATGGACGGTTGGGGCATGGCCCCTCTGCTGGAACCGGCCATGAACGCCCGAAATCTTGTTGGCGGACCTTGATCACAGGGCACTGATGCCCCACAGGTGAACCACACTAGTCGGCCCTGTGGGCCATAAATAAAATATTAAAAAATGGACACGTTGGGTGCATTTTAATAGTGCAAATAGGCCGCCAGCAAAGGAAGATGACAACACCAGGAAAATAATAATAGCCAGCAGAGGGAGCCGAAGAGCAAGAGACCACCTGCAGGGTTAGGGGTTGTTGGTTTATTTTTATTATTGAACAATGGTGACTGTGCACCGATTGGTGCTTGAGGGTGTGTTGGTGCGTTCTGGGTGCTTTCATGGTGCATTGATGCAGAGCAGACTGTCTCCCCCCCAAAAAGAACAATCACAGGTCCTGGGTTGCGTTTTGTAAATAAAAGTAGCGTCAATTGTAAATAAAGCGCTCCCCACCGTCAGTGTATAGTTTGAAAACCAATTCCGTGATTCGGTTAGCTGTGGGCGTGAGTCTGTTAGGTAGGGTGCAATGGAGCAGCGGGACGTATTTATTTATGTTTTAAAACTGTCGCACTCAGGGTCAGGTTAAATGTAGAGGGGACGACACCTACGTGTCACACTAAGTTAAAGTTATAGGCCTGGGACGTGCCTAAGGAGGAGGGTGCAGTGTTGTGGATATGAGGATTGTGTTTTCTTATTGTGTTGTATTGTATAGTAAATTATTGTAAATATCACCCTCTGTAAAATGTAAGGATTCCTTGTAAATACCTCCGTAGTGTAAAGGTCAAAGGGCGTCCCATAATTAGTCCATAAAGCATACACGTCAGCCAATCATAGAATACCCCTGTTCGATAGTTTTATCTTTATTATGTGTAATAGGGTAAGGCCTTGTCTTCCATTAAGATGACACTCCATTGCACCAAGTAAAATAGATAGATCCCCTTCATTCCCCCTTTCCCACTTCCAAAACTTCCCTCCAAGCCTCCATTGCCAAGCCCCAGATTGCCCATTTCATCTCCTCCAAAAGCACCATGGAACATGTGCTCAGGTCAGGGAAGAAGGGGCGTGCCCGCACATCGTCATCGAGGGCGGAGTCAGAGGGCCTGTGCCCACCAATCAGGGCCGAGGCGAGCTCACGAAGGGGCGTGTCCTGAAAGCCGGCGGCTTGATCGCCCGAGGCGTTATATAAGCGCGTGCAGAAGCCTTGGTAGGAGAGAAGGTTCGAAAGGGGGACAGAGGGCTGGACTAAGAGTTGAGTTGGTTGGTTGTGGTTGAAGAGAGGTGGTGGTGAGGAGTGGTTGAAGGACGTTGTCGAGTTGGGTCGGGAGTTGGGTTGTCGATGGTGAGGAGTTGTTGGAGAGTGAGATCGTCCAGGGAAGCAAAAGCCTGCTATTCGTCGCCTTGCTCACCAAAGTTGGACCAAAGAGGAGTTAAGCAAGAAGCCTGGAAAAAGCGCGCGATGTCTACAGCATCAGCAGCAGCAGCGGCGGCCACAGTAGCAACAACAGCGCTGGGGGCCTGGACGGCGGTTTTGAGCAGGGCCGTGAAGGAACGGCGGCTGCTAAACGCGCAGATCGTGCTGCAGGACCCCCTTGGACCTCTCTCTCCCTCCAGCCATCCACCTCCCGCCTTTCCATCCTTTTGGTGTACGTGAGTTTGTTCTGTTTGTTCTGTACTAGGTTTAATTAAGACAGTAGGTAAGCTAGCCATTCACTGTGTCTCTAAAATCTTCTGTATATTATTTTCTTATCTTTCCTTCTCACTTGGTTTCTTTGGTCCTGTACATAGTAATAAATAATAATCGCATTTCCAACGTTTTTGCTTTGGTGTTCTTTTTATTCGCATCCGTCGTCTGTCTTTTCCCGATTGAATATCTGTGGCGCGATCCGGCCAACGTTCGGGAATCGGGTTAGTCGGGGTAACTGTACGGTCGCGGTGCCTCCGCTCGGCCAAGCAACATCTTGTCCGCGGTCCGTAACAATATACACACATTATCCCGGGGCGTTTGCCCGGGAAAGGTGAGAGGAGGCGTGGCCGGGCGTCCTGGCCGCGGCCTGGCAAGTCAAGGGCGGGCATGCCCGGGCGTCCCGGACGCGGCCTGGCAAGTGGAGAGCGGGCGTGGCCGGGCGTGGCCGGGCGTGCCCGTGCATGCCCGGGCGTCCCGGCCGAGGCCTGGCAAGTTGAGCGCGGGCCTGTCCTGACGTCCTGTATGAGCCCGGCATGGTGATCGCTCCGCGTCCTTGGTAGGTGCAAGGCGATTGTGTAAACCCAGCGGTAGCCGCTACACTATCTTATTTAATTAATACAACGCAGATGCAACTATTGGGAACACAGCCTTACCTAAAAAGAGACTAAGTAAATAACTAACGTCCTATGGTGTCCTTCGTGGACTAACTATGGGTGCGACCTTATGAAATGAAGAGAATTATTTACAAGTATTTACAAGTGAGGGGTTCTAAAACCGCAACAATATGTGTGTGTGTGTGTGTGTGTGTGTGTGTGTGTGTGTGTGTGTGTGTGTGTGTGTGTGTGTCAGCTGAACTCGTCTCCCTGGGGACAAACCGTTCTCAGAGGATTTGTGTTAGTTAAGGCTCGTCTTGTACCATGTTTTTATATTCAGAGAATTGATAAAGCATTGTCCGACATTTTGCAGAAATAAGTGAGTGATTTTTAAATATAACTGACGTGTGAACAAAATGCGTGTGCACAGGAGGACAACAATGAATACCACAAATGTGGAGCGGTCGCCGCATACGGTCATTTTGTGGAAGTTCTCTCTGGATGAAGGAAGGATCATTTTGTTGTGGATTTTTGCTTCCTTTGCGTTCCTTTCACTCCTCCTCAACGCGGGTATTATAACATCCTGTGCATCCCGCAGGTTCCACAAACCCATGCTGCTCTACATCAGCATTTCATCATTAGCCGATGCGTGCTGGGGAATCGTTGGGATATCCTGCGTTCTTAGCAACACGCTAGCACATCGCATAGAGATCACGTTCGTCGAATGTCTGTGGCAAATGTTTTGTTTGGAGTTCGCGCTTGTTCATCAGTTCCTCAGCACCTGGATCATGTACGTCGACCGACATTGCGCGGTGTTTTGGCCGTACACATATGTCGCTCTGATGGCAAATAGGCGAGGTGTCCTGAAGCTCGTATTATTGATGGAGATCCTTGCGGTCTTCCTCAGCATCAGTTACCCTGTGGTCACGTTGTACATCGAGTTTTGTAACGACTCGGTGATCGTGCCAGACAGCATATGCCTGTTCACAACTGTTGCTCGCTCCTCTTGTGAGAACTCCTCCATCGCATCCGCATCCATTGTCGTTCTTTTCTCTTTTGTGTTCGGATTAACTGGATTCACCGCATTGTACTCCACTTGTTGCATCATCTGGAAATGCCGAAATTCAAGCAAGGAGTCGAATGTCAAAGCTCTGCACACTTGCCTTACACAGCTCATGGTGACATCAGTGCAATTTGTAACTTGTATTGTCATCATGGTGATGAAAAATATACTAAAACGACCGGCCGACGGATTGTTCCTGGATCTATTTGCCATCGTCACCCCAGGTACTATAAATCCACTGATATTTGGATTTCGGACTCAGGAAATCCGTGTGGTGGTCATGAACACATTTCATCCACTGTGGATTAAATTCTCCACCATGATCAAACATCCATTGTCGTGGAATTATTTCCTTAAGCAATGAGTACTTTTATACAATGTCAAAGTCCGTTGACCAGCTGAAAATTTACACTTTACAGTCACGGGAAAAAGTAAGTAAACCCCATGTAAAGTTTTGACTTTTTCAACATATTTCAACATCTATTTCAACAGCTATTAGATCTTCATTTCAACAATACTGATAGATAAAGGTGATATAATATAACAAATATCATGAAACATTTACATTTTGTAGTCCATTGTATAATTTAAATAAACATAAATACAAATTTCACATGTGGAAAAAGTAAGTACACCCTTGGCTCTAATAGGTGGTATTGCCCCCTTTGGCAGAAACAACCTCAAGTAGGCGTTTCTTATAACTGTCTACCAGTCTCTGATATCAACGGGGAGAAATTTTTGCCCACTCCTCCATGCAGAATTCTTTCAGCTGTGCGATGCTTGAGGGGTTTCTTGCATGCACAGCTCGTTTCAAATCCCCCCACAACATCTCGATGGGATTTAGATCCGGGCTTTGACTTGGCCATTCCAGAACCCGCCATTTCTTTCTTTTCAGCCATTCCTTGGTGGATTTACTGGTATGTTTAGAGTCATTGTCATGTTGCAAGTTCCGCCTTTGGTTGAGCTTTAACTTTCCAACAGATGGCCTCACATTATCCTCAAGCATCCTCTGGTACAATGAAGAATTCATAGTGGATTATATGATGGTGAGCTGCTCAGGCCCTGATGCAGCAAAGCTGCCCCAAACCATAATATTTCCACCTCCATGGTTTGCAGTTGGTATCAGGTTCTTGTGGTCAAATGCTGTCTTTGGTTTTCGCCAAACATGTCTTCTGGTACTGTGGCCAAATAGCTCTACCTTTGACTCATCTGTCCAGAGCACATTGTTCCAGAAGTGCTGGTCTTTGCCTCGGTGTTCATTGGCAAACTTCAGTCTTGCCCTGATGTTCTTTCTGGACAGCAAAGGTTTCCTCCTGGCACACCTCCCATGTAGATCAAATTTGTGCAGCCTCTTTCTAATGGTAGACTCGTGCACTTTGACATCAACAGTGGCAAGAGCTACCTGTAGGTCCTGTGATGACATTCTGGGGTTCTTAGAGACTTCTTTCAGCATCTTGCGGTCTGCTCTCGGGCTGAACTTGCAGAGGCGGCCTGGCCTGAACAAGTTGGCAGTTGTTTGGAATCTTCTCCACTTGTAGATGATCTTCCAGACAGTCAAATGATTGATTTCAAATTGTTTGGAGATCTTTTTAAATCCATTCCCAGACTCCTAGGCATCTTTCTGAAGGCCTCAGAGAGCTCTTTTGATCTAGGCATGGTGACGCCGCATACTTCAACAACAAAGAGCAAACCAAACTAAATGCCTGAGGTTTAAATAAGACATGTTCCTTCAAGATCCTCTCTAACGATGTTCTAATCATTTGCACCTGACCTGGTGCACCTGATTCTAATTTTAGGTATTTGAAGTAGTGATAAATGTAGGGGTGTACTTCCTTTTTCCACATGCGAAATTTGCATTTATGTTTATTTAAATTTTACAATGGACTACAAAATGTAAATGTTTCATGATATTTGTTATATTATATCACCTTTATCTGTCAATATTGTTGAAATGAAGATCAAATAGCTGTATGTTGAAATATGTTGAAAAAGTCAAAACTTTACATGGGGTGTACTTACTTTTTCACGTGACTCTAGGTTTGACTTGATTTTAGAGGAGACCTATCGAGGTTAAAAGGTTGAAACCAAAATGATGCTGCAATGGCTTCACTGATGATTCAGGCCAGGGAAGAATGTTTGTGTTGTTCGGTGTCTTTACATAAATGTCACAAAGTGTGCATATATATAATGTATATTACGTAATATTTTTGTATATTTATTGTGAACGAAATGGTGCCCGATTCCAAAACTACATCTCCTTGATCTTCAGCGCTCATTGACCCAAGTACACACCAAAAGTTTTGTTTGTTGCTCATAGCTAAATGAACGAAGGTCATTCAAATGATCGATGAACGACATACTCACAATGGTCCAAAAGAGATCAAAGTTTTATTTTTCAATTAATCAGTAAATGTGTTTCATATGCAAGAAAATCTATTTTCTTGTCTCGCACCCTGCTTGAATATGTAGCAACACACCAATGCTGATCCTGTGATAAAACCAGAACTCTTAAACACTTGCACCAAATTTTATATGGGTGACTTCGATATTCTATGTTGTTTGATGCGTCGTTAAGACTGATTCAATAAGAAACAAATTTTTTTTTTTAATATCGGCCTTTGTCATGAGGCTAACCCCCGCTCTAGCGGGGAAAATGGCCTTTAAAAAACGATCATTCATATCGGTCTTTGTCATGGTTGCTGATAGCTCGATGCTAACTGGAAATATAAGGCAGAGTAAAAATGCAACACATGCGTCATGTTCGACATGCGACAAGACACATGTTCATGTTAAAGTTAAACTTTACTGCTTATGGAAATATTCGAAGGGTTCAGGGAATTTCTAGCTGCCAACATATACACACACTATCTATATTATAATAGGCGAAGGTGATTCTGTCCGTCTGTCCGGGGGTGTGGCTTAGTCCGTTTGCAGAGTAGCTCCACCCATTCTTGCAGAGGCTTCATGTAAACAAATATCCACCATTTTCTTACCTCGAATGGCTTTGAGGCCTGTTTAGTTAGGCCCATGCTGTCTTTCTCTCTCACACAGGTTTATTTCAATTCTAATTCGATATATCATTTCATTTTTAACAGTCGCTAACATAGTGTTAGACTCGGTTGAAAAAAAACGGGAGGAGAATCCCAAGAAAGTTTCCGTTTGTAGAACAAAATGATTTCTCAAAGGCCTGTAAACTAAAGCCCATTCATTGAGAGTCATGTGCTTGTCAAAGTGGACATCTCTCTGGCCATTCTCAGAGAGCCTCCTCAGCGTCGACGAGTCTGGCATTTCACTCAGGCCGACTGGGACGGTCTTCAAGCAGCCATCAATCGTCTGGATTGGTCTCCCATCTCCACTGCCTCTGACATCAATTCTTCCTGGGAATTCTTCCAAAGCAAACTGATCTCTCTCATGCACAGATTTATCCCATCTCGCCTTCAATTGTCTTACCCTTCCTCCCGTCCATGGTACACTGAATCTTGTGGTGAGGCAGTTGCCCTGAAACAACTTGCCTTTGCCTCTTGGAAGGCTAATCCAACTGAAGGAAATCTTAGTTCCTTCCACCAAGCTCGGAACAAGTGTGTGTCTACCCTCGGGAGTGCCAGGAAGCACTATCTCTCCTCACTCAAGAATGAACTCTCAAACCTGTCTCCTTCCTCCAAATCCTGGTGGCGTCTGGTCAAATCCGTTTCTGGTGTTTGTTCCCCCTCCATCCCCTCCCTTACCTCAAATGGCCACACAGTTGACATCGCACGTGACAAAGCCAAATGCCTCAACTCTGTGTTCGCCTCGAAATCCTTAGTCCCAAACCCATCTCTCTCTGTTCCCACCTTTCCCAGTCGAACCCAACTGCTCCTGGACTCTGTGTCCTTCTCTCCTGACAAGGTGGAGGAGTTTTTGTCAAACCTCGACTCTGATTCTGCAACTGGACCAGACGGCATCAGCCCACGGGTCCTAAAATCCTGCTCTGCCGCTCTATCTCACCCTCTCTCTGTTCTTTTCACCCTATCTTTTGCTCAAGGTCATCTGCCAGCATCCTGGAAATCAGCTAACATTACCGCTTTACACAAAAAAGGTGCAAAAACAGATCCTTGCAACTACAGACCAATCAGCCTGCTCCCAATTATCAGCAAAGTCATGGAATCCATCATTGCTTCGGATATGAAATCTTTCCTCTTCTCCAATGGCTTGATCTCTGATCATCAATTTGGTTTCAGACCAGGTCACTCTACTCTGGACATGCTGCTTCTGCTGTCTCAACAATGGATGGAGGTCCTCAATGCCAAACAGGAAATCAGAGCTGTCTCCCTTGACATATCAAGGGCCTTTGATACGGTCTGGCACCCAGCTCTGCTCACCAAACTCTCCTCCTATGGTATCCATGGAAATCTCCATGCATGGCTTGCGGACTTCCTCTCTGGTCGTAGTCAACGTGTGGCCCTGAATGGATTTCTCTCATCTCCCCTTCCTGTTCAGGCTGGAGTTCCCCAAGGAAGTGTGCTGGGCCCTGTGCTTTTTCTGGTCTTTATCAATGATCTCTCTGACTCTCTGGAAAATCCTCTCTATCTCTTTGCTGATGACTCCACTCTCTGCCGCTCCATTCCTCTTCCCTCAGATCGGCAGTCTGCAGCCTCCTCACTCTCTGAAGACCTGGACAAAATCACAGACTGGTCAAACAAGTGGAACATGTCTTTCAATCCTGCCAAATCTCACTCTCTTACTATGTCTCTCCGAAAAGATCGACTGGACAACCCTCCCATCTACTTTCTCAACAATCCTCTCCAAGAAGTTCTGTCACTCAAGCTTTTGGGTCTCACTATCTGCCATGATCTTTCTTGGGAAAACCACATTTCCAAGCTGGCCTCCAAAGCCAGTCGCCGACTGGGCATCCTCCGTCGTGCGAAGTCCTTCCTCGGCACACCTGAGCTCCTCACCACATACAAGGCTTTCATCCGCAGCTCAATGGAATACTGTTCTCCCCTATGGGCTGGTGCTCCTGCCTCACACCTGGCTCGGCTTCACGCTGTTGAATCCAAAGCTTTCAAAATCATTGGAATCTCCCGCGATGAAGCTATCTCTGAGGGCCTTTCACTCACTCACCGCAGGCAGGTAGGTGGTCTTTCTGTCTTCTACCGACTCCTCTCCGGCCTTGCTCCCCCAGCTCTCTCTGTGCTCTGTCCCCCAAATATTCCTACAGGTCGCACAAGATCTGCCAGCAACCCTCTGATGGTTAAACTGCCGAAATCTCGGCTCTCTGCTCACCTTCACTCTTTCATTCCTCTTTTCTCCCGCCTGTGGAACAAACTCCCACACTCCCTTCAATCCCTCTCCTCCCTCCAGGTCTTTAAAACAGCTGTTCACCACCATCTCTTATCTTCCCCCATCCATAACCTTGATCTTTTCTACCCCCACTAATTCACCCCAGATCCACCTTGTTTGAAATTCCAACTTATTTCCTGGAAATCCTGGCAGTGTCCATATGTTTATACCTCTCCCACCCCCCCCCCTTCACATGCCTCCCCCCCTTCACATGCCTCCCCCCCTTCACATGCCTCCCCCCCCTTCACATGCCTCCCCCCCCAAAGCCCTCTCCCTCCCACAGATCTCTCGATGTCTCCATGTCTCTCGGTCCCTGCTCTCAAATGTTGTGTTTGTGTCCTTCCCCCTCTCTCCCCATCTTGTCTACCGCTCCCGATGTTATTTGTTTTATGTGTCTGTTTGTCTTTCTGTGTGATAAATGTTCGCTCTTTCACGAGCCTCGATCTTGTATACAAAAAAAAAAAAAAAAAAAAAAAAAAAAAGTCACCCTCACGATTTTATCTCGAATTCACCATCTGATTTAATTTTTATCGATGGTTTTAGACTCGGTGTCAGAAATAATTGAGAGCATTCACGCACACACGGGAAATTGCCGAGATATATTTATAAAAATCGCGCCACGATGACACGAAAATACAGCGCCTAAAATAACATTCGGGGAAAATGTCGACATATATAAAAAATTCGCTTTTTCTTTTCCACTAAGATATATTACTTTTACCTTTTATGAGAGTCGGCACAAAAACGACATATACATCTTCGTTCTTTCTTATTTCATTCAACATTATTATCCGGAAGTAAAATATGTTTCAGGAAATTACCGAGAGATATTTCTTCGGTTTTTTTAAATTAGTTATGTGCGCATACACTTTAAATAGGTTTATTTGAAATCTTTAATTTTCACAATGTAATTTACTTGCCATTTGTCATTTGATAATTAATTGTGACAATTCATGCGTTGCGTGGAAACTTCCATTTCCAAAATGAATGCGACGGTCGATGAAGAACGCAGACTTGAACAGGATGTAGCAAGAAAACGAATGAGGCGGGCGAACGAGTCCGTCGACGAACGTCAATGCAGACTTGAACAGGATGTGGCAAGAACCGCACAGAGGAGACCGCACGAGACGGGAGAACCGCACAGAATGCTGCTGCAACAACGATGAGGAGGGTTGGAGAGGAGCGAGGAGTTGGAGAGCGAGGTGCTAGGGGTTGGAGAGTGAGGAGCGAGGGGTTGGAGAGCGAGGAGCGAGGGGTTGGAGGGCGAGGAGCGAGGGGTTGGAGAGCGAGGAGATAGGGGTTGGAGAGTGAGGAGCAAGGAGTTGGAGAGTGAGGGCCGATTGGAGCGGAGAGTGAGGGCCGATTGGAGCGGAGAGTGAGGGGCGATTGGAGCAGAGAGGAGTGTGAGGAGGGATTGGAGAGGAGTGTGAGGAGGTATTGGAGAGGAGTGTGAAGAGGTATTGGAGAGGAGTGTGAGGGCTTGGAGAGGAGTGTGAGGGCTTGGAGAGGAGTGTGAGGGCTTGGAGAGGAGTGTGAGGGGTTGGAGAGGAGCGAGGGATTGGAGAGGAGAGTGAGGAACGATTGGGGAGGTGAGCAAGGAGCGATTGGGGAGGCGAGTGAGGAGCGATTGGGGAGGCGAGTGAGGAGCGATTGGGGAGGCGAGTGAGGAGCGATTGGGGAGGCAAGTGAGGAGCAATTGGAGAGGCGAGTGAGGAGCGATTGGAGAGGGGAGTGAGGAGAGATTGCAGAGTCGAGTGAGGCGTGATTGGAGAGGAGTGTGAGGAGGTATTGGAGAGGAGTGTGAGGGGTTGGAGAGGAGCGAGGGGTTGGAGAGGAGCGAGGGGTTGGAGAGGAGCGAGGGGTTGGAGAGGAGCGAGGGGTTGGAGAGTGAGGACCGATTGGAGGGTAGTATGAGGGATTGGAGAGGAGTGTGAGGAGTTGGAGAGGAGTGTGAGGAGTTGGAGAAGCATGTGAGGGATTGGAGACGAGTGTGAGGAGGTATTTGAGAGGAGTGTGAGGACGTATTGGAGAGGAGTGTGAGGAGGTATTGGAGAGGAGTGTGAGGGGATTGGGATTGGAGAGGCATGAGGGTGGAGAGAGGCGAGTGTCAGGTGGAGAGGAGTGAGGGGTCACATATTATGTGAAATAAATAAATTGTGTTCATGACACCATTTCTGGATCTGATGAATTGCCAGTAACCATTTTGTAAAAATGAATGTGCAGCATCTAACTCAATATGTCGAAATGTCACACACGTCCATGCCCATGGGATTCCCACGGGTGACCCCACTAGTAACTAATAATTTCCTTACATAAATAAAATGAATGCTGAAGAACGAGCAAGAAAATTTAAGTAACATCAACAATTACTTTCAAAACTTGTTAAACAAGAGGAAGAGATAAAGAAGAAGCGGAGGCAGAAACTAACGGGTGAAGAAATATTTGAAAGAAAACAAGAGAAGTTTTTTAAAACCTCTTTTAAAATCTGCTGAACAAAAGTTGGTTTCGTTTCAACCTCGTACGATAGAAAATACCCCCCAAAAAATCCAAGAGGCGCATGATTTGATTGACCTATCAGGTCAAGTTCCCGCAATAACATAAACTTCCAAACAACAGCAGGGGTTGCGAGAGTTGGAGGAACTAGCGAATCAAGAACTTACAAGTATAGAAACAACACAATCATCCCGAGACTTTGAGGAGACAAATAAACTTTCTTATCATGTTGTGAAAGCTCTTCAAGACAATGAATATAAAAAGGACGTAACATTAACCAAAACGGGACTCATTTCAGCAGGAAAACCAGGAGTATATTCTTGTTAACGAGGGGGTATTTACATTTAATGATGAGTTCATGTTTTTGAGTTATACTCACCCAAATGTTAAATTAACCCCTAGATTATTGTTTCTTCTCACACACATCGGGCTCAGTGGTTCAAAATATTTTGATGCCCCACTTGATATGGAAAGAGAGGAAGATAGAGAGTATATTGAGTTGCTAAACGCGATTGATAATTATGAGGGATATATTAAGGGTAAAGGTAAGAAGACCGAGAAGGAAAAACATATTAAAAATGCTTTAGATAAACTTGGACTGAGGTCAGGCTCCGGTGTTAGTTTTCTTCGGAGTGACTCATCACAATTAGTTAATGGACTATTACTGCTGTTAGGTAGTAAGGAGGTGGGAAATAACAATTGTTTTAATGAAATATCAGCTATTCTAGATCAGTTGATGAATATGAAAATAATTAATAAATGTCAATACAAAGATCTTTTATCTCACGTACAATAAAATGAGAAGCACAACTTAGATTTGATTTTACGAGTGATCACACGGCTCCATTCCCGTTCCCGATAAAACTTGATTCCACAAAATAATATGAAGCGGTGTTATTGTCTATGGAAACCTATAATACCTTGTTTAATATCACAGAAAAGAATAACAAGTTTAGTTATAATCCGGGAACTGGATATAAAACTATAGAAGTACCCCCCGGATCTTACGAGATACCCGTACTATGTTTTGACTGAAAACACCCCAAAGACCCAAAAGACCCCAAAGAATGCAAATACCCCAAAGACTACAAAGACCCCAAAAGACCCAAACTCTGAAGAGACAGTGAAGACCCCCAGAGAACTGAAAAGACCCCAAAGACCCAAAAGGCCCCGAAGACCCAAAAGACCCCGAAGTCCCAAAATACCTCAAAGACTGAAAAGACCCCAAAGACCCCGAAGACCTAAAATACCCCAAAGACAGAAAAGACCACGAACACCCAAAAGTCCCCGAAGACCCAAAATACCCGAAAGACCCCAATGACTATTGGGTACGAGTCACCCAATGGGGTGACTTTTGGGTGTTCGTGGTCTTTTCTTTGTCCACGATTATAACTCGTGGACATATGTTTTTTGAAGGTCAAACATATGTCCACGTAACTAACGAGGGGGAGAGGGTTGTTAGGGGTTGGAGAGCGAGGCGAACAGGATGTAAGAGTTCATGTTTACTCTTACATGAACGAATGAGGGTGATAGGTAGGGAGAGCAGTGTCTTCGGACTACGACCAGGGCACCTTCTTGAAATGGAGAGAAATTCGGCCTACCTGCCTGCGGTATACTCCATACAGGTGTTCTACCTACCTATCACCCTGAGGGGGTTTGCAAGAAAAGAAAAAAAATGGATGTAATAAATTTGATGTAAAAATTAAAAATGTAAAAAAATTCCAAAAGCTGAGCCCAATTTGCCCTCAGCGGGTGTCGAACTCACAACCCTGGCACCAGTTTTCGTGTGTCTACCCTGCAGTGAAGACCTCAGGGTGATAGATGACCAATATTGTCCATTGACAATTAATGATTGTCAATGGTTTTTCAAAAGAAAAAAAATTGTGTTTGGGTTCCCCTTTATGGGTCTTTTGGGTTTTGATGGTCTTTTGGGTCTTCAGGGTCTTTTCAGTCTTTGGGGTCTTTTTGGTTTTTGTGGTCTTTTCATTCTTTGATGTTTTTTGGGATTTAAGGATCTTTGAGGTCTTTTGGGTCTTTGGTATATTTTCAGTCTTTTGGGTCTTTTTGTCTTCGGGGTCTTTTATGATCTTTGGGGTATTTTGGGTCTTCAGGTATTTTGGGTGTTTGGGGTCCATTGTGTCTTCATGACCTTTTGAGTTTTTAGGGGTCTTCAGGGTAGTTTTGGTCTTTTTTTTTTTTTTTTTTTTTTTGTATACAAGATCGAGGCTCGTGAAAGAGCGAACATTAATCACACAGAAAGACAAACAGACACACAAAACAAATAACATCGGGAGCGGTAGACAAGATGGGGAGAGAGGGGGAAGGACACAAACACAACATTTGAGAGCAGGGACCGAGAGACATGGAGACATCGAGAGAACTGTGGGAGGGAGAGGGCTTTGGGGAGGAGGCATGGGAAGGGGGGGGGGGGGGTGAGAGAGGTATAAAACATATGGACACTGCCAAGACTTCCAGGAAAGAAGTTGGAATTTCAAACAAGGTGGATCTGGGGTGAATTAGTCGGGGTAGAAAAGATCAAGGTTTTGGATGGGGGAAGATAAGAGATGGTGGTGAACAGCTGTTTTGAAGACCTGGAGGGAGGAGTGTGATTGAAGTGAGTGTGGGAGTTTGTTCCAGAGGCGGGAGAAAAGAGGAATGAAAGAGTGAAGGTGAGCAGAGAGCCGAGATTTCGGCAGTTTAACCATCAGAGGGTGGCTGGCAGATCTTGTGCGACCTGTAGGAATATTTGGGGGACAGAGCACAGAGAGAGCTGGGGGAGCAAGGCCGGAGAGGAGTCGGTAGAAGACAGAAAGACCACCTACCTGCCTGCGGTGAGTGAGTGAAAGGCCCTCAGAGATAGCTTCATCGCGGGAGATTCCAATGATTTTGAAAGCTTTGGATTCAACAGCGTGAAGCCGAGCCAGGTGTGAGGCAGGAGCACCAGCCCATAGGGGAGAACAGTATTCCATTGAGCTGCGGATGAAAGCCTTGTATGTGGTGAGGAGCTCAGGTGTGCCTAGGAAGGACTTCGCACGACGGAGGATGCCCAGTCGGCGACTGGCTTTGGAGGCCAGCTTGGAAATGTGGTTTTCCCAAGAAAGATCATGGCAGATGGTGAGACCAAAAAGCTTGAGCGACAGAACTTCTTGGAGAGGATTGTTGAGAAAGTAGATGGGAGGGTTGTCCAGTCGATCTTTTCGGAGAGACATAGTAAGAGTGTGAGATTTGTCAGGATTGAAAGACATGTTCCACATGTTTGACCAGTCTGTGATTTTGTCCAGGTCTTCAGAGAGTGAGGAGGCTGCAGACTGCCGATCTGAGGGAAGAGGAATGGAGCGGCAGAGAGTGGAGTCATCAGCAAAGAGATACAGAGGATTTTCCAGAGAGTCGGAGAGATCATTGATAAAGACCAGAAAAAGCACAGGGCCCAGCACACTGCCTTGGGGAACTCCAGCCTGAACGGGAAGGGGAGATGAGAGAAATCCATTCAGGGCCACACGTTGACTACGACCAGAGAGGAAGTCCGCAAGCCATGCATGGAGATTTCCATGGATACCATAGGAGGAGAGTTTGGTGAGCAGAGCTGGGTGCCAGACCGTATCGAAGGCACGTGATATGTCAAGGGAGACAGCTCTGATTTCCTGTTTGGCATTGAGGACCTCCATCCATTGTTGAGACAGCAGAAGCAGCATGTCCAGAGTAGAGTGACCTGGTCTGAAACCAAATTGATGATCAGAGATCAAGCCATTGGAGAAGAGGAAAGATTTCATATCCGAAGCAATGATGGATTCCATGACTTTGCTGATAATTGGGAGCAGGCTGATTGGTCTGTAGTTGCAAGGATCTGTTTTTGCACCTTTTTTGTGTAAAGCGGTAATGTTTGCTGATTTCCAGGATGCTGGCAGATGACCTTGAGCAAAAGATAGGGTGAAAAGAACAGAGAGAGGGTGAGATAGAGCGGCAGAGCAGGATTTTAGGACCCGTGGGCTGATGCCATCTGGTCCAGTTGCAGAATCAGAGTCGAGGTTTGACAAAAACTCCTCCACCTTGTCAGGAGAGAAGGTTACAGAGTCCAGGAGCAGTTTGGTTCGACTGGGAAAGGTGGGAACAGAGAGAGATGGGTTTGGGACTAAGGATTTTGAGGCAAACACAGAGTTGAGGCATTCGGCTTTGTCACGTGCGATGTCAACTGTGTGGCCATTTGAGGTAAGGGAGGGGATGGAGGGGGAACAAACACCAGAAACGGATTTGACCAGACGCCACCAGGATTTGGAGGAAGGAGACAGGTTTGAGAGTTCATTCTTGAGTGAGGAGAGATAGTGCTTCCTGGCACTCCTGAGGGTAGACACATACTTGTTCCGAGCTTGGTGGAAGGAACTGAGATTTCCTTCAGTTGGATTAGCCTTCCAAGAGGCAAAGGCAAGTTGTTTCAGGGCAACTGCCTCACCACAAGATTCAGTGTACCATGGACGGGAGGAAGGGTAAGACAACTGAAGGCGAGATGGGATAAATCTGTGCATGAGAGAGATCAGTTTGCTTTGGAAGAATTTCCAGGAAGAATTTATGTCAGAGGCAGTGGAGATGGGAGACCAATCCAGACGATTGATGGCTGCTTGAAGACCGTCCCATTCGGCCTGAGTGAAATGCCAGACTCGTCGACGCTGAGGAGGCTCTCTGAGAATGGCCAGAGAGATGTCCACTTTGACAAGCACATGATCAGAAGAACCGATTGGAGCAGAAGAAGAGCAGCAGACATTAGCAGGGAAGTTAGTCATAACCAAGTCTAGAAGAGAAGATACTCCATTGGCTGAGATCCGGGTCGGGAAATTGACAGATTGTGTCAATCCCAGTGAGTCACAGAAGTCCTTTGCTGAGGTGCCGTGACTGGTGAGAGAGGAACCCACACCCAACCAGGTGGCATGATGACAATTGAAGTCACCACATATGAGGAAGAGAGAGTTGGGATGAGTGGATAGAAGTTGGTCCATGTTGTCGGACAGTGAAATGTAGATGGAGTCATCACTGTTTGGGGGACGGTACAGAACACATATGAACAAAAGGTGGGAGCAGAGAGGAAGCCGTAGCCAGAGGTACTCCTGGGGGTGAGGAGGAGAGAGGGCAGTGCAAGGAGAGTGAGGAAGAGAGTTTTTGATAAAGATAGCCACCCCACCACCAGGCCGAGGCTCAGGTCTATCATACCGGAGGAGGGAGTAACCAGGAAGAGATATTAAGGAATCAGAGACATCTTGAGGGAGGAAAGTCTCTGTTAAGCAGATCAAGTCTGGATTGTCAGAAGCAACCTGTATGGAGAGATCAGTCAGGTTTGAGCGAAGGCCCCGGATGTTTGAGGTCCATACCGTTAATGAAGAGAGAGGGGGAGCATCGGGTAGAGGACAGGGGAGGGGAGGAGTTGGGTAAGATGAAGGATGAGAGGGGAGGTAGGGAGAGCAGTTGTTAGTGTGTCAGCGATTGCAGAAGAGTTCCAAGAAAGGGAAGGATGAGGAGGATGAAAGGTTTGAAGGTGAAGGGATGAGGCACAGTGAGGGGTTGTTTGAGGGGGGGGCAGAGGAAAGAAGAAGGTTGGGGGGGGTGGAGGTATGAGATAGAAGGGAGACGAAGTGGGGAGGAGGCAGCTTTGAGGAGGAGGGGGGAGGAGGGAGAATTGGAGAGGAATGGTATGGGGGGAGATTTGAATGGGAGGGGTTGGGGGGGAGTTTTGAAGGGGAGGAGTGAGGGGGGAGTTTAGGAGGGGAAGGGCAAGGGGGGAGTTCAGGAGTGGAAGGGCAAGGGGGGAGTTCAGGAGTGGAGGGGCAGGGGGGAAGTTTAAGAGTGGTGGGGCAAGGGGGGAGTTTAGGAGTGTAGGTGCAAGGGGAGGGATTTGGAAGGGAGGGGCAAGAGGGGAGTTTAGAAAGTGGATGATTAATGAAAGACGAACAATGAAAACAAATTGGGTTTGTTGTGATTTTCAAGTTAGCAATCCGGTTCAGAATGATGGAGGAGGGATGGAATGAATGTGAATTTAGACCATGTAGTGAGGGAGACGTATAAGATATTGAATTTCTTTTTTTTGAGGTGGAATGAGTTGGAGAGGAAATTGAGAAAAGCCTTTTAAATAGGAAGAAAAACAGCGTGTTGTAAAATACCACTGAGTAAAACACTGAAGGGGAAAGGTTATACATATTTAAATAATATTTAAACAGAACCGTGAACAATCTTATGTGCACAAAAATACCAACGGGGGGAGAGCCGAGAGGGACCACCACGAGTCACGTGAAGGGCAAACGGTGGATGGCAAGGAGTTAATGGGGGCGGGGCGAACAGCACACCTGGACAGAAAATACAGGATGAGTCAACAGTACACGTGGAGAAAGGAAAATAAATGTTTTTTTTTTGTGTGTGTGGTTTTTGGGGGTGGGGGGGGGGGGAGGTGGGGATTTAGAATGTTAGACAGAGTATTATGTTCAGGGTAGAAGGGAAAAAAACTAAGAGCCAAGCAAAACACGATAAAGATAACAAACACCGACGGGGGTACAACTACAAGGCCGCACACGAGGAGCGAACACGATTTTACATTTACATCTAAATTTTTAACTGTCAACTTTCTCTTGTCGAGGGGGCGTGATCGTAGTGACCGGGGTGTCCAAATTTTATAGTTGATTGGTGTCGGGAAGAGCGCAAGGCAGCGCGACGATAAATTTAAATCTTTTTTATCCTGAGGTAAAATTAAGCACGTGCGGGAAAACTGCTTTGTCAGCACGTAATGGCGGACGCGAATGAAATGGCAGAGCAGATGAAGGGTCCTGAAGAGCAAGAAAGCGAGCCGGGATAGAGGGTTTTGAGGATAGGATAGGATTGGAACCTTCCCGGTTCCTGAGCGATCGAACGAGGAAGAATATCCGATGACTTTCCAGGCCTTGCTCAAATAAACTATGAAGGGACTGAGTGAACGAAGGAAGGGAGAATTGATTAAACGATTGAAGACCCCATGGAATGAAGTGAAGAAAATGTAAATACGGGTACACAAGGGAAATGGTATTGGACAAATGGTTAGAGTGAAAAAAATTAATGCTCAGAATGAGCGTGGGGGACGAATGGAAAGCAAAATTAAGTGAATGGAAAATAAAATTGATGGATTGGAGGGAAAGATAGAGGGAATGAACGAACGAATGAGTGAACAAGGGGATGAAATTAGGGAAATGAATAACCATATTGGAAGGGAAAATTGGGGGAATAACACAAAAACTGGGGGAACGAATTGACAAAGTAACGGGGGAATAGATGGCACTGAAAATTGGAGGGTGTAACCCAGGCTGATAAAGTTGGGGCACAGGAGAGGGAATGTTTGGAAGTAAATAAGATTTATTTATTAAACGAGGACCTGGAAGGCTGTCGGATTGGCGAGGATGCCAAAATGCACCAGCAGGGGGAGAAATTTGAATTTTTGCAGCACCAGGAAGGTGATTTGGAGCAAGAGGTGGAGAAAATATTGGAGGCCCGTGAAACGGAACCAGCCCGGGTGTTTATAAATAAAGACCTGCTGGGGCCACAATTGGTTGGGGATGAGATTAATGATTTGACACATGAACGGCCGAGCCCTTTGGACAATACCATCGAGGAAGAGATTGCCCGGGTCCAACAGAGTCTGGGAGATGAGGTGAGTCGGTCCGTCAAATATCCCCAGGATGAGATTAAGGTGACCCAGGGCACCCTCACCACGAACCACATTTGGGCACCAGAGGCTCGGAAATTGGATACACAGTTGGGTGGGGGGGAGGGGGTATTTTGGCCCCGGGCTGGACTCGGACATGGAGGAGTCAGGAAATAGAGCCTTGGAAAAAGTGATCCCCATAGTGAATTTGGAACAGCTGCAGGGAGGGGCAGAAAAACCCAAAGAAGGGGTTGTTAGCTGCAGCTGCGGTTGGGCACACGAGGCCGAAATTTTTAAAAAGAAATTGAAATTGAAATGGGAAATTAATTTGGCACAGCCCTGAAGGGAATTGGTCACCGGGCTGTGGAATTCGGACTAGGAGAGGTTGGTCGGCCTCGTGGGAAATTGCTCCACTTGGAAATTGGATGATGCCAGCCAGCTGGGGAGGTGTGCTGGCAATATTTGGACGTGGGGTCCGACTACGGGTGTCGTGGTACGACCCTGGCCCCACGGGGGTATGGTGGAGTGTGGCGTCCCTTGTCCATCGGGGCACCACCAGAGCGAGTGTCTCGGGTCGTCGGACCCTGGTGGGGGTTAAGACATCCGGAGGTCCAAGGGGTGGTTTCTCACAGGCACCTGGTATGGTGTATCATGAGGACCACTAGGGGGAGGTGTTGCAGATCTTGCTTTGGTGGTGGCACCATGGACGGCCAACAAGGGCCTGATGTGGTGACCGCCCGGGCATGCGGCCTGGCAGCCTCTCCCTGAGACTCCGGGGCAGCCAGCATGTGGTGATCTGCCATGCTGTGCTGTTCTATGGACGCGAGTCGAACCGCATGTACAGGAATGGATATCGCCCACTGGACAACCATTGGGGCATCTGTGGAACTTGATGGTGTGAGCATGATCTTCCACAGATATTCTGTTGTGATGTGTGGACTCTCGGCTTGGGAAGAGAGCCCTGGGATTGATTAATTGGAATGAGCAGAGCATACGGGGCCATGCTCTGCTGGCAAGTGTATGGAGAAGCGCCCTTCTTTGGTGAAAATAATGAAATGTGGAACAATTGGCACGGGTAATTTGAGGGTTAGATGTAAAATTGAGGGTGAATTTTGTGAGGCCAGGGTGGACACTGGGCCAGTGATACCATTATTGATCCAGGTGTGTTGGACCAAATTGTTGGAGTCTGGGACAAAAATTGAATAAAGTAGCAGGACACAGCCTTCAACTGGCTGCGGGGGCGCCGGCGCCAATATTGGGACGTGGTGTTGAAGAGATGGGGTTGGGCAGTCAGGAGGTCAACGTGGTGGTGTGGGTGGCCGAGGTGTTTGACCACGTCTTCTGGGATTGAGTCTCCTGGTGGAGCATGGCTGTCGACTGGTCCTTGGGTGTGGTCATATGTGGGTGGGTACTGAGGGACTGCATGTGGTCGGACTGGGGAATGTGAGAGGTGCAGGGGATGTGATGGGAATGCCACGCACTGCGACCGTGCCCATCAGGTCCGAGGCCTTGGGAATGGTGGAGTTGGCAGCAGGTGCTCACCAAATTGGCCAGCTTGGGCTAGTGGAGCCGTGGCCCTTGCAGGGGGCCGAAGGATGGATGGTGGATCGCGCCCTTGTGGGCACTCGTGGGCTATGTTGTTTTGGCTGCACAACTCATCCAATAGCCCTCACACAGTAGAGGGGCAGAGCTGTTGTAGTCACATTTAGTTGTGTAGTAAAGGTCACCAGAGGAGGCGGATCCAAATGCTTACCACTTTGGGCTTCTTGAAAAGCGCTATATAAAATAAATGTATTATTATTATTATAGTGGATAAAATAGAAATTTCAGGAAAATTGATAGGCCCCATGAGATAAATTGAGGATTCAGTAGGGTGATGGCACTCTTGGATCCGACAAACCTTCGTCGACCTGCACTTAAGGTCAGTTGCCTTGATGTTTACTGTGCCAGGGTTTCAGTACTTGCTCATAAATTGGGACATGAGTAATTTGTAGTGGGGGTGGGTGAGAGTGATGAAATGGTTGTAGAGTGGATTGGTTTGTGAGCCACAAAGTGTCTTGTGGGTGGCGTTTGTTTATGTGTGAAGGTTTTGTGCTTTGATGTGGTCGTAAGGGGCCATTCAAATATTACGTAACGCTTTTTTTCCCGAAATTTGACACCCCCCCACCCCCTCGTAACGCTTCGTAACGTTCGGCCAGACACCCCCTAAGCGTCGCTCACTACAACCCCCCCCCCCCCCCCCGAATATACATTTTGCGATCTACTGCTTGCACAGACCAGTGCAACCTCTGAAACATGGTGGGGGGGGGGGCGGAGGGTGGGGGGGGAATTTAGGGTTGGGGGTTAGGGGATTGGGGAGGAGCTTAGTCATTTTAGTAGATGTTTACTGGCAAAATAAAATAATGCGATATATAATATAATCTCAGGAAACTAGCATAACAATATATGTTTATCCAGATTATAAATAGTTAAAAACTGTTTTACACTTCTTAAATTTCAAAGAAAAAATAATCAGAAACAAAGCAACATGAACACCTAACCCGGAAATAGATGTGAGCACCGGCAAAATAGTAATCAGCCTAGAGTAACACGCGATCGTTGCTGCGGCAAAGAACATCTGTTTTGCGCACTGCGGTGCACCTTAGGTTGAGGTGATTATGAACGATTCGCCAGGTGGGGTTGCAAGCTGGGGTGACCTTTACCTTCCGAAGAAACGCCATTTTGTCGGCAGTCGCGTGATTGGTGAGCAAACGCATGAACCACACACATTTCAAGCATGGCGGCCATGAATATAAAAGAAAAGCTATATAAGAGTTTAATCGACGGATTTTCCAAGGCAAACCCCTCAACTTCTAAACAAGCTGTGCAATTACAAGTCGCCAAAATATGGGCCCAACTGAAAAAGCAACACGACATTCAGCTTGCTGTGACGGAAAAGCTACAAGAATGGAAACAGAAGCAACTAGAACGAAAGGGCCGGATGCTTTCATTTTGGTCAAAGGTATGTACATTTTCATGTCCTTCAAATGAGAGTGATGCGACTCACAATATAATTCCCTGCAAATACAGCTAATATTCTCAATATCATGAAAATGTATCATTCAGAATATATAGGAGAACTTATCTATCTATAAATTATGTTGAAACTGTAATCATGGTAATAAATGAGCAATTTTTAAGATATTGTTTCTGGCGTGCGTTCCGTGTTGACTGGGCGATAATATAGTATACACACCGCAAATTTTATGCCATTTAGTCACAACCGGGAACTACATTCTATTTCTATCCCGAAATGCCTAAATAGCAGATTCAACTATTTCCACAAAAACTGGAGCTGTTGCAGGTTGGTACAATGGTACTAGCTTTAAGAAATATCGTCCGGTTTTTTTCCGGATTTGGCTCTGAGTCATTGACCAGAGGTCAATTTTATCAAAATCGGCCAAAATCTTACGGTTTAGGTTTAGACCAAAACTTCCTCTAAAACACATATAGTAAGTCGCATGCTGGCTTTCATTTGGTACCAAAATCATTGACCTCTGATGACATTGAAAAGTCAAAACCCCCTACCCCTGGGTAACACCGTATTTTCAAACCCTTATAAATCAAATATTTTGTACTTTAGCGCTATAGTTCCTCTTAAACACTTATATGAAACCATATATTGGCTTTAATTTGACACCAAGTTCACGTCGTTTCGCCAAGTCTCGCTCTCTGAGCGGTCTCGTTGTATACAGTGCTGCTTCCTGCCACCAAAATGTAGTGTTCCCATTTCCGCTGCTATGAATTTGCATTGTAGCTTACACCATCCACGCTTACCGCCCTGATTCCAGGCCGTGGGGGGGGGGGGGGCAATTGCCCCCTCGGGGTGTCTAAGGCGCCCCTTTCGACTATTACGGGGATTTATGGGTCCCCTTTTTGGCCGTCGTGCGGGGCGGGTGCAAATGAGATTCATCGGGCCTTTTTCCGTGCGCCCGTAGGGCAAATTCCTGGATCTGCCACTGATAGGTTTGAACTAGAATATAATCGAATATATAGAATATAATCGTACGATTACTCACTGACGATGCTGATGAGTGGTGACCACGTGACGGGAAAGTTCAACAGATGGGGGATTTGAATTAAACGGGTTTATTGAGCCGATTTCCTCCTGAGATTTTTGGAGAATTACTTTTGACGATTGTCTGAAAATGTTCTCGAAGGAAAGTAATAGGGATTTTTATTTTATTCAGGTACCGACAGCGGCGACAGACCAACTACAAGCAGAGAAGGAGACTGATGGCACTATCGAACCCGCGGTACCACCCAAACCGACGAAACCCGTGCAACCCGTTGCGACTACCAGCTCAGCTGAGGAAACCAAGGTGCGGCTAGCGCCGAAAAAACAAGCATTGGACGCCACCCTTAACGTTGTACAAGATGAAGTGAATTATCTGTCCAAACGTCAAGGCCAAGGACTTTTATCAGCGGATGAGCGTAGGGATCTGAAGCAGAAACAGCAGAAACTGGATGGGCTTAAATCTGAACTCAAAAACTGCGTGAAAAACAAAGAGCGGCAACAACGGTACCGGGATAACTACAAACGAAAGTTGGATAACTTAGATGAAGACCAACGTAAACAACTCCGAAAATCAACTGTGGGCAGGCCAGCGATAGTTGATGAGAACCTACTTCACAAAGTTAAAGTGGATATCGCTATAGGTGGTTCCGCGGCTGATGAGCGACGACGTTCTGAGATCATTAGAACGGTCAAGACTCTGGATGACCTAACCGCTGCCTTGACAAAACGTGGCTTTCAGCTATCTCGAAGTTCTGTTTACCTCCGCCTTCTGCCGCGCAACTCTACAACGCGGGAGGGGAAGAGGCACTGCAAAACTGTACCAGTAAAACTGTCGAGAGCTCAAAATGACGTACACTCCGGGCATAAAGATGCGATGTTTGCCAGGGCATCTATCGCAAATCTCGAAAACTTGGCATCCCTGTTGGGTCCTGATGAAGTTACCTTCCATTCCCAAGATGACAAAGCCAGGGTTCCTATTGGCCTAACGGCCGCCAATAAACAGGCGCCTTTGTTAAGTGCATATGGAATACAAAGTCCGATTGAGTGACCATGACTTCGCCATTGCTTCCCGGCATAAATTGGTGCCGTCCGTCATCGCTGCAGTAATGATCAAGGGTAACTATATCACCGGTGGTGCTGTGACGTACTCGGGCCCCACCTATATCGGCATCAGGAGTGCTAAGCATTCATCATCGACTGCATTCAACCACCTCCACGACATGAAACGCATTTGTTCCTTGACCGAATTTCGGGACAGCTTGTCGTGCAAAGACGGTCTTCCAAAACCTGTCATGATTGTGACCGTGGATGGCGGCCCGGACGAAAATCCGCGTTATGAGAAAACGATTCAGTGTGCAATTGACTATTTCTGTACGAATGATTTGGATGCCCTCTTCATCGCGACCAACGCCCCAGGTAGGAGCGCCTTCAATCGGGTTGAGCGACGTATGGCACCGCTCAGCCACGACCTGGCAGGGCTCGTGCTGCCCCACGATCACTTCGGGTCATCTTGATGGATCGGGCAAGACGGTCGATGATGAGCTGGAAGTCCAGAATTTCGCCCATGCGGGCAAGGTCCTGGCGGAAGTTTGGTCTCAGACTGTCATAGACGACTTCCCAACGGTGGCAGAATACATCTCGGCAGATGCGGAAGACGATATTATTGAGAAGGACAGAGACTGGCAGGCGATACATGTACGGGAGAGTCAGTATATGGTACAACTGGTCAAGTGTAACGATCGAGACTGTTGCAGAGAGCCCAGAAGCTCGTTGTTCAGTGTAGTCCGAGATCGCTTCCTTTTACCCCCGTTGCCCGTGCAGCAGACGGGTGACGGGCTCGTTTGCAACACGACCGATGGGAAGTTTCCAACGCTGTTCCAGAGCCTTGTCCTTGGGCAGAGCATTCTCACGCCGGGAGCCCGTAAAAAATTCCCAAAGGGAGTCCCGTATGACTTCGCATGTCCTACTCTGGAAACCGAACTCCAGAGGCGGACTTGTTCAACTTGTGGACTGTATCCTCCATAAAGTCAGGCAAGGCCCATGCCCGCTGTCACAAGGACAAGAAAACTGGAGCAGCGTGTGGAACGTATGCGTCCGCAGCGCGTAGCCGCACGACGACAGCGGGAGCTAATGTGCCTGGTGGCGTACCAGGAGAACGAGCCGGTCCTGGAATGGCTAGACGATGATGGTGTCGACACTGAGGGGCTCCAACTTCCACAGGAGCAATCAATCGAGTCCGGTACCCCGATACTGACCACCGAAGCACGCGAACCCGCATGGGAACTGGAATAACTTACGAGACCCTAAGAGGCTATACAAACAATTCGTTGTGGCGTCAATATTATAAAGAGTAATAAAGAGCACTAAATTTAATACAGTTAAATGTGGTTTCTAGTTGTGACTTCGACTTCAGTATCAACATGGTCTCAGCAAAAATGGGATGAGTAGTCATCCCATTTTTGCTGAAACCAAAAATGGGATGAGTAGTCATCCCATTTTTGCTGAAACCAAAAATGGGATGAGTAGTCATCCCACTTTTGGTTTTAAAAACTTAGATCACTACTGTTACGTAACGCCGATGCGAACACCCCCCCCCCCACCCCCTCGTAACACTTCATAACGCTCAGCCGTACACCCCCCCCTCCCCACCCCCCATAGCGTTACGTAATATTTGAATGGCCACTAATTCAAATTACCCGGATTAAGCCGAGTTGGGGTCAGGGGAAAAGGGAGGGGTCGGGGGAAAAGGGAGGGGTCGGGGGAAAAAGGGGAGGGGTCAGGTACAGTTTTCTGTAAAAGCAGGGGGGGAAAAAACCGCAAAGAAAACGCCACTCGGCATGTACCAGCACGAGAAAAACGAACGCGGTAAAACACACCTCTTAATGAGGAAGGGGGCGAAAACCCATCGCAACTCCTTAGAGTGTCGATAGGAATACCACTCACCCGTCGACCTCACCGAAAGGCGTGGGCTCTCCCTCTCTCTCTGCATCCCAAAGGAAAAATAGAAGAAGCTGGAAGGAAAAGAATCGAGACAGCAACATAAGCGGGGAACGTGATGGGGGGGGAAGGAAGGGGTGTGGGGGGGGGGGGAGCGGGCAGAGGGAGGGCAGAGCGGGCGGGGAGCTGGGGGGGGGGGATGGGGAGTTGCAGTCGAGGGTTTTTGAAATGGAGTGGTGGGGGCAGACAGAGAGTAGACAATGTGAGGATTAGAAAGAAAAGTGGAAAAAACAGAGGAAAGAGCAACGAGCAAGGGGGGGTGGGGGTAGAAAGATCGGAGGTTGGAGCAGCTCACACCTCACCACACTTGCGCAGCCATCTTGCCACGCCCCAAAACACAAACGGCCAGCAGGGGGCGAGAGAGAGAGGGAGAGAGAGAGAGAGAGAGAGAGAGAGAGAGAGTGTGTGAGAGGGAGAGAGTGTGAGAGAGAGAGTGAGAGAGAGAGAGAGAGAGAGAGAGGAGAGAGAGAGAGAGTGTGAGAGAGAGGGGGAGAGAGGGAGAGAGTGTGAAAGAGGAGAGGGAGAGAGTGTGAGAGAGGGAGAGAGTGTGAGAGAGAGAGAGGGAGATAGTGTGAGAGAGAGAGGGGGAGAGTGTTGGAGAGAGAGGGTGAGAGAGAGAGGGAGAGAGTGTGAGAGAGAGAGGGGGAGAGAGAGAGGGGAGAGTGTGAGAGAGAGAGAGGGGGAGAGTGTGAGAGAGAGAGAGGGGGAGAGTGTGAGAGAGAGAGAGGGGGAGAGTGTGAGAGAGAGAGGGGGAGAGTGTGAGAGAGAGAGGGGGAGAGTGTGGGAGAGAGAGAGGGGGAGAGTGTGAGAGAGAGGGGGAGAGTGTTGGAGAGAGAGGGTCAGAGTGTGAGAGAGAGAGGGAGAGAGTGTGAGAGAGAGGACAGTGAGAGGGGGAGAGTGTGAGAGAGAGAGAGAGAGAGAGAGAGAGAGAGGGGGAGAGTGTGAGAGCAAGGGAAGGAGAGAAAAAGAGTGAGAGTGAGCGAGAGAGAGAGACAAGAGGGAAAGGGCCGGTCCATGGGGACCGAACAGCACTTGATGAATTTGGGCAGCAGGAAGAAAGGGGAAGATTCGACCCTCGACTAAATAATTAATAGTTGTGTGTTGTTGGTGGAGACGGTAGTCTGACAGGATGAGGATGGAGTCTGATGTGATTCTTGGGGTTTTTTTACTGGAACAATTCAGAAAACCACGTCCCATGACTTTTACTCTCATCCCAAAATCATTGGACATTCGTCATGCCCAGATATTGTTGTGAATATGTGAGGAATGTGAAGGAAATAAATGCATTTTCATCAAACACTAAATTAGAAAAACAATAAATGTATTTAATTTTATAAACTTTATTAACAAAGAAACAATCAGATTGTAAATACATTGTTGTAATCACAAAGTAAATAATCAGAAGGGAATGAATGAACAAAACGGAATGAACGAAATGATTAAAACGAGCAAAACCGCACGGAGTCACCAACATGTTTATAAACCCCAATCGCGGGTTTAACGGGGACCAGGAAGTTCCCCCTGAACACGTGCAGAACCCGCGAGTCCCCGAAACACGTAAACTCTCCCTCCTCACAATCCAACAAGAACCCAAACCGTTCGGGATCCCCCGGCACGGACAGGTGGGTTCCTTGACAGTTGTGCCAGGTTGAGTATTTGTTTTGATATTTCATTAAACACCAAGACTCGGGATTCCCTCCCAACCAGCACTCTTTCCCTTTCCCTTTTCTCCGCATGGAGTTCAAACAGATTCCGATTCTCCACCAACTACTCGCCCTCACCTCGACCTCCCAGTAATGACGACCCGAGGAGAAACAATCAGAGGAAAGAACTTGTACACAACGATCAAACCGATCAGGATGTTCCGGGTACGGATTGTGGGTCTCGGTTGGAGTCGCCGTCCTGAGATCCCGGGAGATCTTGACCCAAGGATTTGCAGAGTTTGGGTCCAGACTCGGGGTCCGTCCATCTGTGGACACGACGCGGATCACAAACTTTGTTAGACAAACGGACAGAAACACAAACACATTAATCTCTTTTATAACATTTGAAATATTAAATACATTTTTAATTTCACCTTCTTTACGAAACACAATTCACCTTTCTGTACCTGGTTAGGAATCCCCGAACATCCTCTTGTTCCCATATAACAAAACCCTCCCCCGAACATCCGGTTATTTAATTTTCGCCTTCGTTCGATTTTCTTTTAAAATATAAATAATAACGTTTCATGGAAATTGTAACATCTTGTGAATGGGTTATGGGGTAACATCAACCTGGTGTTACCTTAACGGTCAAGGTGGCGGGTTTAACATCTTAAGGTCCTGAGATTGAGCACCTGTCGTGCCGTTAAAATAACACCTGGGCCCGGTTTCTGGAAAGATATCACATATTTATCCACTGGAGAGCTTCGAGCAACTGGGCCCAGGTGGGCTGACCCAACCTGTCATCCTTCCGAAGTGGACCAGGTGAGTACCAGCTTACTGGGAGTAATAAACCATTCGAGTATCCTGCGTCGGAGTGGCGACCTGGCCAGTACTGCACTCCTCAGGCAATGAAATGGCGTGAAAGGAATTTTATTGTCACCTCCAACCAACGAAGGTGGACCGAGGTTGTGTTTTCTCCCCTGTCTGTTTGTGTGCAGGATATCTCAGAAAGGTATGGACGGATTCGGACGAAATTCGGTGTACCGGTGGGGGAGGTGATAAGAAAGAATCGATTCGATTTTGGTCAAGATCCGGATCCGGATACGAGAATTATTTTCGGGATTCTTCACCATTGATTGGTGGTGGTTCAGATGCAGCTTGTGGCTGTTTGGCTGCATCATTTTCTGGGGACAGGACGTGCACTGATGCAATGCCCCCATAATACCAGTCGGCAGGTACTCATTTTCCCCACCTTAAAAGGATGACAGGCTGCGTCAGCTCACCTGGTGTTCAACATCATGGCAGGGGCTCAAACTCAGGACCCGAATATTTAAAGCCAGCCATCTTAACCGTGAAGCCAACACCAACCTCACCATTGAATGATCGGGCTAACAATGATATCCAGCACGATGTCTCAAAAAGTTATGGACAGATTCGGACGAAACTTGGTGGATAAGTTGGGTGTGTGACAAGGAAGAGGTGATTCGATTTTGGTGAAGGTTCAAATCCGGATTCGATCAGTGGGATAAAAATGGAATGAATCACCCTGGTATGCCCTCTACCAGGTGTATGCACTCTACCAGGGGTATGCGCTCTACCAGGGGTATGTGCTCTACCAGGGGTATGCGCTCTACCAGGGGTATGCGCTCTACCAGGGGTATGCGCTCTACCAGGGGTATGCGCTCTACCAGGGGTATGCGCTCTACCAGGGGTATGCGCTCTACCAGGGGTATGCGCTCTACAAGGGGTATGCGCTCTACCAGGGGTATGCGCTCTACCAGTGGTATGCGCTCTACCAGGGGTATGCACTCTACCAGGGGTATGCACTCTCCCAGGGGTATGCACTCTCCCAGGGGTATGCACTCTCCCAGGGGTATGCACTCTCCCAGGGGTATGCACTCTCCCAGGGGTATGCAATCTACCAGGGGTATGCCCTCTACCAGGGGTATGCACTCTACCGAGTGCCCTTGTAGTTATTACTGTTAACAGTGGCACTGCGTCTGCGGCACAGCCACACTTCCAGCAAATGATGCAACCAGCAGCCAAAGGCTGGATACGAAACAACAACAGAAGTAACATCTTGTGAATGAGTTGAAGTGATCTAATCATTTCATCTGGAGCTCACCATGGACAATGTGTGGACAAGATGGATACAGAAGGAAACTCCAAGGAGGTGAAGATGGAAATTTGGAAGGAGGAGGGACTGGGGTGGATAATGAGGATAGTGTGGGAGATGTGCTCGCAAGGTTAAAGCCAGACAAAATGGAGGACACAGGAACGAAGTTTCACCGAGCTATTTATTTAGCTCAAAACCAAAGAACTCAAAAGCACACTGAATCCGCCCCTCGAACGGGCGGCAATTTATATCACAAACCGAACACACAAAATCCACGCCTCTCAGGCGGGGCATGGTATGCAAAATAGGTAAGTCACGCCTCTCGACGGGGCGTGGTATGCAAGGCAAGTGTTCGCCCGAGAAAGTCAAGTCTGGACACGCCCGGGCGAGTCCGGACACGTGACCGCTCGCCGGTTGCGTCATCGGCCGGTGCATGGTAATTGTGTCATGCTTCCGGTAACCGCTACATGCGCCCCCCCCCCCAGAATTAACCTGCACCGGGAGAGTCAGTTTGAGGGGGGTCCTGATGACCCGGCCGAAACGACCCCTGGCGACTCGTGTGCGGGTGGTAGGTGGCGTGGCAGTGGATGGTCGGGCGGGGGGCTTGGTTGACGGGGGACGGCCCCGTCGTGGAGGAAGGGCCAACCGTGGAGGTTGGTCGAGATCCAAATGGGCCGGCTTGAGGCGGTCCACGGAGATGCGGTCCGGCTTGCCGCCGATGTCGACGATGAATGACTTGTCGTCCCTCTTCAGGACCCGGAAAGGTCCATCGTACGGCGGCCGAAGCGGTCCCCGGTGTGCGTCGTGCCGGATAAAAACGTACTCCACAGTGCGAAGTGCTGGGGGGACGTGGGGTTGGGGGCAGCCGTGGTGGGACGTGGACACGGGGGCAAATCTCCTGGCGGCCTCCTGGAGGTCCGAGCGTTGGCGAGCCGCGGACCAGGGGCCGGTGGCGTCAGGGATGAATTCGCCCGGCACGCGCAGTGGCTGGCCGTAGACCAGCTCGGCAGTGGAAGCCTGGAGGTTCTCTTTAGGGGCCATTCGGAGGCCCAATAGGACCCACGGGAGCCTGTCGGCCCAACCGTCGTCCTGGAGGCTGGCTCTGAGAACGGCCTCCATGAAGCGGTGGAACCGCTCACACAAGCCGTTGGCTTGGGGGTGGTAGGCCGTGGTGCAGTGAAGCTTGACCCCCAAAGCCTGGGCGACCGTGCCCCAAAGATCGGAGGCGAATTGCGGGCCTCTGTCGGAGGAGATGTCCGAGGGCGCGCCGAAACAGGCAATCCAAGTGCCAATGAAGGCCTGCACCACGTCGACGGATGTTGTTGATGCCAGCGGGACGGCCTCCGGCCACCTGGTGGTCCTGTCCACCATCGTGAGGAGGTGGGTGAAGCCCCGCGAGGAGGGAAGGGGTCCCACCAGGTCCACATTGACGTGGTCGAAGCACCGCGCGGGGACGTCGAATGGTGCCAACGGGGCCTGGGTGTGCCAGTGGACCTTCGCACGCTGGCAGGCGACACAGGCATTGGCCCAGTCGCGGACGTCCTTATGGAGCCCGTGCCAGACGAACTTTGCTGCCACGAGCTCCTGTGATGCTTTCCGGCCCGGGTGGGAAAGGCCGTGGAGGGCCACAAAAATGTGCCGCTGCCATCCGGTGGAAGTTGGCCCAGGGAAACGTCGCACATGAGAACCGTGCCTGTGCCCTCGAAGGGGACATCGGCCAACCGCAGGCCTGTGTCCGCTGTCCGGAGGGCTTGCACCGTGGGGTCGGCGGTCCGGTCGGCCGCAATGCGGGCGAAGTCCACACCCAGGTGGACGGCGTTCGCGCCGGACCGGGAGAGGCAATCAGCCACAGCGTTGTCCTTGCCTGCGACGTGCCGGATGTCCGTCGTAAATTCGGACACGGTGGAGAGGTGGCGCTGCTGGCGGGCCGACCACGGCTCCGTAACCTTGGCCATAGCGAAGACCAGGGGTTTGTGATCCACAAACGCCGTGAACGGGCGGCCCTCCAAAAGATGGCGGAAATGGCGAACAGCCAGGTAAAGGCCGAGGAGCTCGCTGTCAAAAGCCCTATACTTGCGCTCGTTAGGGCGCAGCTGCCGGCTGAAGAAGGCCAGCGGTTGCCAAGCCCCGTTCACCCACTGCTCATGCACGGCGCCCACCGCGTAGTCGGAAGCGTCTGTGGTGAGGGCGATGGGTGCGCCAGCATGGTCGCGTTGGCGAGGGCCAGCTTAGCGCCCGTGAATGCCGTGTCCATCTCTGTGGTCCAGGCGACGTCGTGCTTGGCCGGCTTGCCCCGGAGGGCGTCGTACAGGGGGCGCATGAGTTGGGCGGCGCGAGGCACGAACCGGTGGTAGAAATTTACCATCCCCAAAAATTCCTGTAGGGCCTTGATGGAGCGGGGGCGTGGGAAACTTGTGACTGCCTCCACCTTGGTAGGCAGCGGGACGGCCCCTCGCTTCGTGATGCGGTGCCCCAGGAAGTCGACGGCCGTTACGCCAAACTGGCATTTCGCCGGGTTGATGATGAGGCCGTGTTGGCCGAGGCGCTCGAAAAGTGTGCGCAGGTGGACGAGGTGCTCCGCCCGGGAAGTGCTGGCGATGAGAATGTCATCCAGGTTGACGAACAGAAAGGTGAGACCGCGCAGCACACTGTCCATCAGCCGCTGGAAGGCCTGGGCCGCATTCTTAAGGCCGAACGGCATGCGAAGGAACTCGAAGAGGCTTAAAGGTGTAATTACAGCCGTCTTCGGAACGTCGGCCGGCCGGACAGGTACCTGGGGGTAGCCCCGAATAAGGTCGACCTTGGAGAAGATCACCCGCCCCGCCAAACGGGCGGAAATGTCCTGTATGTGTGGTATCGGGTACCGGTCGGGGGTGGTGGCGTCATTGAGGCGGCGGTAATCGCCGCATGGTCGCCATCCACCACCCGGTTTGGGCACGATGTGCAGGGACGAGGCCCATGCGCTATTCGAGCGTCGCACAATGCCCAATCGCTCCAGCGCGTTGAATTCCGCCTTCACCACGGCAAGTTTGGCCGGGTCGAGGCGACGAGCCCCGGCGTAGACCGGTGGACCTGTGGTCGGGATGTGGTGTTCGACGCCGTGCTTGACGGCGACGGCCGAAAACGTCGGCTGCGTGAGGGCGGGAAACTCGGCGAGTAGGCGGGTGAACTCGTCCACGGCCGGGAGCACGCAGGCTATCTTGGTCGGAGCGGAGCCGCTCAATGAGCAAGCGAGCGAGCTGAAGGTCTCCGCGTTGAGCCGGCGCCGTTTGACGTCGACCAAAAGCCTATGCGCGCAAAGAAAATCTGCACCCAGCAAGGCCATGGGCACGTTCACCGTGATGAAGTCCCACCTGAAGCGCTGGCCCCCGAAGCAGAGTGCGACGCTGCGCGAACCGAAGGTGCGGATGGAGGAACCGTTTGCGGCGACCAGGGCGGGGCCGCACAGCGCAGCCTGTTTGTCCTGCACCGAGGCGGGTATCACGCTCAGCTGAGCGCCGGTGTCGCACAAAAAACGCCACCCGGACACTGTGTCCATAATAAACAGAAGGCTGCCTGAATGGCCGACGCTCATGGCAGGCAGCGAGCGCCGGCCTGGTCGTTTCCTGACCCACCGAAAGTGCACGGTGGGCGGCACGTTCTGGCCTTCTGCCCGAACCTGGCGTGGTAATAGCACATGGTCCGCTCTGGTGGAGGCTCCGGCGGTCGCGTCGGGTTCGGTCGGCGGGGCGTCGCGGCGGCCGTCAGTGGCGCGCACTCGGCCGGTCGTGGCACGGGCGTTGCCTCGGTCGGCCCAGGGTCCCAGGCGGCCGCTCCGACATGTCGCCTGGCCGAGAAAAATTTATCGGCCTCCTTGGCCAGGGCGCGAGGGTCAGTGATGGGCGAATTAGCCAAAGCTAACCGTACCTGCCCGGGTAGCCACTGGAGGAACAGCTCGCGGAAGAGGAAGTCCGGGCTGTGGTCATCGAGAAGAGCAAGCATGTGGTCCATGCTTTCGGATGGACGGGCCTCGCCCAGCTCCGGGAGGTGTAGTAGTTGTCGTGCGCGTTCGGTCTCCGTGAGTCCAAACGCACCGAGGAGTAGGCCTTTGAGCGCACCGTATTTGTCGGCGTCCGGCGGGTGCTGCAGGAAGCTCAGGACCCGGGCCGCGGTGGAGGCGTTGAGCGCGGAGACCACATGGTGGTAGCGCGTCGAGTCCTCCGTAATGTTCCGCAGGGCGAATTGAGAATCCGCTTGAGCAAACCAAATGGCCGCGTGCGACTCCCAAAAGCCCGGGAGCTTCAAAGCTACAGCCGACTCCATCGCCGTGTTCGTAGAAAGGGGTCACCAATTGTGGTAGCTGTGCTTGCATGATAAAGCCAGACAAAATGGACGACACAGGAACGAAGTTTCACCGACCTATTTATTTAGCTCAAAACCAAAGAACTCAAAAGCACACTGAATCCGCCCCTCGAACGGGCGGCAATTTATATCGCAAACCGAACACACAAAATCCACGCCTCTCAGGCGGGGCGTGGTATGCAAAATAGGTATGTCACGCCTCTAGACGGGGCGTGGTATGCAAGGCAAGTGTTCGCCCGAGAAAGGCAAGTCTGGACACACCCGGGCGAGTCCGGACACATGACCGCTCGCCGGTTGCATCATCGGCCGGTGCACGGTAATTGTGTCATGCTTCCGGTAACCGCTACAATAGGAAAGATCATGGTTTTGGATTGGGGACGATCGATTTTGGATTGAGATGGTGGTGAACAGCTGTCATAAATACCTGGAGGGAAGAATGACATTGAAGAGAGTGTGGAAGTTGGTTTCACAGGTGGGAAAACGAGGAACAAATGATTCGGAACTAGAAACGAACGAATGCTTAGAAAACACGAAGGATGAAAAAAACTTTCTTTCTGGAAAGAATGAAATGATTTTGTTCCGTATTCATGGTGAGAATGTCCCGTTTATCATTATTATGCGAGTACTATATGCAATTCGAGAAGTGTTTGCTATTTACAAAATCAAAGATTCACTAGTACAGTGCTGTACTGGATATTTGTTTACCGATTATGTTTTAGTTTGTTTGTCTGTCTGTTATCCGTCATTCCACACCGATCTGAATGAAAGTTAACCATCTGATAAGGCAAGTCAAAGGTTAAAAGCTTACGAGCAGAAGTACCCGGCATTGCCGGGCGGGGGAGGGGAGGGAGGAGGGGGAAGGGGAACGGGGGGAGGGGAGGAGAGGGGGGGAGGGGAGAAGAGGGGGGGGAGGGGAGAAGAGGGGGGGGAGGGGAGAAGAGGGGGGGGAGGGGAGAAGAGGGGGGGAGGGGAGAAGAGGGGGGAGGGGAGAAGAGGGGGGGAGGGGAGGGGAAGGGGGAGGGGGAGGGGAAGGGGGAGGGGGAGGGGGAAGAGGAGGGGGGAGGGGGAGGGTGGAGGGGGAGGTGGAGGGGGAAGGGGGAAGGGGGAAGGGGAGGGGGAGGGGGGAGGGGGGAGGGTGAAGGGGAGGAGGGAGAAGAGGGGGGAGAAGAGGGGGGAGAGGAGGGGAGGAGAGGGGGGAGGGGAGAAGAGGGGGGAGAGGAGGGGAGGAGAGGGGGAGAGGAGGGGAGGAGAGGGGGGAGAGGGGGAGGGAAAGGGGGGAGAGGGGAAGGGGGAGGGGGAGGGGAAGGGGGGGGAGGAGGGAGGGGGGAGGGGGGAAGGGGGGAGGAGGGAGGGGGGAGGGGGGAAGGGGGGAGGAGGGAGGGGGGAGGGGGAGGGGGAGGGGGGAGGGAGGAGGGGGAGGGGGGAGGGAGGAGGGGGAGGGGGAGGGAGGAGTGGGTGGGGGAAAGGGAGGGGGATTTTTGTGATTTTATAATTTTCATATCTCAAAATAGTACAGACATCTATATCTACCATATAAACCACAGTCAGTTTGTGTGTTTGTTCAGATGTCTATCCCCCTTCACAAGGGTAGGTTTTAAAGGCCAATCTTTTAAAACGAATGTGTTCACTACAGTCTATTTTTGAGGACAAAAAAAACATGAAAACCATTTTCCATGAAATTGTAATTATGTCTCTTCGATTGGAGGTGTAGACGGTGGCTTGCAAAACAAGCCTCAAGGGTGGTGCACATCAGCGTTTTTTTAATTTTTTATAACAATAAATACAAGGGGCAGGGAGGTGAAATTTGCTGCACATGACATGCAATGTGTGCAGAGTAAAACGAGTTTTCATTTACATCCATAAGATGTCTAATAAATAAAAAAGTTACGAGTACACCTGACACGAGGCCGAGGCTTCAGACTTTGGCATGCTCACGAGGCTGCACCATTGAATAAATTGTTCCTACCCATCATTTTTGACGAGCTTTTTACTCATGTATAGATCAGAGAGTACGCTGGTACTTTCTATGTCGGGATGGCGCGGAAAAAAATGTCGGTCCCATCTGCGACCTGGAAAACTAAAGTTTGAGTATCTTCTTTAAAAAGTCGCTTCGGCTACATATGAGAGCCTACCTGGTCTGTTCAGCTGATTATCAAGGCAGGGATCACTTTTGAGTTTCTCCAGACCATGGCCAAGGCAAAAAAAGCAAGGAAAAAATAGATCAGTCAAATTCATCTTGAATGATGCAACCAGTAGCCACGTGGCTGCACACGAACCACCCACATCTTGTCGTTCATAATAATATTCTTCAGACGGCATATTTCCGAGCTGCCTCTATCAATGGCAATGATTCGTTCGGCCACCATCCGACTGAGTTTTACTTCCTGTAATATCCTTTGGTATTATAATTCTAATAGCTTGAAATGATTCCACGAAAACTACGTAAAACTACATTCCTTGGCAAAAGAATAGGACCGGGGTAGGCGTGGCTATGACGGTCGTTCAGTTTGATGGAGGCGGGGCCGCAAGATACATTTGTCTGTGTCGGCGTTATGCGTGATAATGTGGAATCAAATAATATTAGCAGAAATATCCTGCCTCAGAAATGCCTTGTTTTTCAGTGTTACATTTCAGTGTTACTTCGGGATATTTTGGGGCCGTTTGGTTCAAATTCTTCTAAAAGCACCAAATTTGGCCCAGATGTTGCCCATGCCATACTCTTTCGATTTTTGATGGGCGCCAAGACGGGCGCCCCCCCCCCCCCGGGGGGCCCATATTGGCGAAATACTAAATGGCCGCCACCCGGATTAGAAGAAAATCAGTTAAATAACTAAAAGGGTTGGAATCATGTATGATACCACTTTTCAGGGGTTTTCGAGGTCGAGGAATCCAATTATGATGTTATTTTGATGATTCTATTTCAAGGTCAACCCTCAAGGTCATCTTAAAGGTCATTTTTGAGTCAAACATGTCGGTTTTTGAGTTTTTTGTCAAGATTTACGCGAGGTTCACCATTTTATGTTTCTGGGTTGGGTAATCGAACTCTGACCTTATTTTTGACAATTAGAGGAAATATTTACATGTCTATTTCCTAATTTTCAGGCATATGCAGTTCATCAGTCTAATTACAAAGGTACGGATTTTGATGTTTTATGAACTGTATGCCATATCCTTGTGTTTAATTTTTGTGCGATCATGATCCGGGTTCATGTATACATGATTGCATACATGTCATAAATATGACGTCGTAGGTCATGTGACCTGGCGGCCATATTGGATTTTATGAAAACCTTAAAAATGGATCCCTGCCTTCATTTTTCGATCGATTCATTTTGAACTTTGACCACTTATAGTACGCCATGTGATTGGATGCATATCCTAATTATGACGTCATAGGTCAGGTGACATGGCGGGATGGACCGGTATGGTCACCGGATCATACCGCCCTTGGCGCCCGTCAAAAATCGAAAGAGTATGGCATGGGCAACATCTGCGCCAAATTTGATGCTTTTGGAAGAATTTGAACCAAAATATCCCTAAGGGCCCTGACTACTGTGCTCTTGGGAACCTTCAATGCAGCAGAAATTTTTTTGTAGGCTTCCCCAGATCTGTGCCTCAACACAATCCAGGCAGTTCCTCTGACCTCATGGCTTGGGTTTTGCTCTCATATGCATTGTCAGCTGTGAGACCTTATATAGACAGGTGTGCGCCTTTCCAAATCATGTCCAATCAATTGAATTTACCACAGGTGGACTCCAATCAAGGTGTGGAAACATCTCAAAGATGATCAAGAGAAATGGGAGGCACCTGAGCTAAATTTCAAGTGTCATAGCAAAGGGTATGAATACTTATATCAATGTGATATTTCAGTTTTTTCTTTTTAATAAATTTGCAAAACTTTCTAAAATCCTGTTTTCTCTTTGTCATTATGGGGTATTGAGTGTAGATTGATGAGGGAAAAAATGAATTTAAATAATTTCAGCATAAGGCTGCAACATAACAAAATGTGAAAAGAGTGAAGGGGTCTGAATACTTTCTGAATGCACTGCGGTAAGCTCCGATGTAATTTCAGGGACTTCTTGCAACTTCAGTTGTCTTTCCTACTTTTCTTTTTCATCAACTTCGAGTGACCAATCACAAATGTAGATAATTATATAATGTTGTTATTATAGATGTCCTTGCAGTTTGCAAAAAGTTGATGATCATGTACTGAGAACTGATCATGTACTGAAATCATGTACTGTTGATGATCATGTACTGTATTCAGGCTGCTAATTTGTAGAGTCTCCGTATGTGGCTAGACTACAAGAGTAATCAAGTAATGTTGTAACCAGTGGAGTGTTTGTCGAAGCTTGAAGCAATAATTGATTAAGTGTAAATGAGGCAGTGATGTAAGGATTGCCTGTTTACTGCGAATGGCCAAAGAGATGTTGATCTTCACAAGCACATGATCAGATGAAAATGCATTCTTTGTTTGAAATTAGTTTTGGTGATGCATTATCTGTTTGAAATTTCTTTATATTTTGTCCTTGATGATTTTGTGGAAAAATTTTCAAAAGTGAACTTTCAAAATACAAGAAAGCGAGAACTATGTTGAACATATAATCCAAGTAAGAGAGAAAAGAAACGTGTATCAGAATGAATAAAAAAGGGAAGCAAAATCAAAGGAAAGGGAACGAATTAAAGTCAAGAAAGTGGGAATTTTGAAAGATCATGGAAAAAGAGAAAAACCAAAGAAGGACAATGAATTTCCTCGTTAAATATCATTCTTTTCAATCCCTTCACCCTCCATGTCCCATTTCCCTTCATTTCACTTACAAAGACTTCTCAAGTTGCTCTGGTCCAGCTCAGACATTTGGAGCTCCACTGGCTCTGTTGAAAGAAGGAAAGATAAAGCAACATCACAATCAATGTGGATACACTGCTGTTTATTTATACAGCAAATATTTTTTGCTTTAAGGAACAATTTATAAACATGAACAGATTTGAACAATGTGTGAATGCTAACGAGGCCTTTCCCGCATGTGCTGTGTGTGAATTTTCAGGGACTTCTTTCTGCTCATCAGGGCACTTTTAACCTGCCGCTGCTCGGGAGAAGTGTGTAACTCAAACAGTCTTTTTAAACATGATTTTCAGCATTTAAACGAGTGGCAAATTATAGATGATTAACCATAATTGTTTTGCTCCTGCGTAAAAATCAGACTCCTGGAAAAATAGGAAATACGAGAAATATCTGTGGATGAGACCGAGAGGTGTTTAGTTCCGTTAATTTCCTGTTAATACAAGTGAGCTGTGGATACACACAAACACACACACACACACACACAAACACACACACGCCTTACCTTCAAGCAATAAATGCAAAAATCAAGTATAATTGATCTTGCCCCGTCCCCCTGGAAACAGGAAAAAGGAAACAAAGAAAATGTATTTATACCAGCCCTCACAGCTCCAAAATCTCGTTTGGTCTTTTCCTCTATGAAGCAGGTTCTAATCAAGGATTTGCCTGTACTTGGCTCCATTCAATGTTCCCTCTGTCCTTACAAGTCTCCCAGTCCCCACCACTGAAAAGCATCCCCACAGCATGATGCTGCCACCACCGTGTTTCACAGTGGGGATTGTGTTAGATGGGTGATGAGCCGTGCTCTGTTTCCGCCAGAAATAGCAATTTGCATTCAGGCCAAAGAGTTCAATTGTCATCTCATCAGACCACAGAATATTTTGCCTCACTCGCAGAGTCTTTCTCGTATCTTTTTGCTAATTCCAGGCATGCTGTCATGTGCCTTTTTCTCAGGAGTGGCTTTGTCTGGCTTCACAAATCCAGCCATAAAGCCTAGATTTGTGAAGTGCTGCAGACTCTTGTCCTTCCAGAAGGTTCTCCCATCTCAGCCAAGGAACTCTCGTTCTGTCACAGTGGTCATTGGGTTATTGTTCACCTTCCTTGACCAAGGTGCTTCTTGCCCGGTTGCTCAGTTTGGTCGGACGGAACTTTCAACATTCTCGAAATTGCTTGATACGCTTCCTCAGATCTACGCCTCCTCACAATTCTATCTCAGAGTTATACGGACAGTTCCTTGGACTTTATGGTAGTTTCTTCTCTGACATGCACTGTCAACTGTGGGACCTTGTAAAGAAAAGTGTGTTTCTTTCTCATATCATTTCCAATCAATTGAGCTCCATTAGCTCTGTTTGAAACGTACAATGTTTGTTTTTTAATTTAACATTTTTTTGTCAATGCACTAATTGTATTTTATAAACTTTTATCTTGGAAGCAATCTTTGATTGAAAATTATGAATATGTATGCATGTGCAATTCAGCCATTCGCTGCCAGACATGCTTTCGACAAAACCATTTTGATTGATTGATTGAATTGGCCATAGTGGATTCCAATTAAGTTGAACATCCATCTTAAGGATGATCAAAGGAAATTGGATGCACCTCACCTCAATTTGGAGTGTCATAGGAAAAGTATTGAATACTTGTCGACTCAAGACATTTCAGCTTTTCATTTTTAATTATTTTGTGAAAGGAAATTCACAAAAAAATTAATTCCACATTATGGAGGTATTATGTGTAGATCAGTGACCAAAAAAATCTACATTTTATCCATTTTAAATTCAGGCCGTAACACAACAAAATGTGAAAAAGTCAAGGGGTGTGAATACTTTCTGAAGGTACTGTACGGTATCCTTTAAGGTGCCCCAAACACCGCTAAGGTGCCAAAACAGATTATGTCCTTTTGAAAGTTGTGTATGAGAGGAAGACAATGATCTTTGTCATTTATGTACTTTTCACTTTTCTATTATCCTTCCTGGTTCTCTCGCATCTCATGTTCCCCAAAGAATTATTCTCCTCACAAAATAGCACATTTTTGTCACTCACTCATTATATTCTTCAGAAAGTTCTCATGGAGTTCAATGAATGAGCCCAGATTCTTCTCCTCTTTGGAGAAGTCCAACACTGTGGGTTGTGCCATCTTCAGAGATTGAAAATGTGACACCGACTCGAGCCTTGGTATGAAAAGGAAAAAAAACTTCAGGAAGGTCAGGGGGTCATTGGAGGAGAAAAAGGTTTGTAAAATGATATTATAAAAGCCTCAAATATAGAAGATATCGATAAACCTCTCTCAGCGGTCCTTCGATTGTGCTCCAATTACTTTCGTTCTCTCAGTTTTCCCAGTCTTTCCACCACAAACTTCCTTGTTTAAAATCTCAACTCAAAAAAATATACATATATTTCCTTCTCTGTTCTTATTCGTTTATTCGTTCGTTCGTTCTTCGACCACGTGTTTCTCCCCCATTTCCCCAGATAGTTTTCACTGCTCAATTTAAAAATGTTTAAACTTTCCCCTGAAGTACTGCATTCTGTCGTATATTATAACACCTTTTTCTTCTTCTTCTTTAAAAGGATGCTATCAACTTGCTCACCAAATCTATTCATTCCAAAAAAAAATTCCATCTATTACAGTGCCTCTTTCATACATTCCCTAAACTCAGCTGCACTCCACCCCCCCCCCCCCCCCCTCCAGCGTCCTTAAACATATTTTTGACTCGAAGGTCACAAGAAACTCATTTTGCAATAAATGTTCGTTTCCCATTAATCGTGCACTTTCTAAAATCCAATCTCACCCCTCCCCTCCAAATCTTCCCCATCACACCTCCCCTCCAAAACCTCCCCATCAACCCTCCCCTCCAAATCTCCCCCCTTGCCCCTCCCCTCCAAATCTTCCCCATCACCCATCTCTTTCAAATCTTCACCTTCCCCTCCAAATCTTCCCCATCACCCATCCCTTTCAAATCTTCCCCCATGCCCCTCCCCTCCAAATCCTTCCCATCACCCATCCCTTTCAAATCTCCCCCTTGCCCCTTCCCTCCTAAACTCCCCCCACACCCGTCCCCTCCTAGACTCTCCCTCACTCCTCCCCTTCTAGACTCCCCACTCACCGCTCCCCTCCAAATCTCCCCCATCTCTCATCCCTTTCAAATCCCCCCCCCCCCTTGTTCCTTCCCTCCTAAACTCTCCCCTAACCCCTCCCCTCATAAACTCCCCCCTCCCCTTCAAATCTCCCCACCCTCATTTATTCTCCATTTCCCCTCTCACCCCTCTTCCTCAAAGCATCCTCCCCACTTCTTCCCCCTTCCAACTCTCACCTTCATCTCCCCCAACATTCTGCCTCGCTCTTCCCCCTCCTCAAATAACACCTCACTGTCCCTCACCCAATCACCATCAAACCTTTTGTCCACCCCATCCTTCCCTTTCTGCAAGCTATTCTGAAATCTCTGACACACCTTAAACAGCTCTCCCTACCTCCTCCTCCTCCTCGTCCACATCTTACCCTACCCCTCCCCCCCTCTGTTCTGTATCCGATGCCTCTTTTCCTCTTCATTAAAGGTATGGACCTCAAACATCCAGGGCCTTCGCTCAAACTTGACTGATCTCTCCATACAGGTTGCTTCTGACAAACCAGACATGATCTGCTTAACAGAAACTTTCCTCCTTCATGATGTCTCTGATTCCTTAGTATCTCTCCCGTGTTATTCCCTCCTCCGGTATGATAGACCTGAGCCTCGTCCTGGAGGTGGGGTTGCCATCTTTATCAAAAACTCTCTTCCTCACTCGCCCTGCACTGCCCTCTCTCCACCTCACCCCCAGGAATACCTCTGGCTACAGCTTCCCGTTCGCTCCCACCTTTTGTTCATATGTGTGTTGTACCGTCCACCAAACAGTGATGACTCCATCTACATCTCGCTGTCTGATAATATGGACCAACTTCGATCTACTCATCCCAACTCTCTCTTCCTCATATGTGGCGATTTCAATTGTCACCGTCCCAGTTGGCTGGGTGTGGGTACCTCTCTCACCAGACATGGCTCCTCAGCAAACGACTTCTGCGACTCACTGGGAATGACACAATCTGTCAATTTCCTGACCTGGATCTCAGTCAAGGGAGCATCTTCTCTTCTGGACTTGGTTATGACGAACTTCCCTTGGAATGTCTGCTGCTCTTCTTCTGCTCCAATCGGCTCATCTGATCATGTGCTTGTTAAAGTGGACATCTCTCTGACCATTCTCAGAGAGCCTCCTCAGCGTCGACGAGTCTGGCATTTCACTCAGGCCAACTGGCACGGTCTTCAAGCAGCCATCAATCATCTGGACTGGTCTCCCATCTCTACCGCCTCTGACATCAACTCATCCTGGGAATTCTTCCAAAGTAAATTGCTCTCTCTCATGCACAGATTTATCCCATCTCATCTTCAGTTGTCATACCCTTCCTCCCGTCCATGGCACATGGAATCTTGTGGTGAGGCTGTTGCCGAGAAACAACTTGCCTTTGTCACCTGGAAAGCAAATCCAACGGAAGGAAATCTCATTTCCTTTCACAAAGCCCGAAACAAGTGTGTGTCCACCCTCTGGAGAGCCAGGAAACAATATCTCTCCATTCTCAACACCGAACTCTCTTATCTGTCCCCCTCTTCCAAATCCTGGTGGCGTCTGGTCAAATCTGTTTCTGGTGTCTGTTCCCCCTCCATCCCCTCCCTTACCTCAAACGGCTACACAGCTGACTCCGCATGTGAAAAAGCTGAATGCCTCAACTCTGCGTTTGCCTCTAAATCTTGTGTCTCAAACCCATCCCTCTCTGTACCCACCGTACCCAGTCGTACCCAGCTGCTCCTGGACTTTGTGTCCTTTCCTCCTGACAAGGTGGAAAAGTTTCTGTCAACCCTCGACTCTGATTCTGATTCTACAACTGGACCTGACGGCATCAGCCCACGGGTCCTAAAATCCTGTTCTTCCGCTCTTTCACTCCCTCTCTCTGTTCTCTTCACCCTCTCCTTTGCTCAAGGTCATCTGCCATCTGCTTGGAAATCAGCCAACATCTCTGCTTTACACAAAAAATGTCCAAAAACAGATCCTAGCAACTACAGACGAATCAGCCTTCTCCCAATTATCAGCAAAGTAATGGAATCCATCATTGCTTCGGATATGAAATCTTTCCTCTTCTCCAATGGCTTGATCTCTGATCATCAATTTGGTTTCAGACCAGGTCACTCTACTTTGGACATGCTGCCTCTGCTTTCTCAACAATGGACGGAGGTCCTCAATGCCAAACAGGAAATTAGAGCTGTCTCCCTTGACATATCACGTGCCTTCGATACGGTCTGGCACCCCGCTCTGCTCACCAAACTCTCCTCCTTTGGTATCCATGGAAATCTCCACGCATGGCTTGTGGACTTCCTCTCTGGTCATAGTCAATGTGTGGCCCTAAATGGGTTTCTCTCATCTCCTCTTCCTGTTCAGGCTGGAGTTCCCCAAGGCAGTGTTCTGGGCCCTGTGCTATTTCTGGTCTTCATCAATGATCTCTCTGAATCTCTTGAAAATCCTCTCTATGTCTTTGCTGACGACTCCACTCTCTGCTCCATTCCTCATCCCTCAGATCGGCAGTCTGCAGCCTCCTCACTCTCTGCAGACCTGGACAAAATCACAGACTGGGCAAACAAGTGGAACATGTCTTTCAATCCTGACAAATATCACACTCCTACGATGTCTCTCCGAAAGGACCGACTGGACAACCCTCCCATCCACTTTCTGAATAATCCTCTCCAATAAGTTCTGTCACTCAAGCTTTTGGGTCTCACTATCTGCCATGATCTTTCCTGGGAAAACCACATTTCAAATCTGGGCTCCAAAGCCAGTTGCCGACTCGGCATCCTCCGTCGTGCGAAGTCCTTCCTTGGCACACCTGAGCTCCTCACCATATACAAGGCTTTCATCCGCAGCTCAATGGAATACTGCTCTCCCCTCTGGGCTGGTGCTCCTGCCTCACGGCAAGCTCGTCTACATGCTGTTGAAAGCAAAGCGTTCAGAATCATTGGAATCTCCCACGATGAGGCTAACTCCGAGGGTATTTCACTCATTCACCGCAGGCAGGTTGGTGGTCTTTCCGTCTTCTACCGACTCCTCTCAGGCCTTGCTCCCCCAGCTCTCTCTGGGCTGTCCCCCAAATATTCCTGCAGGTCGCACAAGATCTACCTGCAATCCTCTTATGGTTAAACTGCCAAAATCAAGACTCTCTGCTTACCTTCACTCCTTCATTCCTTCATTCCTCTTTTCTCCCACCTCTGGAACAAAATCCATCACTCTCTTCAATCCCACTCCTCCCTCCAGGTCTTTAAAACAGCTGTTCACCACCATCTCTTATCTTCCCCCATCCAAAACCTTGATCTTTTCTACCCCTGCTAATTTCAACCCAAATCCACTTTTTTGAAATAACAACTTCTTTCCTGGAAGTCCTTGTTGTCCTTGTGTTTTATACTTCTCGCACCCCCCCCCCTCCCCCACCCCCTACCCACGCCTCCTCCCCCAAAGCCATCTCCCTCCCACACATCTCCCAATGTCCCTGCTCTCAAATGTTGTGTTTGTGTGCTTCCCCTTCTCTCCCCATCTTGTCTGCCGCTCCCTCTTTTTATATATTTTGTTTGTCTGCTTGATTTGTTTGTGTGATAAATGTTAGCTCTTTCACGAGCCTCGATTCTGTATCCAAAAAAACCCAAAAAAGAACAACTTGTGGTTGAAATAGAATATATAACCACCTTTAGAGGCCATTTTTCCCCACAAAGCGGGGGTTGGCCTTTTTCGGGCACCGTGGTTGTTGTTGTTTTTTGGTCCCCTTTTTGAAGCAATGTTTTACGGCCGGATGCCCTTCCTGACGCCAACCCTGTTTGTCGCCTTTTACGACAAACAGGGCATTACCAGTGAACTGGTACTCAATGAGCCGACCTCGGAAGGATGACAGGCTGAGTCAACCCCCCTGGCGTTAATTCAGCGATCGACCGGGATTCGAACCCAGGATCCTAGGATCCTAAGCTGGCACCCTAGCCGCTAGCCCAACACCAGGGATATGGTTGTGGTTGAAATAGAATAAAAAATAAAACAACCACCTTTAGAGGCCATTTTTTCCCCGCAAGCGGGGGTTGGCCTTTTTCGGGAACTGTGGTTGTTGTTGTTTTTCGGTCCCCTTTTTGAAGAAGCAATGTTTTACGGCCGGATGCCCTTCCTGACGCCAACCCTTTTTGCCGCCTTTAACGACAAGCAGGGAATTACCAGTGAACTGGTACTCAATTTGCCGACCTCGGAAGGATGACAGGCTGAGTCAACCCCCCTGGCGTTAATTCAGCGATTGACCGGGATTCGAACCCAGGATCCTAGGATCCTAAGCTGGCACCCTAGCCGCTAGCCCAACACCAGGGTTGAAATAGAATGATCGATGGAATTTATATTTGCGCCAATCTTTCGATGAGAATCTATAATTCAAGACATATATGAAAAGGAGAATGGGTGAAACAAATAGACTTGATAAACTTTTATTTTCTTCATGTTCTCTAATATAATATGGACTCAGGTTACATTATATAACAAGGATCATCAAATGGGAACGAGTTGAGACATTTTTGTGAATTACATATTTTTGGAAGAAGTAGAAAATAAAATATATCTGGAGATGATTGAAAATGAATGATGGTTCTGAAGAAGGAACAGAGAGGAGGAAAAAAAGCATGATGTGTCAAACAATGTGATGGACACCATCACAGTCTCACCTTTTTATGACATCCTTATAACCCTGAAAAGGAAGAAAAGTGAATTACCTCAAGACTTCTTCGTTAATGAATGCTCTCTTCATAAATGTAAATAATGCTTCATAAATATTGTGGTAAATGTGAAACTATAATCCCGAAACAAGAGTGATAAATGAACTTCCAGGGTCTGTGTCAAGGACGATATCTCCACATCTGATGGTATATTCATGTTGTGTTATTGTCCTTCTGAAGTACAATGTACCATTAATTCACTCTCCGAGCAATACCCCAAATCCGAGCATTCAATAGGTTCTCATGTCCTGAAAGTTTATGATTAGTCAATTTTTTCCTCTTCTAAAAAAATTAAATTCAATAAACATTGACAATTAAACATTGCCACTTTTGTAAAAGGTGAAGAAGAATGCCTACCTGTAAAAAAGAAATAGTCTCAAGATCCTGGAGTGCTGCTTTCAATGTGGAATTTGTTTCCTGGAGAGAGTTCAACTGCTCCTTCACCTTGTCCATCTGCTTCTGAAGAAGACAAATCTTCTCATTTTGCCTTTTGATCACCCCACTCTTCATCAGATCCACGGATTTATCCACATATTGGTACAACGCCAATCGCTTTTCCTCCATCCTGTCCACAGTCCCTTTGCCTGAATCCTGGAATAAATCAATCATTGTGCGATTGGAGTTAAAAGTCAAGAATAAACCATCAGAAAGAAGGTTAAAACTGAAGAGAACAAAGAATTACGACTGAGGAAGGATGAGGACATATTGCACGAGTACGTTCAGAAGGACAATGTTTTGGACAGGACACTTTTCCACAACACTTATTGGGGTGAGTTGATGGGTTGATGGAAAATTTCAACATTTACCCAACCGAGATGAGGGAGATTTTAACCAGTTCGCATGTGATGGACAGAATTAGGCAGAAAAGGTATAAATCTTTAAAAGTGAAAGAAATAAAATAATATTTCAGATTTCCTGATCACAAAAAAACACCAACACTTGTTCAGATATGGACAGAGTTTGTTTCCAGGGAATTTGTTTCCAGTGATTTGCACAGAGGTGGGCAGAGGTGGGCAGTAATATTACAGGATACCTGCCTACCTCCACTCTTTTCTCTGGCTTGTGAAACGATCTTCATGAAAAAGTTCAATCCCGCTCTACCCTCCACGGCTCGATATTGGCATCCCACTACCCTCTCCCGTCATCCTGAACCATCCAAACCTGCAATATTTTACCACTTTCACTATTTTCACCACTTTTCACCACCACTCCCCACTTCCCTAAACCAATCGTCTTGCAGGTTAATGTGTTCTTCACATCTTGTTGTTTTTCTTTTTTGCCCATTAATAAATTCCCTAACCTTTTCGAATTCCACCTTTTGCCCCACTGCCCCACCGTCAATACATTTCCTTTTTTCACTCTGTATTTTGCTCTTCCATGAGCTGACTTTTGTATCCAAAAAGAGCATTTTAAACAATAACTTGAAAGCATTTTAAGCAGACAACTTTCAAAAAAAAGTCTGCTCAGTTGGATTTAAAAATAAATCTGACATTAATGGTCATGGATTGAAATTGTTTTGGGTCAGGTGGTTGGTGGCTAGTGTGTGTAGATGGCCAGAGGTGGCTTGAGATGGCTGAGATGCAAGTAATATTGTGTAGTTTGAGCTGTGGTGATGTCACCCATTGTAGAACAAATATTTTTTCCAGATGCTAATTCTCTTTCCTTCAATCACGTCCATTCCTTGGTATTTCATACCTGTGTTTGTTCAACCTCCCGCTTCAGCTGATGGAGTTGGGATTCAAGGTGCTGCTTTGACTTTGATAGTTCAGGACACTTTGCAGCCAAAACGCCCTGCACAGAATAAATAAGTCCAGGTAAAGGGAATTGTTCATCTGTATATGGAAACGATAAGGCACCAACTGCACAAAATGATTTTAAAATGTATTTGCAAAAAAAGTGGACACTAGACATTTATAGATTCCAAAATAAATATCAACTCTTCTTTATTTATACAACTGCATGAGAAGAGAGCTCATCAACATTATTTATCATGGTGAATAATTGATTGTTAAAGGAAGCAGAGGTGGACTACAAAGGGGCGCTCTACATCTGGCAAATAAAATACATTTACTTCTTCATGCAGCTGAATGAATGAAATTGGCACCCTTCACATGAACTTTTCTGGAGCATTACTTGGTTCCTCCTCAGAACATAAGGGTAGACCAACATGCACATGAGATTTTTTGAATGTCCTTTCTTTTCTATTCTTTGGCATTTTCTACAAGCTATGAAATGTCGCTTCTTTTCTATACTTTGGCATTTTCTACAAGCTATGAAATGTCGCTTCTTTTCGAAACTTTGGTATTTTGTACAAGCTATGAAATGTCGCTCCTTTTCTACAAGCTATGAAATGTCGCTTCTTTTCTATTCTTTGGTATTTTCGACAAGCTATGAAATGTCGCTTCTTTTCTATTCTTTGGTATTTTCTACAAGCTATTAAATGCCCCTTCTTTTCTATTCTTTGGCATTTTCTACAAGTTATGAAATGTCGCTTCTTTTCTATATTTTGGCATTTTCTACAAGCTATGAAATGTCGCTTCTTTTCTATACTTTGGCATTTTCTACAAGCTATGAAATGTCGCTCCTTTTCTATACTTTGGCATTTTCTACAAGCTATGAAATGTCGCACCTTTTCTACAAGCTATGAAATGTCGCTTCTTTTCTATTCTTTGGTATTTTCGACAAGCTATGAAATGTCGCTTCTTTTCTATTCTTTGGTATTTTCTACAAGCTATTAAATGCCCCTTCTTTTCTATTCTTTGGCATTTTCTACAAGCTATGAAATGTCGCTTCTTTTCTATACTTTGGCATTTTCTAAAAGCTATGAAATGTCACTTCTTTTCTATACTTTGGCATTTTCTACAAGCTATGAAATGTCGCTCCTTTTCTATACTTTGGCATTTTCTACAAGCTATGAAATGTCGCTTCTTTTCTATTCTTTGGCATTTTCTACAAGTTATGAAATGTCGCTTCTTTTCTATACTTTGGCATTTTCTACAAGCTATGAAATGTCGCTCCTTTTCTATACTTTGGCATTTTCTACAAGCTATGAAATGTCGCTTCTTTTCTATACTTTGGCATTTTCTACAAGCTATGAAATGTCGCTTCTTTTCTATTCTTTGGCATTTTCTACAAGTTATGAAATGTCGCTTCTTTTCTATTCTTTGGCATTGTCTACAAGCTATGAAATGTCGCTCCTTTTCTATACTTTGGCATTTTCTACAAGCTATGAAATGTCGCTCCTTTTCTATACTTTGGCATTTTCTACAAGCTATGAAATGTCGCTTCTTTTCTATACTTTGGCATTTTCTACAAGCTATGAAATGTCGCTTCTTTTCTATACTTTGGTATTTTCTACAAGCTATGAAATGTCGCTCCTTTTCTATACTTTGGCATTTTCTACAAGCTATGAAATGTCGCTCCTTTTCTATACTTTGGCATTTTCTACAAGCTAGGAAATGTCGCTCCTTTTCTATACTTTGGCATTTTCTACAAGCTATGAAATGTCCCTTCTTTTCTATAATTTGGTATTTTCTACAAGCTATGAAATGTCGCTTCTTTTCTATTCTTTGGCATTTTCTACAAGCTATGAAATGTCGCTTCTTTTCTATAATTTGGCATTTTCTACAAGCTGTGAAATGTCGCTCCTTTTCTATAATTTGGTATTTTCTACAAGTTATGAAATGTCGCTCCTTTTCTATACTTTGGCATTTTCTACAAGCAATGAAATGTCGCTCCTTTTCTATACTTTGGCATTTTCTACAAGCTATGAAATGTCGCTCCTTTTCTATAATTTGGTATTTTCTACAAGCTATGAAATGTCGCTCCTTTTCTATACTTTGGCATTTTCTACAAGCTAGGAAATGTCGCTCCTTTTCTATACTTTGGCATTTTCTACAAGCTATGAAATGTCCCTTCTTTTCTATAATTTGGTATTTTCTACAAGCTGTGAAATGTCGCTCCTTTTCTATACTTTGGCATTTTCTACAAGTTATGAAATGTCGCTCCTTTTCTATAATTTGGCATTTTCTACAAGCTATGAAATGTCGCTCCTTTTCTATACTTTGGCATTTTCTCCAAGCTATGAAATGTCGCTCCTTTTCTATACTTTGGCATTTTCTACAAGCTATGAAATGTCGCTCCTTTTCTATAATTTGGCATTTTCTACAAGCTATGAAATGTCGCTCCTTTTCTATACTTTGGCATTTTCTACAAGCTATGAAATGTCCCTTCTTTTCTATAATTTGGTATTTTCTACAAGCTATGAAATGTCGCTCCTTTTCTATAATTTGGCATTTTCTACAAGCTATGAAATGTCCCTTCTTTTCTATAATTTGGTATTTTCTACAAGCTATGAAATGTCGCTCCTTTTCTATAATTTGGCATTTTCTACAAGCTATGAAATGTCGCTCCTTTTCTATACTTTGGCATTTTCTACAAGCTATGAAATGTCGCTCCTTTTCTATACTTTGGCATTTTCTACAAGCTATGAAATGTCCCTTCTTTTCTATAATTTGGCATTTTCTACAAGCTATGAAATGTCGCTCCTTTTCTATACTTTGGCATTTTCTACAAGCTATGAAATGTCCCTTCTTTTCTATAATTTGGTATTTTCTACAAGTTATGAAATGTCACTCCTTTTCTATACTTTGGCATTTTCTACAAGCTCTGAAATGTCGCTCCTTTTCTATAATTTGGCATTTTCTACAAGCTATGAAATGTCGCTCCTTTTCTATACTTTGGCATTTTCTTCAAGCTATGAAATGTCGCTTCTTTTCTGGACTTTGGAATTTTCTACAAGCTATGAAATGTCCCTTCTTTTCTATACTTTGGCATTTTCTACAAGCTATGAAATGTCGCTCCTTTTCTATACTTTGGCATTTTCTACAATCTATGAAATGTCGCTTCTTTTCTATACTTTGGCATTTTCTACAAGCTATGAAATGTCCCTTCTTTTCTATACTTTGGCATTTTCTACAAGCTATGAAATGTCCCTTCTTTTCTATACTTTGGCATTTTCTACAAGCTATGAAATGTCGCTCCTTTTCTATTCTTTGGCATTTTCTACAAGCTATGAAATGTCACTCCTTTTCTATACTTTGGCATTTTCTACAAGCTATGAAATGTCGCTTCTTTTCTATTCTTTGGCATTTTCTACAAGCTATGAAATGTCGCTTCTTTTCTATACTTTGGCATTTTCTCCAAGCTATGAAATGTCGATTCTTTTTTTTTTTTTTGTATACTGAATCGAGGCTCGTGAAAGAGCTAACATTTACATCACAAACGAATCAACCAGACAAACAAAATATATAAAAAGAGGGAGCGGAAGACAAGATGGGTAGAGAAGGGGAAGCACACAAACACAACATTTGAGAGCAGGGAGATGTGTGGGAGGGAGAGGGCTTGGGGGGAGGAGGTGTGGGAAGGGGGGAGGGGGGTGGGAGAAGTATAAAACACAAGGACACCAACAACTTCCAGGACAGAAGTTGGTATTCCAAAAAAGTGCAATTGGGGTGAAATTAGCGGGGGTAGAAAATATCAAAGTTTTGGATGGGGGAAGATAAGAGATGGTGGTGAACAGCCGTTTTAAAGACCTTGAGGGTGGAGTGGGATTGAAGAGAGTGAGGGAGTTTGTTCCAGAGGTGGGAGAAAAGAGGAATGAAGGAGTGAAGGTGGGCAGAGAGTCTTGATTTTGGCAGTTTAACCATAAGAGGGTTGCAGGCAGATCTTGTGCGACCTGTAGGAATATTTGTGGGACAGAGCGCAAAGAGAGCTGGGGGGGCAAGGCCAGAGAGGAGTCGGTCGAAGACGGAAAGACCACCAACCTGCCTGCGGTGAGTGAGTGAGAGGCCCTTGGAGTTAGCTTCATCGCGGGAGATTCCAATGATTCTGAATGCTTTGGTTTCAACAGCGTGAAGACGAGCTCGGAAGACGAGGCAGGAGCACCAGCCCAGAGGGGAGAGCAGTATTCCATTGAGCTGCGGATGAAAGCCTTGTATGTGGTGAGGAGCTCAGGTGTGCCAAGGAAGGACTTCGCACGACGGAGGATGCCCAGTCGGTGACTGGCTTTGGAGGCCAGATTTGAAATGTGGTTTTCCCAGGAAAGATCATGGCAGATAGTGAGACCCAAAAGCTTGAGTGACAGAACTTCTTGGAGAGGATTATTCAGAAAGTGGATGGGAGGGTTGTCCAGTCGGTCTTTTCAGAGAGACATCGTAAGTGTGAGATTTGTCAGGATTGAAAGACATGTTCCACTTGTTTGCCCAGTCTGTGATTTTGTCCAGGTCTGCAGAGAGTGAGGAGGCTGCAGACTGCCGATCTGAGGGATGAAGAATGGAGCGACAGAGAGTAGAGTCATCAGCAAAGAGATAGAGAGGATTTTCAAGAGAGTCAGAGAGATCATTGATGAAGACCAGAAAAAGCACAGGGCCCAGAACACTGCCTTGGGGAACTCCGGCCTGAACAGGAAGAGGAGATGAGAGAAACCCATTCAGGGCCACACATTGACTATGACCAGAGAGGAAGTCCACAAGCCATGCGTGGAGATTTCGATGGATACCAAAGGAGGAGAGTTTGGTGAGCAGAGCGGGGTGCCAGACCGTATCGAAGGCACGTGATATGTCAAGGGAGACAGCTCTAATTTCCTGTTTGGCATTGAGGACCTCCATCCATTGTTGAGAAAGCAGAAGCAGCATGTCCAGAGTCGAGTGTCCAGGTCTGAAACCAAATTGATGATCAGAGATCAAACCATTGGAGAAGAGGAAAGATTTCGTATCTGAAGCAATGATGGATTCCATGACTTTGCTGATAATTGGGAGAAGGCTGATTGGTCTGTAGTTGCTGGGATCTGTTTTTGCACCTTTTTGTGCAAAGCGGTGATGTTGGCAGATTTCCAAGCAGATGTCAGATGACCTTGAGCAAAAGAGAGGGTGAAGAGAACAGAGAGAGGGAGTTAAAGAGCGGAAGAACAGGATTTTAGGACCCGTGGGCTGATGCCGTCAGGTCCAGTTGCAGAATCAGAGTCGAGGGTTGACAGAAACTTTTCCACCTTGTCAGGAGGAAAGGACACAGAGTCCAGGAGCAGCTGGGTTCGACTGGGTACGGTGGGTGCAGAGAGGGATGGGTTTGGGACACAAGATTTCAAGGCAAACACAGAGTTGAGGCATTCAGCTTTTCCACATGCGGAGTCAGCCGTGTGGCCGTTTGAGGTGAGGGAAGGGATGGAGGGGGAACAAACACCAGAAACAGATTTGACCAGACGCCACCAGGATTTGGAAGAGGGAGACAGATAAGAGTGTTCGGTCCTGAGAATGGAGAGATATTGTTTCCTGGCTCTCCTGAGGGTGGACACACACTTGTTTCGGGCTTTGTGAAAGGAAATGAGATTTCCTTCCATTGGATTTGCTTTCCAGGAGACAAAAGCAAGTTGTTTCTGGGCAATAGCCTCACCACAAGATTCGTGTACCATGGACGGGAGGAAGGGTATGACAACTGAAGACAAGATGGGATAAATCTGTGCATGAGAGAGAGCAATTTACTTTGGAAGAATTCCCAGGGTGAGTTGATGTCAGAGGCAGTAGAGATGGGACACCAGTCCAGATGATTGATGGCTGCTTGAAGACCGTGCCAGTTGGCCTGAGTGAAGTGCCAGACTCGACGACGCTGAGGAGGCTCTCTGAGAATGGTCAGAGAGATGTCCACTTTAACAAGCACATGATCAGATGAGCCGATTGGAGCAGAAGAAGAGCAGCAGACATTTTCAGGGAAGTTAGTCATAACCAAGTCCAGAAGAGACGATGCTCCGTTGACTGAGATCCAGGTCGGGAAATTGACAGATTGTGTCAGTCCCAGTGAGTCACAGAAGTCCTTTGCTGAAGAGCCATGGCTGGTGAGAGAGGTACCCACACCCAGCCAACTGGCATGGTGACAATTGAAATCACCACATATGAGGAAGAGTGAGTTGGGATGGGTAAATAGAAGTTGGCCCGTATTATCAGACAGTGAGATGTAGATGGAGTCATCACTGTTTGGTGGACGGTACAACACACATGTGAACAAAAGGTGGGAGCGAAGGGGAAGCCGTAGCCAAAGGTATTCCTGGGGGTGAGGTGGAGAGAGGGCAGTGCCTTGTTTTCTATTCTTTGACATTTTCTACAAGCTATGAAATGTCCCTTCTTTTCTGTACTTTGCCACATGGCACATACCATATAAAGAGGCCTTTTCCATACCCCTGGCATTTTTCGCAAGAATTACTACCGGGGTCAAAAAATTTATATGTCCAACATTTTGGGGATCGCCCCCATGAGCCAAGCAAAAATAAGCGGGTCCTCAAGCTCACCTGCATCAAGAGCAACAATCACTCAAACCCCCCAGAGACCACGATATTTTTTAATGCGGTGAACAAACTTTTGTACATCATGAGTGATGAAGGTTGTGGGCAAGTTTCATCAAAACCGTGTGTGTAGTTTCGGTAAGCGCACTTCCATTGCGAGCAAAATCATGTCGAGCATTATCGATAAAGATGGAAAGTCTTTTGTCTTTTCAAAGAACCTAATCACGGATCATCATTTTGGATTCTGTGTCATTCAACTTTGCAAATGATTTTGCTTCGCAATTAGAAATGGTAAGAAGGCTTGAATCTGAAACAAATTGTCAAGATACATGTCGATATAACATGGCTTGGACATATTTTCGATAATCAATATGAAGTAGCATCCTGTTCGACTTGTCAAGCTCACTAACTGCTGCATACAAGAAAGCTATCACACCTGGCTTCTTTGCTTCCAGCAATTGCACAAATGACTCCACATTATATAGTACAGCACTGTATCCTGCAGACAGACAGATATAGCAGCTGCATCACTGCCTCACGATTTGTAATGGTTGGACAAACAAAATGGATCACACCTTGCCTTCCTGGCATTTCTCTCAGTCTCACACCAGAAGGACCATTACATAAACCCACATATTTCCATGTTCAACCACTGAGTGTCTTCGAGATTCAGTGTCTATCTTCTGACATCTCTTTGGTTGAATATGTTACAAAGTTGGTTTGCAAAAGCAACCACAGATCGGGCATTCTCTGTCGTGTTAAGTCATTCCTTGATGGATGTGAGCAGTGAGTCTGGATTTTGGGAGTTTCACAAGAAGTGAGTTCGTGGCAGAACCCTATGGGGGGTTGAAGGGTGAGGAGACAGAACATTAAAAGGGGAGAGGGTGAAAGGCTAGCAAGGACACAGGAGAAGATAGAGAGCCAACCAAGCTGTCAGCGATGCAGGAGTAACAGGCCCAGGGATACCGCATTGCTGAAGGAGATTCCACTGCTTTTGAAGGCCTCGATATCCGTGGATTCAAGTTGAAAAGGTGTGAAATAGGAACATGAGCCCAGAAGGAAAGCAATACTCCATTGGGCTGCAACTGTAAGCCTTGTGGGTTGTTAAAAATTACAATTTGTCTTTGCATGATGGAGAATTCCCAATGAGGCAATGGCTTTCCAAGCCAACTCAGATATTTAGTTGGTCCAGGAGGGATTGTGGCTAATGGAGATGTTAACACGTTTGAAGACCTGAATTGCAAGTGTTGCTTAAATGGAATTGATTGGTTTTCCCAGATAGTCCTTTTAAAGAGACGAAGTGAGACTGACATTCACCAGGGTTTACAATTCCAAGTGCTGCTCCAGCTTCTTCTTTTTTCACACATCTTCAGAGAGGGAAGAGGCTGATGCCTGCCTTTCTGGAGGATGAGTGGTGCTGCAGAGGGTGGAGTTAAAAGCAAAATTTTAACCTGAGACTGGTTTGGGGCCACAGATTTTCAAATGGGAGAGGATCCCATTGAGACCGAGGCATGACTATGAAAGTGGAGGAGAGGTAGACAATACCAGATTTGGATAAATGCTTGAGCCATGTCCAGGAGATACAGAATTGATCTCTTTTCTAAAATTCAGAGCCTCAATCCATTGTTGGAAGAGCAGCAGATGGAGGTCCAGGATGATTGAATGGGGTTAGAAACCAAACTGATGGTTTGAGATCAGGCCATGAGAGAAAAGGAAGGATTTGATTTCAACTGCAATGTTGGAATATTAAGGCCCTTTCTGTCAATGTAAAAACCTGTCTGTGTTCATTTGTAGACTTGTGTCCTTGTCAATGTCATTGCACATTTCAAACAGCCATTTTGATTGTGGAGAACAATTCAACTTTGGTTTCCAGTTACATCATAGTTTGTTGAAGGAGTTTCCATGATTAAAATGCTGGTCCTCTTTGAACAGAATATAAAAATGAGATCATTAAAAAAAACTCAAAAAAATTTGTTGCTTCATGCTTTTGGCAAGTCCAGTAATTTTTTAAAGTCTGATTGTCGTGTCATCATAAATATTATTGAAGATCTTTGAAACCAGGATAAGACTACCATTGGCTGAGACTCAGTATGAATGTGAACATTGTGATGCAAGGAAGTTAATAATAATAATAATAATACATTTATTTTATATAGCGCTTTTCAAGAAGCCCAAAGGCACTTTGACAGAGTACAAAAAACAAGTGCAAAAAGACAAAAATCAATAGGTAAATAATCAAAGCTAAAGGAAGAAGAAGGAGAAGAGATAGTCAGGGGTTAAATGCTGTGGGTTAAATGTTGAATGCAGTGTTGAACAGGTGGGTCTTGAGTAAAAGAAAAACCACCTTTAGAGGCCATTTTTCCCCGCAAGCGGGGGTTGGCCTTTTTCGGGGACCGTGGTTGTTGTTGTTTTTCGGTCCCCTTTTTGAAGCAATGTTTTACGGCCGGATGCCCTTCCTGACGCCAACCCTTTTTGCCGCCTTTAACGACAAACAGGGAATTACCAGTGAACTGGTACTCAATTAGCCGACCTTGGAAGGATGACAGGCTGAGTCAACCCCCCTGGCGTTAATTCAGCGATCGACCGAGATTCGAACCCAGGATCCGAGGATCCTAAGCCGGCACCCGAGCCGCTAGCCCAACACCAGGGCTTGAGTCTTGAGTGATGTTTTGAATGTGGTGAGTGAGGAGGAGTCTCTGATGGTGTGAGGTAGTGAGTTCCAGAGGGTGGGAGCAGCGATGGAGAAGGCCCTGTCCCCCCAGGATCTGAATTTGGTCTGCATGGGGGGGGGGGGGGGGGGTCAGGAGGTCGGTACCAGCAGAGCGGAGGTTGTGGGTGGGAGTGTCAGAGGACTGGAGAGGAGGTCAGTCAGGTAGGATGGGGCCAGGTTATGGAGGGCTTTGTAGGTCAAGAGGAGGATTTTGTACTGGATTCTCTGGGGGATGGGGAGCCAGTGAAGCTTGTAAAGGACGGGGGTGATGTGATCATGGGTCCGCGAATGGGTGAGTAGACGGGCGGCGGAGTTCTGAATGTATTGGAGTTTATTGGTGATTATTGAGGGTGAACCAAAGAGGAGGCTGTTGCAGTAGTCCAGATGGGAGGTGATGAAGGCGTGGATGAGGGTTTCTGCAGCCGTGGAGGAGAGGGATGGACGGAGACGGGCGATATTTTTCAGGTGAAAGAAGGCTGTCTTTGTGATCTGTTTAGTGTATTTGTCGAAGGAGAGGGTTTGGTCAAAGATGATGCCAAGATTCCGGATGTGAGGGGAGGTGGATACTGGGAAACCGTCGATGTTGAGGGCAAAGTTATGGGTGGATTGGGTGAGCGTTTTTGGGCCAATGATGATTATTTCAGATTTATCATAGTTAAGTTTGAGGAAGTTGATTTGAAGCCAGGATTTTATTTCAGTGATGCAGTTTGTCAGGATAGAGTGGGTGGCAGTGGAGATGGACTTGGTGGAGATGAAAAGCTGGATGTCATCGGCGAAGCAGTGGAATTGGAGACCATGACGGCAGATTAAGTGACCAAGGGGGGACAGGTACAAGATGACGAGGAGGGGGGCCAAGAACTGAACCTTGGGGGACACCTTGGGGGAGGGGAGCAGTGGGGGATTTGCAGTGATTGATGGAGATGAACTGGCGTCTGTCGGAGAGGTACGATTTGATCCAAGAGAGGGCAGTGCCGGTAATGTTAAAGGTGGTTTCAAGTCGGGTGAGGAGGATGGTGTGATCGATGGTGTCAAAGGCGGCGTTGAGGTCGAGGAGGATGAGAATGTTGAGGTTGCCAGCGTCAGAGGAGAGGAGAAGGTCGTTGGTGATTTTGAGGAGAGCAGTTTCAGTACTGTGGTTGGAGCGGAATCCGGATTGGAATGTTTCATACAGGTTATTGGCAGAGAGGTGATGTTTGAGTTGAGTGGCTACAGTGCGTTCCAAAACTTTTGACAGAAAGGGTAGGTTGGAGATGGGTCTGAAGTTGTTTAGGGTGTCAGGGTTGAGTCCAGGTTTTTTCAGAATGGGGGTAACAGCAGCAATTTTGAGGGATGGTGGGACGATGCCTGTAGACAGGGAGGAGTTTATTGTTGCAGTGATAAGTGGAGAGAGAGCAGGAAGGGAGGCCTTGACAAAGCTGGAGGGGATGGGGTCAAGAGTGCAGGTGGCAGTTTTCATTCCTATGATGAGTTCAGAGAGGTCAGTAGGGGAGACTGGGGAGAACTGAGACAGGGGTTGGCAGGATAAGGGGGGGGGGGGGGGCAGGTGGTTTGAGGGGGAGCAGGTGCGGTGGTGGTTAAGCTGCTGTGGATGTTGTCAATTTTTCTTTGGAAGAATGAAAGGAAGGAGATGCAGTTGTCTACTGTGAATGACTGGGTGGTGGTGTCCAGGGGGCTGAGGAGTTTGTTTATTGTAGAGAAGAGTGCTTTTGGGTTTCCGGAGCCAGAGTGGATAATTTGAGAGTAGTAGGCGGAGCGGGCGCGGGAGAGGGCATCTTTGTAGTGTTGTAGGTGGTCCTTGTAGGCTTGGGAGTGAATTGTGAGACCTGTTTTATTGCGGAGTCTTTCAGGTTGGCGAGCACGAGTTTTCATCAGGCGGAGTTCAGGGGTAAACCAGGGAGCAGAATGGGTGAAAGAAACCGTTTTGGTTTTTATAGGCGCAAGCTGGTCAAGGCAGGAGGAGAGAGTGTGGTTGTAGTAGTCAGTGAGGTTGGAAGAGGTGTGGAGGTCAATTAAGGGAGAAGTGGACATTTTTTCAGAGGGTGGATGAGAATGAGGTAGGTGAAAGAGCACAAGAAAACTAACACCCAGTGATGGATAATAAAATTAGGCCTGAACATTACTGCTTGGTAATTGCTATAACTGGAAGTATTATTTTATCCTTTTATATGAAGTTTAACAATAGCCTGGTGTTGGCTTAGCGGTTCGGGTGCCGGCTTGGGATCCTTGGATCCTGGGTTTGAATCCCGGTCATCGCTGAATTAACACCAGGGGGGCTGACTCAGCTTGTCATCCTACTGAGGTCGGCAAATTGAGTACCAGTTTACTAGTAATTCCCTGTGTGTTGGAAGAGGTGACTTACAGGGTTGGCGGCAGGAAGGGCATCCGGCCATAAAATATTGCTTCAAAAAGGGGACCACGGTGCCCGAAAAAGGCCAACCCCCACTCTGTGGGGAAAAATGGCCTCGAAAGGTGGTGCCATATGAAGTTTAACAACAACAGGTTGTTTTGTGTGGTTTTCATTAATATACCTGGGATGCTAAAGTGGTTTATACCTGTATATTTTATTAACACACACTTCCCTTTATTCAACATCTCAAAATGCTGTTCACACACATTATTCTTGAGCAAAGCTCGACATTTCATCTCCAAGATTTTTCAGAGATTTGGGTCTACAGTCACGTGAAAAAGTAAGTACACCCCATGTAAAGTTTTGACTTTTTCAACATATTTCAACATACAGCTATTTGATCTTCATTTCAACAATATTGATAGATAAAGGTGATATAATATAACAAATATCATGAAACATTTACATTTTGTAGTCCATTGTATAATTTAAATAAACATAAATGCAAATTTCGCATGTGGAAAAAGTAAGTACACCCCTACATTTATCACTACTTCAAATACCTAAAATTAGAATCAGGTGCAGCAGCTCAGGTGCAAATGATTAGAACATCTTTAGAGAGGATCTTGGAGGAACCTGTCTTATTTAAACCTCAGATATTTAGTTTGGTTTGCTCTTTGTTGTTGAAGTGTGTGGCGTCACCATGCCTAGATCAAAAGAGCTCTCTGCAGCCTTCAGAAAGAAGGTTATAGATGCCTACGAGTCTGGGAAGGGACTTAAAAAGATCTCCAAACAATTTGAAATCAATCATTCGACTGTCCGGAAGATCATCTCCAAGTGGAGAAGATTCCACACAACTGCCAACTTGTTCAGGCAAGGGCCGCCCCAGCCAGTTCAGCCCGAGAGCAGACCGCAAGATGCTGAAAGAAGTCTCTAAGAACCCTAGAATGTCATCATGGGACCTACAGGCAGCTCTTGCCACTGTTGATGTCAAAGTGCACGAGTCTACCATGAGAAAGAGGCTGCACAAATTTGATCTACATGGGAGGTGTGCCAGGAGGAAACCTTTGCTGTCCAGAAAGAACATCAGGGCAAGACTAAAGTTTGCCAATGAACACCTCGGCAAAAACCAGCATTTCTGGAACAATGTGCTGTGGACAGATGAGTCAAAGGTAGATCTATTTGGCCACAGTACCAGAAGACATGTTTGGCAAAACCAAAGACAGCATTAGACCACAAGAACCTGATACCAACTGTAAAGCATGGTGGTGGAAATATTATGGTTTGGGGCAGCTTTGCTGCATCAGGGCCTGGGCAGGAATATTCCACTATGAATTCTTCATTGTACCAGCTCTGAAATGCATGAAAGAAATTATTTTTCCACAAAGGAGTGTCTGTGGTGAAATATAAATGTTAACAATCAACTCAGAATCATGAAAAACCCTTATTTGACCCCTCATAAGTTACTTAAGGGCCGATTTTAAAAAATAAAAATTCTCGAAAATAATTTTTCGGTACCCGAATTCAACAGCTTTTTTTCTGGGTTTCCCACAGGAGTTGAACTTCAACATTTTAACACATGTTATTACACACCTTTACGAACATATTGGTGAAGAAATTTTTTGGTAACAATTTAGTTAACAGATTTGTGAAATATCTCATAAAATGCCCTTACTATTAGATTCGAACTTTCACCAAAATGTAATCATTTCCTCCGTGTCACATACACAACCTCTCCACCAAATTACGTCCGAATCCATCCACAAGTTTTTGATGTCCTGTTCACAGACAAACAGACAGGGGTAAAAACATAACCTACATCCACCTTGGGTGTCAGAGGTAAAAATACAAAAGATTGACGATTTAGGCGACCTTGACCTTTTGACCTCAAGAGGAATAGGCTTCAATGACCCAATATGTAAAACCTGGTCAAATCTCAAACCAATCGGATGAGAATTGACGATTTATACAACCTTGACCTTTGACCTTTTGTCCAAATTTTTCATTTGTCTTCTCCGTATTCTTATAATAAATAAATAAATAAATAAATAAATAAATAAATAAAACTTATAATACAACTGTTGAAAATTTCCATGACAAAAGCTGAAATGGTACAAAGGTTACAGCCCGTGCAGACACACCCCCACCCCCCCCCCCCCCACACACAAACACACCCACACCCACACCCCCCCCCACACACACACACACCCCCACACACACCCCCCCACACACACACACACACACCCCCCAACACCCCCCCCCCCACACCCCCTCTGCCCCCCCCCCCACACACACACGCTCAGATGCTGGCCACACACACACACACGCGCTCAGATGCTGGCCCCACACACACACACACACACACACACACATACATACATACATACACACACACACACACACACACACACACACACACACACACACACACACACACACACACACACACACACACACACACACACACACACACACACACACACACACACACACACGAGTAATCCAGATACTTGTTGTTAACATGGAAACATGTTAACATGTAGTTGTTAAACATGTAGAATGTAGTTGTTAAACGTGCTGTCAACAACATGGAAACACCACGAAAGAGGCAACGCACAGCACGCAGCATGGGCCACGCACCTCGGAGACCATAGGAGACTGGCGTCGGACAGCACGGTGTCGACGCATGTGGGAGCACATGGAGTATAGCGGGTGTGGACGCATGTGGGAGCACATTGAGTATAGCGGGTGTGGACGCATGTCGGAGGAGATAGTCGGACGGTGTGCTTACAGAGGACGGTGTGCACGCCGGACAGGACAAGGCAAGTTGCTTTGCTATACAACTTTTGAGGAAACATTGCGTTATAACTTATAAGCATGGTGTAAAAGGTCACATAACAACGTACCGTAAAAGGCATGTTGTTTGAAGTGAGGACAAAGAGGGTATGGAGGAAGTAGCGCAGGAAGGAAGGCGTCACCTGCACACACGTGCCGGGGAAAATCTTGCGCTGTCGCCTGTCAGTGACCTTAGCGCATGCGCAGTTGGCGTGTAAATACTTTTTATTCCTTTTTTAAAAATGGCTTTTCCCCATTTTTATATGGTTATTTTCATTTGTGCCGTTAATGAAGTTGCCTTATTTACTAGGGAAAGTTCCCGGCGTTGCCCGGTAACAATGAGTCCTTTCCTGATGGGAATATGAAGAGGCGGCAGCACAGGAGAAGGGCGTGGGAGGGAGGGCAATGGAAGGAGAGGGCGACTGGAGAGGTCGAAGGGTGAGCGTGCAACGGAACGGGTAGGGAGGCGGTGAGGGTTAGTAGAAAGCACAAAAAACTGTTGGTCAATAAAAACATGCGTCCATAAAAAACGCAAAAGGACCTCTGTGTACTGTAACGCCGTGGCTTGCAAAAGCAGGCCGAATGGCGTTCTTTTGGAATTACGCAGGAGACGGACGGACAGTCGCTTCTTTTATTGTTGTACACGATGCTTTTGTCATTGGAAGGGCGTTTCGAAGACAGTGCGATAACAAAAGAAATTGCCAGGAAAAAAAAGAAGGGAACCCTCTGTGCACTGTGACCACGGACGTTTATAAAAAACCTGGACCCGCAATGCGTCTATCGCTCCCACGCGAGCTAATGAAGTCACCGGAAACAGTCTGGCGGCCATGTTGGTGTGACATTCCCGCCGCCCCACGAAACTTGAAACGAGTCAGTTTGTTCATCAGGTGTTCAACGTACTTTGACATATTTTGTGTGTATGTAGTATGAAGGTAGCATGTAGTATGAAGGTAGTAAGTATGTAGATAATAAGTATTAAAGTAGTAAGTATTTAGGTAGCATGTAGTATGAAGGTAGTATGTAGTATGAAGGTAGTAAGTATGTAGATAGTAAGTATTAAGGTAGTTGTGGCGGGCACAAGGGACAATAATTCCGCGCACCATTGGGTGGCGCGAGCGTCCCGGCGGGGAGCTGAAATGCATGCCCCGCCTTTCGGCCGATCAGCCACGCCCGGGGGCAAGGCGTGGCCTCGGGACATATATGCGGGCTCTAAGCTCGAGCCCGCCCAGTGCTGAAGTGCGAGCTCTTAATAAAGACTCTTGTTTGTACAAACGCGTTGTGGCCTACCTCTCTGGCAATCGAGTCGTGTGTGCACAGCACCACACTGGTGACCCCGATTGGTTTAGCCGTTGCTGACCCCCGAACGCGCCATGGCTACCAACGCCGTCGCAATCAAACTCCCGGAGTTTTGGGAGGCGCAAGCCGACGTTTGGTTTGTGCAAGCCAAAGCTCAATTTCAACTCCGGGGCATCACGGCGGACGAGACCAGGTACTACCACGTGGTCGCCGCCCTCGGGCCTGGCACTGCCGCCCGCGTCGTGTCCATCCTTCAGCGCCCGCCGGGCGACCACAAGTACGAGGCCCTCAAACGTCTCCTCCTCGCCACATTGGGGCTCACGGAGGCCGAACGCGCCAACCACCTCCTGGACCTTCCCTTCCTCGGCGACACACGACCATCCGTCCGGATGGATTTCATGCTGTCCCTGCTTGGAGACCAGCCCCCGGATTTCTTATTCCGAGCGCTTTTCCTACGCCAGCTACCTGTACAGGTACGCCTCGCGCTGGCCGGTTCCAAAATAAAGGAACCCCGCGCCCTGGCTGGAGAGGCCGACAAGTTTTTCGTGGCCTGCGACACGCGGTCGGTTTACGGTGCTGCCGTAGTGGATCCCGGTGCAGAGGCTACAGCGCCCCCGGCTTCCCTCGTGGCCGCGGCTGCGCCCCGCCCACTACCGCCGCCGCCACCACCACCGCCGTCGGCACGGCCGCCACCGCCGCAAACCTGGTGCTACTACCATGCCAGGTTCGGCCGCAAGGCTAAAACGTGCCGCCCGCCGTGTTCTTTTGACCGGTCGGGAAACGACCGGGCCGGCGCTCATTTGCGGCCCTGAGCGTCGGCCATTCCGGCAGCCTCCTGTTCATCACGGACACATTGTCCGGGCGCCGTTTCCTTTGCGACACAGGAGCGCAGGTAAGCGTCCTCCCTGCCTCCGCGTCCGACAAGCAAGCCGCGGGCCGGGGCGGACTTCCTATGTGCGCATGGGTTGTTGGTCGACGTAAAGCGCAGACGGCTCGTCCAGGCCGAAACTTTTAGCTCGCTCGCTTGTTCGCTGAGCAGCTCGTTGAGCGGCTCACTGAGCGGCTCACCGAGCGGCTTGCCAAGCGGCTTGCTGGACGGTTCCGTCCCGGCGAGTTTGGTTTGCACGCTTCCGGCAGCGGACGACTTTACCCGCCTCCTCGCCAGTTTCCCGACCCTCACGCGGCCCACCTTCTCAGCGGTGGCCGTCAAGCACGGGGTGGAGCACCATATCCCCATGGTCGGGCCACCGGTCTACGCCCGAACACGCCGACTCTAACCTACGAAGCTCGCCGTCGCAAAAGCGGAGTTCGCCATGCTGGAACGGCTGGGTATCCTACGGCGCTCAAACAGCGCTTGGGCCTCTCCGCTGCACATTGTGCCGAAGCCCGGCGGAGGATGGCAGCCGTGCGGTGACTACCGCCGGCTCAATGATGCCACCACTCCCGACCGCTACCCGGTCCCGCATATCCAGGACCTTTCCGCCCGGTTGCCAAACACGACCGTGTTCTCCAAGGTGGACCTCATCCGGGGCTACCACCAGGTCCCCGTACGACCGGGCGATGTCCCAAAGACAGCCGTCATCACCCCTTTCGGCCTCTTTGAGTTCCTGAGAATGCCTTTCGGGTTGAAGAATGCGGCCCAGGCGTTCCAACGGCTCATGGACAGCATCTTGCGTGACTTACCTTTCATCTATGTCTACCTGGACGACATCCTAGTCATGAGCGCGTCCCGGGAGGAGCACCTGCTCCACCTCCGCACGCTTTTCGAACGCCTGGGCCAGCATGGTCTGATCATCAACCCCGCAAAGTGCCGTTTCGGCATCACCACCATCGACTTCTTGGGGCACCTCATCACCAGGCACGGGGCCGTCGCTTTACCGGCCAAGGTGGAGGCGGTCAGGGATTTCCCGCGCCCCCGCACGATCAAGGGGCTCCAGGAGTTCCTGGGCATGGTAAATGTTTACCACCGCTTTGTGCCCCATGTCGCCCGGCTCCTCCGCCCTCTGCACGAGGCCCTCCGGGGCAAGCCGGGCGAAGGTGACATCGCCTGGTCGGAGCAGATGGCCGCGGTGTTTGCGGGCACAAAGCTGGCCCTGGCTAACACCACCATGCTGGCGCACGTGGCGCCCGATGCACCGATCGCCCTCACCACCGTAGCGTCGGACTACGCGGTGGGCGCGGTGCACGAGCAGTGGGTGCGTGGCGCTTGGCAGCCGCTGGCGTTTTTTAGCCGGCAGCTTCGCCCGCACGAATGCCGCTACAGCACCTTCGACCGCGAGCTGCTCGGGCTCCACCTGGCGGTCCGACACTTCCGCCATCTGCTAGAGGGCCGCCCGTTCACGGCTTTCGTCGACCACAAGCCCCTTGTGTTCGCGATGGCCAAGGTCGCCGAGCCATGGTCGGCACGGCAGCAGCGTCACCTCTCTGCCATGTCCGAGTACATGACGGACATCCGTCATGTGGCGGGTAAAGACAACCCAGTGGCGGATTGCCTTTCCCGGTCTGTCACGCACGCGGTCCACCTCGGGATCGACTATGCCCGGATGGCGGAGGACCAGACCGCCGACCCCGGCGTCCAGGCCTTGCAGACCGTCGTTACGGGCCTCTGCGTCACCGAGGTGCCATTCGACGTCGTGGGCGCGGCCCTCCTGTGCGACGTCTCCCTCGGCCGGCCTCGCCCCATTGTGCCTGCTGGCTGGCAGCGCCCGGTTTTCGACGCCATCCACGGCCTGTCCCACCCGGGCGCAAAGGCCTCCCAGAAGCGCGTCGCGGCGAAGTTCGTCTGGCATGGCCTCAGGAAGGACGTCCGCGACTGGGCCAGGACGTGCCGCACGTGCCAGCGCGCAAAGGTCCACCGCCACACCCAGGCACCGTTGGCCCCGTTTACGGTGCCCGAGCGTCGGTTCGACCACGTACACGTCGACTTGGTGGGACCTCTGCCCCCCTCGCGGGGGTTCACCCACCTCCTCACCATGGTGGACCGCACCACACGGTGGCCGGAGGCCGTGCCATTGGCGGCTATGTCTGCGGCTGATATGGCGCAGGCCTTCATCGCCACTTGGGTTGCCCGGTTCGGTGCCCCCTCGGACATCTCGTCCGACCGCGGCCCCCAGTTCACCTCGGAGCTCTGGGGCACGGTGGCGCAAGGGCTCGGCATAAAACTGTACCGCACCACGGCCTACCACCCCCAGGCCAATGGCCTGTGCGAGCGCTTTCATCGCTCGATGAAGGCCGCGCTCCGGGCCAGCCTCCGCGATGGCAGCTGGGCCGACAGGCTCCCCTCTGTCCTGCTGGGCCTCAGGACGGCGCCCAAGGACGATAGTCAGGCAGATAGGTTTATCCATCATAAGAATTGTGGGTTTAGACGTACAAGCATGAAATTTGGCACAGTCATAGATAATAATCTAATGAATAATTCCAGATATGGACCCACCGCGAAAACGTCCTATGGTAGCCATGGCGGCCATTTTACAAAATGGCAGTTTTGACCGCGATTATTTTTTACCGGACGACACAAATGCTTCTTTATGTTCTAATGTTCAGACCTGTTCAGCACTGCATTCAACACTCAACCCACAGCATTTAACCCCTGACTATCACTTCGCCTTCTCCCTCCTTTTGCTTTAAATATTTCCCTATTGATTCTTGTCTTTTTGCACTTGTTGTTTTCATGTTTTGTTATGCATTATGTTTTGCACTCTGTCAAAGCACCTTTGGGCTTCATGAAAAGCGCTATACAAAATAAATGAATTATTATTATTATCATGAAATGACTCCAGATACACATATATGCCATAATTGTATTCTCCAAATGACCACAATTTGCATTTGTGTTGCCAGCAATGTCAATTAACCCACCAAGCACTGTAACGGTAACTTATATTACTAGATAGTTCCAGTTTGATCTTGTTTATACGTCACAATTTTCTCCACCACACTGGCACAAAGCGGTACATTTCAAACTAGCTTGTTTGCACTTGCATCGTCCCTTGCAACCCTTTTTGCATTTACAACAAATCAGCTCCCTTGATGAAATGCTGGCTTCAGGAAGCATGGACCACAGGGGTTTCCAGTTGTGGGGATCGATCCATCCCCAATCCCCAGGTGAGGGCAGATCCATAACAACCTTGAGCATGTTTCCCCAGCAGTGGCCACCCGTGTACACAGCCCTCTTGATTTGTTGTACCAGGGCTCCTCTGGTAGGGGGAATAGCTTGCATGGCTCGTCCTTTCTTCGTGAAGAGTGCCTGTCGAGCTTCTTCTATGTTGACGAGATTGCTGGTGTGATCGTAGAGAAGAATGGTGAACCGCTCGAGCACTGCCACAACGTCATCAGAGATGTCTGCTGTCCCCGTGGAGAGATGAACTAACGCTGGTGTCAATTCGTCAAATACTTTCCAGGTATCCCAGGCTGTATTCTTGCCCCGTGTATTAAATGACGAGACTGTGTCACACCCTGTGTATGCATGGAACATCGGGAGGGCCTGTGACTTATCTGGTCCGAGGAATGCTGCAATTTCATGTGCTGGAATATACCTGAAGTGCTGGCCTGTCCCAAAGGCCACCCAAAGCTCCTGGATTTTGAGTTTGGTTGTTGCTGCCACAGCCAATACCACTATATCTGTATCCACCGTACGCAGAAGAATTTTCTGAAATCCATCACGGACTGCATCCGCGAGATGTATCATCATTCGTGTATCAGCCTCCTCATGGTCACATGGGGCAAGATGACTGGTGTCGCGTGCGGGAATGCACGTCACATCTGAACCATCCGTGGTGACTATCTGCTTATCTGATACAAGATGTGTGATGTGTTTTGTCAAGAAGGCAAACAGTTCTGTTTTGTTTGCATCAATTCTCAGGAACTGCTGCCAATTTCCTGGAAGAACAGTGGATCCGTCAACTCTCCTTCGAATGCCTTTCCCACGTTTGTCCCTGGCTTGAGATTTCAGGCTGTTGTCACGGTACTGGTCCCAGACTATATCCACACGACAGGCTCTTTGCAAGTGACCTTGTATGTGTGGCAAGAATACTTTCAGCGCATAATCATCAAAGGTTTTGGCAGCAACTGGTTTCAGAATGTTCACCAACACTGCCCCGTCAAGGATAGTGACGTCAGTATCTGGTTTTGGAGCATCACCTCTGACGTCTGCGCAACTCTCTAGACACACCAATAGATCTGATTTGGTTCCCAGTCGTAACTTCCCAAGCTGAGATAAAGACGGGGGACATGCTTGGTTTTCATGGCGGAAAAATTCTGCAAGATCACCATCTCATGTTTGAGACGCAATGTAGAGTCTTGAGAATAAAGAGCAGTCACTCTTTAGCGACGTTACTTGCAAACTTGTCTTCGATTTCTCTCTTGGAGACGATCGACTAAACAATGGGAGTTTATTCTTCTTTATTGGCTCAGTAAGAGGACACCAATGTCTATAGACACCAATGAGAAGTATATTTCGGGGGGGTGCACGAGACCTCTATCTAGCCACTAGACTAAAAGCGGCCATTTTGTAAAATGGCCGCCACGGCTACCATAGGACGTTTTCGCGGTGGGTCCATATCTGGAATTATTCATTCGACTATTATCTATGACTGTGCCAAATTTCATGCTTGTACGTATAAACCCACAGTTGTTACACTTATCTGCCTGACTACGACCTGCGCGCGTCCTCGGCGGAGCTGGTTTTCGGGCAACCACTGCGGGTACTGGGCGAATTTATCCCTGACTCCACGGCTCCTTGGTCCGCGGCACAACAGCGCTCCACCCTGCAGGAGACCGCCTGGAGGTTCGCCCCGGTGCCGACGGCACACCACGGTTGCCCATCCTCCCACGTCGCCCCGGACCTTCGCACGGCGGAGTATGTCTTCGTCCGGTACGACGCCCACCGGGCACCGCTACGGCCCCCGTACGACGGACCCTTCCGCGTGCTGGAGACCGTGGACAAATATTTCACCGTCGACGTCGGCGGTGCCCCGGATCCTATCTCCGTGGACCGCCTCAAGCCGGCCCACCTCGATCTGGACCACCCCCCGCAAGCAGCTCTGCCTCCGTGTCGAGGCTGCCCCCCGGCGGTCAGACCCCAGGCGCCCCCCAGCCCCGCCGTCCCGCTACCCCCCCAGCCCTGCACGCATCGCCAGGGGGAGTTTCGGCCGGGTCATCCGGCTTCCCCGCAAACTGACCCTTGAGGTGCGCGGGAATTCTGGGGGGGGAGGGGGGGCGCGTGTGGCGGGCACAAGGGACAATAATTCCACACACCAGTGGGTGGCGCGAGCGTCCCGGCGGGGAGCTGAAATGCATGCCCCGCCTTTCGGCCGATCGGCCACGCCCGGGGGCAAGGCGTGGCCTCGGGACATATATGCGGGCTCTTAGCCCGAGCCCGCTCAGTGCTGAAGTGCAAGCTCTTAATAAAGACTCTTGTTTGTACCAACGCGTTGTGGCCGACCTCTCTGGCAATCGAGTCGTGTGTGCACAGCACGTGTGTGCACAGCACAGTCCTTTCCTGATGGGAATATGAAGAGAGGCGGCAGCACAGGAGAAGGGGGTGGGAGGGAGGGCAATGGAAGGAGAGGGCGACTGGAGAGGTCGAAGGGTGAGAGTGCAACGGAACGGGAAGGGAGGCGGTGAGGGTTAGTATAAAGCACAAAAAACTGTTGGTCAATAAAAACATGCGTCCATAAAAAACGCAAAGGGACCTCTGTGTACTGTAACGCAGTGGCTTGCAAAAGCAGGCCAAATGGCGTTCTTTTGGAATTACGCAGGAGACGGACGGACAGTCGCTTCTTTTATTGTTGTACACTATGCTTTTGTCATTGGAAGGGCGTTTGGAAGACAGTGCGATAACAAAAGAAATTGCCAGGAATAAAAAGAAGGGAACCCTCTGTGCACTGTGACCACGGACGTATATAAAAAACCTGGACCCGCAATGCGTCTATCGCTCCCACGCGAGCTAATGAAGTCACCGGAAGCAGTCTGGCGGCCATGTTGGTGTGACATTCCCGCTGCCCCGCGAAACTTGAAACGAGTCAGTTTGTTCATCAGGTGTTCACCGTACTTTGACATCTTTTGTGTGTATGTAGTATGAAGGTAGCATGTAGTATGAAGGTAGTAAGTATGTAGATAGTAAGTATTAAAGTAGTAAGTATTAAGGTAGCATGTAGTATGAAGGTAGTATGTAGTATGAAGGTAGTAAGTATGTAGATAGTAAGTATTAAGGTAGTAAGTATAAAGGTAGTAAGTATTAAGGTAGTATGTAGCATGAAGGTAGTATGTAGTATGAAGGTAGTATGTAGTATGAAGGTAGTAAGTATGTAGATAGTAAGTATTAAGGTAGTATGTAGTATTAAGGTAGTATGTAGGAAGAATGTAAGAAGTATGTATGTCGGTAGTATTTATGTCGGTAGTATGTATGTAGGTAGTATGTATGTAGGTGGTAAGTATGTATGTAGTAAGTATTATGTAGCAAGTATATAAGTAGTATTATGTAGTGGTATTAGTATTAGTGGTATGTAGGTATTATGTATGTAGGTAGTATGTATGTAGGTAGTATGTATGTTGGTGGTATATATGTAGGTATTATGTATGTAGGTGGTATGTGTGTAGGTAGTATGTTTGTAGGTAGTATGTTTGTAGGTAGTATGTATGTCGGTAGTATGTATGTAGGTAGTATGTATGTAGGTAGTAGTAGTATGTTGTGGTAGTAGTAGTATGTAGTGGTAGTAGTCGTAGTTGTAGTGCCAAGTTGTCATAGTAGTATGTAGTATGTAGTAGTAATAGTAGTATGTTGTAGTAGTAGTAGTAGTAGTATGTTGTAGTGGAAGTATGTTGTAGTAGTGGTATGTAGTATGTTGCAGTAGTAGTATGTTGTGGTAGCATGTTGTCGTGGTAGTAGTATGTTGTAGTAGTCGTAGTATGTTGTAGTGGTAGTAGTATGTTGTAGTCGTAGTAGTATGTCGTATGTTGTAGTAGTATGTAGTATGTTGTAGTAATAGTATTTTGTAGTGGTAGTAGTTTGTTGTAGTAGTAGTATGTAGTATGTTGTAGTACTAGTAGTATGTTGTAGTAGTAGTACTATGTTGTAGTGGTAGTAGTATGTTGTAGTAGTAGTAGTATGTAGTAGTAGTATGTTGTTGTAGTAGTAGTATGTTGTAGTAGTAGTAGTATGTTGTAGTAGTAGTAGTATGTAGTATGTTGTAGTAGTAGTAGTAGTATGTTGTAGTAGTCGTAGTATGTTGTAGTGGTGGTAGTAGTATGTAGTAGTAGTAGTAGTATGTAGTATGTTGTCATAGTAGTAGTCTGTTGTAGTAGTAGTATGTTGTAGTGGTAGTATGTTGTAGTAGTAGTATGTAGTATGTTGCAGTAGTAGTATGTTGTAGTCATAGTAGTATGTTGTAGTAGTAGTAGTGGTAGTATGTTGTAGTAGTAGTATGTTGTAGTGGTAGTAGTATGTTGTAGTAGTTGTAGTATGTAGTAGTAGTGGTGGTATGTTGTTGTAGTAGTAGTAGTATGTTGTAGTAGTAGTAGTTTGTTGTAGTAGTAGTTGTAGTATGTTGTAGTAGTCGTAGTATGATGTCGTGGTAGTAGTTTGTTGTAGTAGTAGTAGTATGTACTATGTTGTAGTAGTATGTAGTATGTTGCAGTAGTAGTATGTTGTGGTAGTAGTAGTAGTAGTATGTTGTAGTGGTAGTATGTTGTTGTAGTGGTAGTATGTTGGCCACAAGAAAATATGCTTCCCTGACCTATGCATCCACGTTATCACGTTTATTTGTTTACAAGCAAGTGTCACACAAACATGGCTGCCGACAGACTTGCTCTGACTTCAGCCAAGCAGGCGCATTGCGGATCCAGGTTTTTTATATACGTCCGTGACTGTGACGCCCTGGCTTGCAAAAGCGGGCTGAATAGCGTTCTTTTGGAATTATGGAGGCGACGGATCGACGGACAGTGCCTTCTTTTATTATCACACATTATGCTTTGGTCATTGGAAGGCCCTTCAGAAAACGGCATGATAAAGGTAGCTTAAAGTGATGTGCACATGGAAAGCATTGATTTACTGGGAAATTTAACGTTGCAGACGGAGTTGTTTGGGCAAACTCCACCCACTTTTTTTCCCGCCACTTCGCCTTTTTAAGGGTGTTTTCAGTGCGCGAAATTGAGCGTTGTTGGTCGCGTTGCACGAAGCTGGTTCTCTGGGCAATGCTTTAGTAGTGGGTCTTCGAATGTTTATTTGTCTTTCGTTTTTCAAGCAAGTACGCCATGACTGGCGTAAGTATTACTTACGTCGTAACAGTATCCCAAGATAGGTTTATATTGTTGCGGATCTCCTGGTCGGCCTTTCCCCTTACCAAGGGGGCATTAGTCCCCTTGTCTTTTACAAGCCGACGAGATCCGGGGCTATGACGTTCCTTCCGGACGGCATTGAATAGGGTGGTAGGCCGAATTCCTATTACCTAAGTACCAACGCCGCCCAGGAAGCAAGGAAATAAGCCCCGCTCGAATCACGGTTGTAGGTGGAAACGCCGAGCGATAGCGAACCGTGATCCGAGCCGTTAACAAGAACTAATACCCGATCCGAGCGGTTCTGATCGTGCCACGCTTACCCAATGGAGGAAATCACTGATACGGTCGAATTAGGAAGAAACAAGGAATAACAATTGGTTTATTTACAATTTGAACAGGAAGGAGAAGAAGAACACACACTGCAGCTTAATACAGTCTTAACTTAGCCCAGGGCACGGGCCCGTTTCACACTCAGACACTCACACGGGGATTGCAGATGGTCAGGTTGATGGTCAGGAATGGCGTCCAGGCAGTTCGCTCCAGTCCCTGAATCATACCGCGGAGAAGATGGTCAGGGTGGCAGAAGCTCCCCGCAGGTCGTCGGCGCACACGGGATTAAAGGCGGGGCGAAAGGTAAGCTGGCTGGGCGGTTACTTCGCGGCTCAGCCGCGTACGTAATAAATGAACCGGCGCTATATGCGCTCCCAATACAGTTCATATGCGCCCCCAATACAGATTCGTATGCGCTCTCAATACAAATACTGTACAGTGCGCTCTCTCAACATGTCCTCTTCAGTACAGAGTGCAAAACGGGCATGTCCTCCCAGCACGGTCCTCTCGCGTGCGTCCTTCCTGGCCAGTTCTCGACAGTCCTCTCCAAGGGCTTTGTGCCAAGACTTATATAGCCTTTTCAGCGAACCTTCCAGCACTTGCTAGATGTGGCCTTACCACGCCCTCTCAAGCCATGCCCACCGAGCCCAGATTGGCTGGTGGCTCTTACCGTCTCCCGCTGCCGCTCCCCGACCTCAACGCCGGCCCCATCCTCTCTCAGGCCTACCTCGTGGCCACCCGACTAGTTGGAGCGAGCAAAAGGCAGCTAACGCTGCTGGCGGCCAAAGCGTAACAAACGAGGTGGATTTGGAGGGTGGAGGCAAAATGAACGGGGGCCTATCTTGTTTCTTTTACACAACGCAGATGATACTAGGGAAATGGCCTTATCCTCACACATACTATGACATAACTAATGTTCTAAGGGGCCTACCTGTTGCTTGTGGACTAAGTATGGGGGCAAACCTTTAACCTTTAATGATGTTATATTTACACTCTCAAAACCGCAGCAATATGTTTGTATGTATGTATGTATGTATGTATGTATGTATGTATGTATGTATATATATATTGTGGCATTTTCGGTGCAGTTATGTTAAAAGCACATGTTCATAATAAATGGTTCCTCAATATTTCCTTGTTTTGCTCGTCAGACAAAAGAAAGATATTTGTGTTTGCTGCTCGTTGGCGACGCGACACATGTATCATCTGTGTCGCAAACACAACTTGAGGTTGGACGAGGCACGCAGTCATAGGATGTTTGGGATCCCAAAGCAAAAGGAACGTGCTTTTGTCGTTATATAAAACGGTATAAAAAGGTGTCCGCTATGAAGGGTTGGAAAGCTTTGTTTGACGGTGCAGTCGCACGAGCGTGCTAAAGTGTGAAGGCTACGTGCAATGTCATGTGTACTTGTGTCTTGTTTATTTATTGGACATGCTTCAGACGTGAAGGAACACTTGCTTCAGTATGTGCATGTCGCACATTACATGCAGGGCATTTCACTTCCCGGGGCATTGCATTTTTTGTGATGAAAAAAAGACGTTTCCATACGTCAACGATGATGCTCTGTTTGCAGGTCGCCATCTGCAATTGCAATGTAAGAGACATCGTTGCTGTTGCTTTGGTTCTTCAGAATGCTTTTGGTATTTCTGGTCGTCTGGGTTGGATGTGGGTCGTCCGAGGTTTCCTGTGTGCTCTGGGTCATTTGGGTGCTGTGGGTGTTTTACGGTCATTGTGGTATTTTGGGTGCTGTAGGTGTTTTGGGCCAGCCATGTCATTTTGAATGCAATATTTCTGGGTTTTTTTTTTATTGCCCCCTTATGCTGGAAGTAATGTCTGACGACATAACGATTGCATGACATAAAGACATCATTGACATTGACATTTCCCCCTCCGCCGACATTTCTTTGTTCCTTCCGGCAGAAGCAGTACGACGTGTGGGACAATCAGGGCGACGGCAACCTTTGCAAAGTGCGCGATCGTCATGGCCTGCATATTGTCACGCAACTGCGATTAACATCAGAGTTGCGGAGGCCGATTACGAGGCTTTAACTCCCGAGGCGAAAACTCAATAGCGGATTCCAAAACCAAAGGATGGAGGGGAACGACGAGAGCCCCGCAGCCTTATCTATTAAAATCAAACAGGAAACTGCGTTCAGGTATATACAGAAAATAATACAAGGATTTATTAATGAAAAGCAAAGACAGTGAAAAACACGTGCCAGTAATAAAATGTCCAAATCGGGATGTCCCCACACACACTTCAGATACAGACGAGGGAACATGAATACGAAATAAAATGTCTCGTCATGTAAAGTGTAAAAGCGGAGCTCGGGATTATCTGGCTCTAGTCGTCTTCAGTGTAACACGGCCCCACGGCCCTCTCTGTCCGCCTCCGAGCGCCACCAGGCCTCGTCGGTTCAACGGGACACCACGAGCTCCCTTGCTCCAAAGGTCCAACGCAGGGCTGCACAAAGCAAGCAAACTCCACTCGGGCTGCCGGCCAGGACTAAAGTTGCTCAAGCTGCAACTCTCCACTCGACCAGGGACAGGACTCTCCAAACACGGGATCGCACCAGGAGTGCCAACTCAAGCCATGAACTGCGAACTGAACTGGTCAACTGCAACTGCCAGGGTTGGGAATCTCTCTCTGACTCCAATCTCCGGGAGTCAAGCAGGAAGAAAAACGAATGACGTACAAGCACGAAGGAAGGGCAAAAAGAGAGCTCTCTCGAAGACTCTCCGTCTCTCTCTCTCGAACCAACTGCTCTCTCTCAACTGCACTCAACTCGACTCATCCGAACTGTTCTCAACTCGACTCATCCGAACTGTTCTCAACTCGACTGCCGAAAATGGCGTCTGACCCTCGATAATATCCCTGGCCGATGACGTCACATTGGCACACTGCTCTGCCAATCAGAGCCTCCCACGACTCGCCGGCTCGTCCAGGGGCACGCCCACTGCACCACTGCCGCTCTCCCCACCCCTGCTCCTCGGTAATAGCACGTGCTATGCGAGGTGGGTAGGCCTTTCGGAGGTGTAAATGGTGGCGGCCAATTGTGGCGGTGTTCCAGCCCGATTTCTTGCAAAGTCATGTCAGGGGGAAAGGGCGTCATTGAGTGTTGTACTAAAGGTCCTAATTAACGTTTATGTGGTTTGCAGTGCCATAATGGACAAAGCTTTGACTACTAGGTGAGACATACAAGGGCTATACTCATTATTCCCGAACTAACTATCACACGAATCTCCTGGTAGATTCACAATTATACACCTTAACCGACAAAACGCCTAAGCATGGACTTATTACTGGAAGTGTTCCTTATCGCAACAGTCGAATACCTACCTATACAGATCTACCTGGCTCTAGATATTGCTGTACCCCCCAGACATAACACAGCCCCCCACCTGGAACCGTAGCTCCTGCTAGGTTCACTGCAGGCGCTACCATTCCAGCCTTAACACTTACTGTCACACAATTAATTAACCTATGAAATAAATCAGGAAGGGCTGTGGGAAGTGAGTCGGACTACCTACCTATACTTCCTTAACATGCCAAACCCCTTAACAATCATGCAATCATGTCTTTACAATTTCTTCTTTGTTCTTGCGGAGGGAGGAAACAAACAACATGCAACACTAACTTAACCACAAAACTTAACCTTAACCAGAAAATTCCAAAAACTCTACAAAACATTTTTACATACCCCGGTCTACAGATCGCGTCCCCCGGTGGATGCCACAAGACACAACCTTACCTGCGGGGCCATCCCCAATGCACCCCCTAAATTTCCACGGGCCCTGTCCAGATGTTGCAGATGAGTGACATGGCTCAGTGGATTTCGCCCACATTCGTACAACACAAACCCCTTATCCACTCATACCTGTTCCATAAGTCATCAAGGCATTTCAAAAATCAACAAAGCACTTACACAATACACCCCCCTGCAGGACCATGGCCTTGATGTCATATCATGTGTGTGCATTCCTCAACTAGGCAGCGGGGAGGTACCGCACAAAAAGATGGTGGGGGCGCTTCAGGCTGTGGTGCCCGCAGTCCCAAAACTAGTCAACTGACTTACAAGTTCATTGCCCCCCCCCCCCTTTACCTCTTGGCCCCGTGACAGCCCAACTTCCCCTTTCCGCCGTTACCTCGCCGGTGAGGGTCTCCACACACACCAGGCTCCTCCGCGGCCTCCTGCTTCAGCGCAGCAACACGGGTCACCGGGGGACTTCCTCACCCCGCGGCGCCCAACCAGACCCTCTACCGACGAGCTCCAATTTCCAGTTACCACCGGCTGCCAGGGGTAATTGCCACAAAGGGGGGCCGCAGGCATCGCTCCTCAGAGCTTGATCCGTACCTGCAGACACACACACACCTCCCCCACCCACAAGACCCCAAAACACACTTCCTCCCCCGCTGCCATTCAAGTCTCACACAACTCTGCACAATTCAGCACAATTCCATCGATGGTGTAAAAGGTGTTACAAGGCTTGCCATGGCCTGCCACATGTGAAATCCCCCAGTTCACATTTCACCAATACACATTCCCAAAAGCACAATAATCACTCCTCATTATCTCCAATAATCATCACTCACTCTCCAGTTTCCACTCTCACGACCACATCAAAACACATAACCACAACACAAAAACATACGCCACCCACAAGACACTGTGTGGCCCCCATTCCATCCCCTCACCGGCCATGTCGTCACTCTCACCCGCCTCCCAACTCCAAATTACATGTCCCTCAAAATTTCCACAAGCAAGTCCTGGAGCCTGGGACAGTACATCTCTAACACTCACCTCAAGTGCAGGTAATTACCGGTTGGTCAGGTCCAAAACGCAATCCACCCACACAAATCCCAAAATTTCTCATTGAGCCTATCAAATTCTTCAAAATTTCTCTTTTTGTCCCCACTATACTGGCAGATATGTGGATCCGCATTCAGGGTGATTATCACTACACAACTACCTGTGGCCACGACAGCTCTACACCTCTACCGTGCAAGGGTCATCGGGACAAGGTGAGCAGTCAAAATGCCAACATGGCCCATGAGTGTCCATAAGGGTGCGACCCACCATCAATCCTTCGGCCCCCCTGCGAGGAACACAGCTGCACCAGCCTCCGCTGGCCAATGTGGTGAGCACTTGCTGCCACAACACACACTACCGCACACACAACCTCGGCCCTGGGGGAGACGGTCGCAGTGCGTGGCATTCCCCTCACGTCACCTACACCGCCCTCTCGTCCCCCAGTCCACAGAACCGCAGCCCCCCAGTGCTCACCCACACTTGACCACACCAAGGTCCAGTCACAGCCATGCTCCACCAGGAGACCCACCCAAAAGACATGGTCCACACCCCTCGGACACCCATAGCACCAGGTTGACCCTCAGACCACACAACTACATCTCCATAACCCCGTGTCCCAAATATCAGCACAGTTTCCCCCGCAACCAGTTGAAAGCTGTCTTGCTACCCTATTAATTTTATCACAGCTTCCAACACGTTGGTCTAACACACCTGGATCAATAATGGCGTCACTATACAGTGTCCACCATTTCTCTTCACAAAATTCACCCCTTAATTTATATCTAACCCACAGATTACCCATGCCAAACATTTTTCACATTTTACTAATCTCAACCAAAGAAAGATGCTTTGCCATACACATGCCAGCCGAGCATGGCCCATATGCTCGGCTCGTTACACATCTCCCGATTCACATCAACCCCATGGCTCTCTTCCCAACCCAAGAGTCCATAAATCATAACGGAACATCTGTGGAAGGTCACTCTCACACCATCACGTTCCACAGATGCCACAATGGTTGTCCAGCAGGCTGTCTCATTCCTGTCCATGCGGATTGACCCGCGTCCATCGACCAACCAGCATGTCAGGTCACCACATGCTGGTTGTCCCAAAGTCTCAGGGAGAGGGTGCCAGGTCGCATGCCCGGGTGGTCACTACATCAGGCCCAAGCTGGCCATCCGTGGTGGCACCACCAAAGCGCGACCCACAACACCTCCCCCTAGTGGTCCTCAATAAATGCCAACCCAGGCTTGAGAAACCACCTCGGACCCCCCTGGAGGTCTTAACCCCCCACCAGGGTCCGGTGACACTGCCGGACCGAGCCACCAGCCCGGCCGGCGCCCCGACGGACAAGGGACGCCACACCCCACCAGACCCCCCATGGGACCCAGGTCGTACCATGCCACCCATGGCTGGACCCCACGTCCAAATCTCCCCAGCACAGCCCCCCAGCTGGTTGGCATTCCCAAATTTTGAAAGGGGCAACTTTTGCCCAAGGCCATCACCTTTGACCTCCCCCGGTCCAAATTCCGCAGCCCGGGGACCAACTCCCTCCATGGCTGTGCCAAATCAATTTCCCATTTAAATATAATTTTCTTTTTACTTTTAGAAATTTTGGCTCCAGGTGACCAATCACCGCAGCTGCAGATAACAACCTCTACCACCGGTTGTTCTGCCCCTCCCTGCAGCTGGTCCAATTTCCCTACGGGGACCAAATCGTCAGAGGCTCGATCTCCCGATCCATCTCCAAGGTCCAAATCCAGTACGGAGCCAACACACTCCCCCAACTGGTTGTCCAATTTTGGAGCCTCCGTTGCCAAATCGTAGTGTTCGGTGAGCGTCCCCTCGGTCATTCCAACCACCTCCTCGGACCGACTCACCTCATTACCCAGACTCCTTTGGGCCTGGTCAACCTTTACATCCATGGGACTATCCCAGGTCCCCAGCCGCTGGATCAAATCATCCTCACCATCATCATCATCATAACAAATCATTTCTGGCCCCGCCAGGTCTTCATCAATATCCCCAATAAATACCCGGTCCGGCTCTATTACACGGACCCCCAATAATTCTACCCCCTCTGCTCCGCACCACCGCCCTGGTGCTGCACCATTTCAAATTCATCCCCCGGTTGAGGTGTTGTGGCATCCACCCGGTCCCGACAAACCTCCAGGCCAGGTGGGAAACATTCCCCATTACAATTCTCACATTCCTCGCTGACCTGTTGGCACTCCCCATCTACCTGTTCACATGCCACAATCAGGTCTTCCCCATTTACCTGTGAGCACTCCACGCTCACCTGTACACATGCCACAATTGCCATTCCCTGCAGGCATTCCCCATTCACCTCCACACATGCCGTTCCCACTGCAATTCCCAATTTTGCCACTCCCGGCTCCTGAGCCCCGGCGGCATCATTCGTTCGTCCTTCCTTCAATTTACTCGTTGTTCCTTCAAACTGTCACTCATTCCCTTCATTCCTTCCCTACATTCATTCCCCTGCGACTCCATTTTATTTTCCAACCCACTTTTCATTTCTCCCATATCATTTTTCAATCCCTCAATTTGATTTCCCAATCGCTCACTATCGGCCCTCTGAGCATTTATTAAATTTACTATGGTCAGGAGATCTATCGGGGCCATCCCAGCGGCAGGGGAAGTTCCAATGCTATCCTCCATTGCCCCCATTTCCGGCTCACTCACTATGCTGACGGAAGCCTCGCTACGCACCTCCATCTCGTCAATCTCCGACATCCGCCTTCCGGAAGATTGTTTCCCGCGCGCGTATATATTTTAATTCCTGAAACACAATTTAAATTTGACGAAGATGTGATATCATGCTCCATATGCCCAATTGATTATTAAATTTCTCCGCCTCGCCTATAAAAAATTTGCGTTCGAACGTCGGGCACAATGTACGCCCGACCATGTCAATGTCTCGCCACGGACAAAAAAAATTTGTCCGACGGGTTCGAATCCTACACTTCTGACACCAAATGTCACGCAACTGCGATTAACATCAGAGTTGCGGAGGCCGATTACGAGGCTTTAACTCCCGAGGCGAAAACTCAATAGCGGATTCCAAAACCAAAGCGCGCAGGATGGAGGGGAACAACGAGAGCCCCGCAGCCTTATCTATTAAAATCAAACACCCGGGAAAACTGCGTTCAGGTATATACAGAAAATAATACAACGATTTATAAAATGAAAAGCAAAGACAGTGAAAAAGAACGCGCCGGTAATAAAATGTCCTAATCGGGACGTCCCCACACACACTTCAGATACAGACGAGGGAATATGAATACGAAATAAAATGTTTCGTCATGTAAAGTGTAAACGCGGAGCTCGGGCTTATCTGCCTCTAGTCGTCTTCAGTGTGACACGGCCCCGTGGCCCTCTCCGTCTGCCTCCGAGCGCCACCAGGCCTCGTCGGTTGAACGGCACACCACGAGCTCCCTCGCTCCAAAGCTCCAACACCTGGCTGCACAAAGCAAGCGAACTCCACTCGGGCTGCCGGCCGGGACTAAAGCTGCTCGAGCTGCAACTCTCCACTCGACCAGGGACAGAACTCTCCAAACTCGGGATCGCACCGGGAGTGCCAACTCAAGCCGTGAACTGCGAACCGAACTGGTCAACTGCAACTGCCAGGGTTGGGAATCTCTCTCTGACTCCAATCTCCAACAGTCAAGCAGGAAGAAAAACGAATGACGTCCAAGCACGAAGGAAGGGCAAAAAGAGCTCTCTCGAAGACTCTCCATCTCTCTCTCTCTCTCTCGAACCAACTGCTCTCTCTCAACTGCACTCAACTCGACTCATCCGAACTGTTCTCAACTCGACTCATCCGAACTGGTCTCAACTCGACTGCCGACAATGGCGTCTGGCCCTCGATAATATCCCTGGCCGATGACGTCACATTGGCGCACTGCTCTGCCAATCAGAGCCTCCCACGACTCGCCGGCTCGTCCAGGGGCACGCCCACTGCACCACTGCCGCTCTCCCCACTCCTGCTCCTCGGTAATAGCATGTGCTATGTGAGGTGGGTAGGCCTTTCGGAGGTGTAAATGGTGGCGGCCAATTGTGGCGGTGTTCCAGCCCGATTTCTTCCCAAGTCATGTCAGGGGGAAAGGGCGTCATTTATTGTTGTACTAAAGGTCCTAACTAATGTTTATGTGGTTTGCAGTGCCATAATGGACAAAGGTTTGACTACTAGGTGAGACATACAAGGGCTGTACTCATTATTCCCTAACTAACTAACACACGAATCTCCTGGTAGATTCACAATTATACACCTTAACCGACAAAACGCCTAAACATGGACTTATTACAGAAGTGTTCCTTATCGCGACAGTCGAATACCTACCTATACAGATCTACCTGGCTCTAGATATTGCTGTACCCCCCAGACATAACAATATGTTTTTGTAAACAAATTAGGTTTCAACAATGTAAACGTCATATTTGAAATTTTCATTAAAACTCTTTCTTCATTTCGGACATAGACACGACTTGTTGTGCAAAACAAAAAAAAGGTTCTTTTGTTCACTGTTGTTGGGGTGTACGAGGATTGTTACGGCTGTTAGGGTCATTCTCAGCTGTGATTTGCAATGGACGACGCTCTTTTTTACCTCGGACATATATGATGGTGTCTAAATGTTGAAGGGAACAAGATTTTGTGAAGGCCTTCACACATTTTGTTCACCATGTATGTATTGGAGTTGGCGCAAGTTGACCTTTTTATAATCTGTAGCAATGGAAGCCTTTTGTTTGGTGGCCATTTTCTAATTGTAGGTCATATGGAGGTCTTAATGGAATTAAACCACCAGATGGACTAAAGTTGTGACCCGACTGGTTTTTCACAACACTTAATTCCATTAACGATCTACCGACATGGCGGGCAACAAGACGCTGGTGGTCACACCATTCTGCGCCGACCCGCAAGCCTCGGATGGTGGATTGCAACTGAAGCACTGGCTGAAAACGTTGGAGAACCATTTCGCTGAGCCTGAGACCGAGCCGACGGCTGTCGCGAAGCTAGCAACGCTGCACTCCAAAATCGACTACAAGGTGTACAATAGCATCGCACAATGTGCGACGTACGACCTCGCGATTGCGGAGCTCAAACGATTGTACATAAAGGAAAAGAGCCCGGTGTATGCTCGGCACTTGCTACTAACGCGACGCCAGCAACCCAACGAGTCGATGGATCACTATGCCCAGGAGCTCTGGCAACTCTTGCTGGACAGCACCCGGGAGCCACGGACTCAGGAGCAGGCTCAGGATGACCTTCTCCTAGACGCCTATGTCGCTGGGGTCTCCTCTCAGGACCTAAGGCTCAAACTCCTGGAGAAGACTGACCTGACCTTCGCTGCGGCACTCGAGCAAGGAAAGGTACACACTGAAGCACGGTTGCAGTCGAACGTCTATGATCGCACGCGCCTCTTGGCGGGAGCCTCGCTCCACGCACGGCCGGAGAGTGCTACCGCCGAGGGAGCGGAACTGCTCGCGGAACTCCAGGATGCTCCGGAGGAGGATCCGGTCCTGATGGCTGCCGCAACGACCAGACCCAAGGCCTTACGCAGAGCCACCTGCTATTTCTGTGGGGGACAACGTCATCCCCGGGCCGTGTGTCTGGCTCGGGATGCCATATGCCATTTGTGCTCGCAAAAGGGGCACTACGCAAAAGTGTGCAGGAAAACCGCACGCGGCTCGCGGCTGCGCGCGACCTTGAATGGGTTCATTGCGGAGCCTACAAGCCGAGCTCAGAACACGGCGCCTTACCCGGCTTTGAAGGACAGGGCCCCTCTTCGCGGGCCCCTGGTCGCTCAATCGACCTTGGCGAGAGTCACCGAACAGCCACAACAGTCTCATCCTCAATCGGGCATGGCACATGCGTCCTTGACCAGACTCCGGGCCACGCGAGGGGCATTGGAGCCTCGCCAAGCCCCAGTGGTACGTTATCGTCGTGTCTCTCAAGAGCGTACAGCGTCCACTGGCGGCGGCACGAGTTCGGTACCAACTACGGTGGCCCTCACCCATCAAACAGCTCAACTCTTGAAAGACGGTATCATAGAACCTAGCCGGTCGCCGTGGCGAGCCCAGGTCTTGGTGGTGCGAAGCGATGCACACCGCAGACGCATGGTAATCGACTATTCCCAAACGATTAACCGCTTTACACAGATGGATGCCTACCCCCTCCCGGGGATGGACGCGCTGGTGCGACAGGTGGCCCAGTACTCAGTTTACAGCACTCTTGATCTCCGTAGTGCGTACCATCAGATCCCCATCTCTAGGGCAGATCGTATCTATACCGCATTTGAGTCGGGGCAACGGTTGTACCAGTTTACTCAATTGCCTTTTGGGGTAACGAACGGGGTCGTCTTTTTCCAGAGGGCCATGGATGACCTCATTGCGAGGGAGAACTTAACCGATGTTTTCGTCTACCTAGACAATCTTACGGTTTGCGGGTATGACCAAGGGCACCATGATGCTAATCTGAAGCGCTTCCTCGAGGTCGCGCAGAGGTATCACTTAACCATGAACGAGGATAAGTGTCAATACTCTCTACGCAAGATAGATCTTCTGGGGTACACCGTGACCCATGGCTCTGTCGCTCCGGATAAGGAGCGTCTGCGACCTTTGCTCGACATGGCCCCTCCCTGCGATCTGGCGTCCCTGAAGCGCGCCCTCGGGCTATTCGCCCATTACTCCAAATGGGTCCAAAATTTCTCCGCGAAACTTCGCCCCTTGTGGCCTGCGACACATTCCCTCTGCATCCGGCCGCATTGGCGGCCTTTGGAGGCCTTAAGGCTGACATCGCCAGTGCCGCTGTGGCGACGATCGACGAGAGCGGATCTCGAAAGTGATGCCTCGGATCAGGCCATCGCGGCGACCCTCTCCCAAGGAGGGCATCCGGTGGCTTTCTTTTCACGGACTCTTACCTCCGCTGAGCGGAGACATTCGTCTGTCGAAAAGGAAGCGTATGCGATCGTTGAGTCTATTCGGCGATGGCGCCCGTACGTACTCGGGCGATGTTTCCAAATCATCACGGACCAGCAAAGTGTTGCGTTCATGTACGACACATTACACGCCCAGCGCATTAAGAATGAGAAAATCACTCGCTGGCGTATAGAGCTTGCCGACTTCTGCTACACTATCAAATACCGCCCGGGGAAGGATAACCAGGCCGCCGACGCCTGATCGAGACCCGCTACGTGCGCGGGTATCGCCACTTTGGAGGGCCTACGCATGCTGCATGCCACTGCGGAGCATCCGGGCATAACACGTTTCGCTTATTTTGTGCGGCGTGGCAATCTACCATACTCGATTGACGATATCCGCCGTATCTGTCACGACTGCGCTATATGCGCGGAAATCAAGCCGCATTTCTATAACCCACCCATGGGGACTCTGGTTAGGGCTACGAGGCCGTGGGAACGCTTGGCGATGGATTTCAAGGGCCCATTGCTGGTGTCGAGTAACTCTCGCTATCTGCTCACCTTCGTCGATGAGTACTCGCGATTCCCCTTCGCTTATACGTGCGTGGACATGACTGCTGCCACGGTAATGCGATGCTTACAGAACTTGTTCTCTATGTTCAGGTACCCGGCCTATGTGCATACCGACCGGGGTGCGGTCTTCTTGTCTCAGGAGGTGCGAGGCTATCTGCTCCAAAATAACATCGCTTCTAGTTACACCACGCCGTACAGACCCCAGGCAAATGGGCAGATTGAACGCTTCAACGGGATTATATGGAGGGCCGTCATGCTCAACCTCCGGACCCTCGGCCGGGGCCTCGATAAATGGGCTTGGTCGCTACCTGCGGCGTTGAACTCGATCAGGGCTCTACTGTGTATGGCCACCAACCAGACTCCCCCCGAGCGACTTTTCCACCACCCCAGGAGCACGGGGTGCATACGGTCTTTACCCAGTTGGCTCGCTGAGCCCGGGCCGGCCTACCTCAAACGGGCGGTTCGCACGAGCAAGTACGACCCCTTAGTGGACAAAGTGCAGATACTCCAGGCTAATCCTGAGCATGCTCGTGTGATGACGGCTGATGGACGTGAGTAGGGAGATAATGGGGCTTCCAGGACACCCATGTATTTAGATGGGACTTTTCCCCAAACTGCCCATTTTTCCCCCGATTACCGCGACACCCCCTTCTCCTTTTACATGTAAGTGAATGGGGGAGTCCTTACTTAACCTCCAAGGACCACGCGACATTCAAAATTCCTCATTGATCCGATGAATATTTGCTCATTTTCTAATTTTTTAAACAACTCCATTCTCTTATGGAACTCATCCCCATCTAGGATATTGATAAACTTTGCATGAAGTACCTTTCTCTGTGCATTTATAAAATGATATGTTTCACGGAGGGACCTGGTCTGTCCTCCTCCCGATCCACATACCATTTTAAAATTATAATATTTATTATCCGGTTGATAACCATCAAAGTTCTCACTCCACTCTAATATATTTTTCTTCCCGCCCTCCATTACCCCACTTAACAAATGAATACGTTTATCCGTCTTGAGGACCTTCTGACCCTCTCAACCTCTCGGATCTGGTATTTCTCACACTCATTATGTTTACCATTTATATACCAAGGTTGATTACACCTCCACCCTTTAGTCTGGTTAATACTTGGTTCTATCATTTATTTATTTATAAAAAAGGCGGCGGTAGCCCTTAAAATCCCTAACCCCATTATCTTATCACTAATATATGGATGGTTGTTGTTTAATGGCTTATCAGTTTTGTTTTTTGTAATTCGTGTGAGTAAAATGAACCCAAGATTTCTTCTCCATTTAAATCATATAATTTGTAGGTCCAAGGGTTTGTAGCCATTACATCAACGATTTTAAATAATTCATTAGTCCATCTCTTTGTATAACCTTTCTCAAAATGGCTTTTCCATTTGTATATTCTTACAATATCACCAACTTTGAACTTGGGCTTTCTCAAATTAATCTCCTTTTCATATTCTAATTTTGTAAATGTTTCTGATGGTTTTGATTTTGTTGATGAATGAACTGTATTATTGTAATTATCTACAATATCCTGAATTAAATACACCCATTTTTGAGAACCGAGTTGTGTGAATTTTTTATATAATTTCTCTTTTCAAGTACGATTAAAACGCTCAATAACAACTGCCTTTCCTTCATTAAAGGTGCTGTATAATTTAATACCCTTCCCCTTAAGAAATTTCATGAATATTTTGTTATAGAACTCTGTTCCCTCATCAGTCCATAACTTCTTTGGTTTCCTTTTATCCCGATCAAATATTAGCTTAAAGGCTAACATTAAAGTATCACCCCTTTTATTTTTTAAAGGGACAACCCAGGCAAATCTACTCCTCAAATCAATAACGGTTAAAGCATACCTGTATCCCCTGTCATTATTCAATTCAATTAAATCAGCGGACCATATGTGGTCGGTGTATTTAGAATAAACCTTCCTTCTTTTAAACTTTGTGATTATAGGTTTGTGTAATTCTTCAGCCAAAAGCTCCTCAGTCTTGATGACATCATTAGAGCCTAATAGTTTTTTGAGGAATAACCAAGACCAAGTTTCAATTTAGCATTTATCAAATTTCTCACAATAAACCTATCAACTTTCTCTCTCAACGTTGGATTTTGTATCAAAGACAAATTATACAACATTTCGCTGTCGGCTTTATGTTTTTCAGTCAACGTAGTGGTTTTCCCATAAGCAATATCATGCTTCATACACACTTCGTCAACCCTATTTGTAGGTTTAGACCAAGGTTTAGGATTGTCAGCCTCATCTAATCTTTTATCCAAGTTTGTTCCTGGACCACAGAAAGAATACCCTGGAAGGTGTAATTCCCCTGGAATTCCAGTTGTTGTAAATTTACTTCCTGACAGAAACTTTTGTATGTCTCCTCCTCTTTTAGGAGAGATGAATTGGCACTTTTTAGAGCCACATACTTGACATATTCCTTTTTGATAAACTCTATTATTTTTAGCTTTAACATAAGAGATATTTTTAGATTTAGTTTTCTTTTTACATTTGAGACAATAACTCATATTTATTTATCAGAAAAATTCCGACAGAGTATCAAAACCTTTTTGGTTTTCAACATATACATTTCATTCTTTATTTTTAAAACATAAAGAATCCTAAGGAATGCCTTCACTCTCTCCTCCATTTATTTACAAATAAAAACTAACTAAAGTCAATGACACCAACATCATCAATCACATAATCTTTTCCTTCTTCTTCTTCTTCTTCACCACTTTCTCGTTTAAATCTCCTCCCTGAAATTGAAGACATTGACGTTATTTTTGAAACCATTATCTTCATAAGAGTTGTTAATTCTTTAATTTCCTCTTCGGTGCGTTGAGATTGATTTATTTGCTGTAATACACTCAATCTTTTACGAATCTCACTGATTTCCATCTTTTTATATTTTTCCTCCCTCTCTCTTTGCTCCCTTTCCTCCCTCTCCTCCTTCTCCTTTTTCTCCCTCTCCTCCTTCTTCTTTTTCTCTCTTTCCTCCTTCTCCCTTTTCTCTCCTTCCTCCTTCTCCTTTTTCTCCCTCTCCTCCTCCTTTTTCTCCCTCTCCTCCTTCTCCTCCCTCTCACTTTCCTTCTTCTCCTTTTTCTTTCTTTCCTCCTTCTCTTCTTCAACTCCTTCCTCATCCCTTGCTACCCTTGAGTTTGAACCCCAAAGAATATTATACATATACTCATCTGGATTTTGAGATATTCTTGTATCTATAATTATTTTTCTCATAATAGGATACCAATAAGATTTGTTGACGTTTCTAAAAGAGTTTTATATTTCATAACTTTGAGAAGTTCATTTTTATTTAATATTTTAAACAAGTCTCTATTTGTGGGTTTAACAATATCAGTATAAGGCCAGTTTTTAATGACAAAATTCCCATGTATATGCTCCAAATCATAAGGTATGTAATACCGAGCACCCTTTTCTTGTAGGTATCCTTGAATACAAAAATTATAATTCTCTTGTAGTCTTCTTCCTGCCATTTATGTATCAGAAATATATGTGAGATTAATATTATGACAGGTAATACCACCCCATCTTCCCACTACCAAATTGGTTTGTATTCCTTGGCTTTCTATCCTTATCTCATGACCTTCCTTCTTTGTCATGCTAACCATCGCTATACTATCATATATTTTTCTTTTCTTAAAACCATGTATTTGTTGTTTATTAATTGTACTTCCACATAAATCCTTATCCTCACCAAGTGGATAATATTCTTCTTTACGAGACTGATTAAAATCATGTAGGTCTTCTATGTTTATTGAAAAAGACCAATTATACCCTAAATCAGGCATATCATACCCCCATTTATTAATTCGCATATTAACTATATGTCCTTCTTTATAAAATTCAATTGTAAGCAGGTAGTTAAATTCAATGAGGAAAGGTGTATGGTCAGTATAACCAGGTGTTGTGGTTGTAAATTTTACTTGTTTAACAAAACGTGCTGTTTTCTTTAAAAATATATATTGTGATAAATCACTTAATCTAATTAAGTCATTCGCATCTGTAGGGTTTGGATAATTGATTAATTTATAAGTATTCTTCATATTAATATTTTTACTTACACTATATTTTTGTCGTTCAGCCTGTGCCTTTGTATAATAATTTGATAAATCAATATCCTGAGAGGATTTTCCAAAGATAGAACCATCTTTTCCAACATAAGTCATTTATATTAGATTAAAAATGATATCATAAAAATTTTCATTATTGTTGAGTTGAAATAATACATATAAACATAATTGACCACAACATTTAGAATTAATTTCTTGAACTTGAAATGTTTGATAAACACCATTCTGTAAGAATTGTATTACTTCAACAGGTGGTGGCATACCATAACTATCAAAATAATATTTATCCTGACTATTATGAATACAAACCCAATGAGAACCATTCTGTGTGTCTAAATTCATAATAATATTCTTTGTATTCTTATTTATATGTATTAATTCATCTCTCATACAAATAACCACATTATCAATTTTTAGTGTTTTACAATACTTAGTAAGTTCTATATTTGACGTTGTATTCTTTCCAAATTGTTTAAACCATTTATCCATTTATTTATGAGAAAGATACAATCCATTACCCCGTTTAGTTAGTTTAACACCCGCTTGAGCGATAGAGGAAAACATATCTCTAACCAACAATCGAGCTTTATCAGGTAGACTTTCAAGTTTTTGAGCAAAATCTACAATTACACCACTTACACTAATTTGTTTCTCCAACTCCTTGTTATGTCTTTCCAATTCTTTTTGAGCTTTTAGTTGTGCCTTCCTTTCGTTAGCAGTTTTTACCGCTGCTGAAATACCACCAGTCAATGCTCCTGCCGCACTTAAACCAGCAAATAAAGGAATTAGAAACGGGAGAAATCCTCCTCTTGACTCGTCTATTGAATATTTCTTTAACATAGGTTTTGTCATTTTAATTTTAAGTGAACCAGTATCATTTAGTGTTTTTACTTGTGTGTGTGTGAGTAAAACATCAATTCTTACAGCTCCTTTTCTTTGAATTGTATTAACATTAATAATACAAGGCTTTTGATTTTGAATACAAGATGTTAATTTATTAAGATTGATTTGATTAACATATACCCCAACCATTTATTTATGAGAAAAAACCTATGTGATATTAATCATAACACCATTATCTGTATTAATCTGTAATTCTGTTTCCTCCAAAAGCAAACAATATGCATTAACCTCTTCACTCTCCCCTCTTTCAATGTATAGAGAAGTATCCACTCGATTAGACTTTATAGTTTCCTTTTGAGAACTCAGGTCAATTGCGTAGATTGTATAAAGTTTGTGAAACGCAACCATATCCAAAATAGGATCATTATTACCATTACTTTCACACATTTTGGTAGGACTTGTAGGCTTCCGCATAATCATTTTTTTCCCAATCAATTTCCAATCTATCTCACGGATAAAATGTGCCATCAAGAGAAACCCGAAGTTGTTTCACCTTCGCATTATCACTCAGCGCATTATTCTTATTAGTACCGTCCTCTCCATCTGGTTTTTTAAAAATGAGCCAGAGGTATCGTGGCTTTCCTTGAAGAACACCCAAATTTCAAGTGTAGGTAGTGTGTTCCAGTTTAAAGTGTTGACATCTTCTTTTAAGGTATGATACATTTAGCGGTTTCTTTGAGTTAAGTCTTCTATTTAACATCTCTTCTGTTTTAAGATTAGGAGTATATTCACTGATATACCAACACAAATCATTAATAACAAATTTATTGTTGTCTCCAAAAGCATTTTCAACCCCAAAAAGCAACCTATTTACATTATCATTCCTTTGTAGTTGAAATCTAATTTTAAGACCATACAAAACTTTGTCATAATCACAAAATCCAAATATACCTTTCAGAGGTACTGCTACGGTAAAACTATTCTCTGGTTTTGTGTCATCATTATACATTGCCTTCCTTTGACTATAACCAGGGTCTGTGTTTGTACCTGTTGACATATCAGGAATAAAACCTTCAACAGCTCCCTTACCCATTCTATCACCAAACGAATATAGTGTAAATTTCATCATTTCAGATGTAGCAGAGACATAATCAACCGCTTCAACCTCTTGTGTTCCAATATACAGGCGAACACTATCAAACATTTTCCAGAAGAAATCATTTACGAGTGTAGCATTAGTATTATTCACAGCCTTAGTGTATTTAAATTTACACAGCAAGAAACTATCAGCTATATTCAAGTAAGTTTGTTGATTATTTATTTCAAAACTTTTTGTTCCGTTTGAATTCCAGTCTGTTCCTGTTATAGCATTTACCTTAAAATAGTCTTCCTTTTTTGTGGAGTTTGAAATGATAATTGTATCATCCAAATCATAGATACTATCAATCGCTTCCATACTTGTATTTATATAGTATTAAAATCGTTGAAACCCTGACCCAAGTATTTTAATGATTTTTTGTCGTTCTTGTGAAGATAGTTGAGTTTTACCTTTTTTTATTTCTTTGATTGCTTGTAATTTATGAGACTCCTTTTGAGCATCTTTTATACTCTTTATAGCACCCGCAACGGAGCCCACGGCAGAAGCAGTTGAACCAATTAGGTCTTTATGTTTAAGGATGGTTGAACCAATACCCATTAGAGTATCAATTATCCCATCTCCTTTATTTCGAAATTGATGACCTACACCTCGTTGTCTCTTAGGTTTATAGTATCCTTTACCCACATACCTTGTATAGTATGGTGAAAGGTACATGCCCTCCCCTGTAATTATTTTATATTTTCCCAACTCGTGTTTTCTCACAATAACCATTATTTATTTATTGAAAAACTTCACGTAGGTGAATTCTGATTGATATAATTTCATCATTAAAGGATATCATACGATTATCTTGGTCGGTTATCCTAAAATTTACTCTGTATATGGTTTTTCCTGACACAGGTAAATAGACAAGATTTTTTGGTTCCATATTAAATTCATAACCAATCGGGGTTGAGTATACACTGAATGAAAATATTGTATTTGTTCTTATTCCATCGTTATAAGCACCATCAATCAAATCACAATGAATTAATACTGAATTTATACCGGAGGATATTTGGATAACATTATCACTGTAAAACGTCCCGTTATTTTCAATCTTTTTTGAAGAGAAACCCAATAGCTCTCTAAACGAATTTTCAATCGTGAAATCAACTTTATAATTATTTTTAAGTTTAATAGTTGATTTTGAAGTGTGTTTTTGAATATCTATTACAATATTTTTTGGTTCATCACCTTTTTCTTTCATAAGGCGAGAGACTTCTGAAGATATTTGAGAAATCTCGTAAGCTCCAGGTGAAACGGTTATAGTTTTATATCCACTTCCTGGATTATAACTAAACTTGTTGTTTTTCTCTGTGATATTAAAAAGGGTATTGTAAGTTTCCATTGACAACAAAGATGCCTCATATGAGGTAAGGGGGTCAAGTTGTAGTGGGTAAGGGAATGAAGCTGTGTAATCGCTCATTGTGAAATTAAAACTAAGAATTGTGCTTCTCATCTTATTTAATATCTAATAAAATATCTTTGTATTGACATTTATTAATTATTTTCATGTTCATCAACTGATCTAAAATGGCTGAGGATTCATTAAAACAATTGTTGTTTCCAGCCTTCTTACTACCTAACAACAATAATAGCCTATTAACTAATTGTGATGGGTCATTTGGAAGAAAACTAACACCTGAACCAAGCTTACTTAAAGCATCAATAATATGTTTCTCCTTCTCATTCTTTTTACTTTTACCAGCAACAGAAACTGCATAATCAAGTGCATTTAGCAACTCAATATATACCCTATCTTCCTCTCTTTCCATATCAAGTGGTTCCTCAAAATATTTTGAACCGCTGAATCCGGGGTTTGTTAGAAGAAACATTAATCTTGGAGTTAATTTAACATTTGGTTGAGTAGAACTCAAGAACATCAATTCATCATTAAATATCAATACCTTTTCTTCCACAAGATGGAACACTGCTGGTTCTTCTGTTGGAATGAGACCTGCTCTGGTTTTTGAATCTGCCAAATATTCATTGTTTTGAAGAGCTTCCACTACATAATTAGGGGGTTGATTTACCTCCTCAAATTTCTGAAATAATTCTTCATCATTATATTCTAATTTTCCAAGTTCTTGTTTTGTTATCTGACTAAAACCTTTGAGCATTTGAAGTTTTTTCGGAGTAAATTCTACCGTGGGAACTGTAGGGTGTTGAGTTTTTAAAAGCGGTTTAAAATTTTTCTCTTGTTTTCTTTCAAAGGCTTCTTCACCAGTTAGTTTCTGTCTCCGTTTCTTCTTTATCTCTTCCTGTTGCTTTACAACTTTTGAAACCAACTCTTGATGTTCTTTAAACTTTCTTACTCTTTCTTCAGTATTCATTTTCTGTATTTATTTATTGAAAAATATCATTTAATGAATTGTAAAGGTCAATGGGAAAATTTTCCTTTTCTTTGTCATTATAGTAAATGTGTTGAAATAAATCCTTTTCTTTAAATATTTCATCAAATTCTTTATTGGTATTAATACGAGTTGTTATTTCTTCTTCACTAATACTTGTATCTCTGCTTTTCATACGTTTGCGTTGAGTCTCCTCATCGATATCAAAACCGAATGATAAAATCTTAACTCCATCACCACACAATTGTTTAATAATTTGTCTCATTCCTTCAGGATTAGTTTCTAAAATCCCAAGACCATTAGATTTTACTTTATTTAACTCACTCTTACAATGTGAATATTTTGTAGAACCAAGAGAGACCTCCTCAAATATTTGACCTTCGTTCCTCAATCGCATATGTTCCTCCATTGAAATGTAGTAATAATCTTTCCCTTCTACTTCTCCTGGTCGCTTTGCTCTGGTTGTAGTACTCACAAAACGAATCATAGGGTGTTTTTTAAAAAAACTTACAATCTTTTCATTTTTACTATTCAAGAGTTTAGATTTATGAAAGTTCTTTCCTGAAGCAGATTTACCCACAAGATTAATAATAATAGTTATCATTTATATATGTAATTATGTTTAAAATAAAAATACATCCTTTAATATCTCATCTTGTTTCACAACAATATATTTATATTTTTCAATCGTGTGTTTCATATAATTTTCAAATTCTTTTTTACTACATAACGTAGAGCAATTATCTCTCCAAAAATTATTTACATCTATTGAATTTAACTTAAATAAAATAAAAGTATTAGCATTGTTTCTTATTGAGCGTCGAGGGAGTTGAAAATATGACTGACTAAGATAAATACAATTACAAGAAGAATGTCTCCCTCTTGTATAGTAGCTATCCATTACTGTTTGGTTTCTCTCATTAACACAATCATCAAAGATGACGAGGTTCTTTTTTGATTTATCTAAATCTTGAGGTGAAGGTATATCATCCGTATTATCACTGAGAATACAAGTTATGGGTTTTGGTTTCGATTTTGATTTCTGTGTATCACAAAATAATTGTATTATATCTTCAATATTATAATCATTTAGTTTGTTTTGAAGTTTAAATAAACTGATAATGTCTTCCTTTTTAAGACCTGCATTAAAACCCTGTGAGAGTAGTTGATACTCGGGTTGAAAACTAGACTTTGTAAAAATTATTAAATTATCATAATCTAAAAAATTAGGACCAAGGAGCATCTTTAAAAGTAAACAGGTTTTTCCACATCCGCTTGAACCAACTATTAGACATCTCAATGAATTTTGAATGTTTTTATGGTTATTAAATTTTATCTTATTTTCCCAAACGGGTAAAAAATCATTCATTTATATATTTGGAAAACAAGTCATCTAACTTTTTTTGAGCTATTTTAGAAACTCTATATTTTATCCTGAGTTCGGGTTTAATTTCAAAATAATTCATTATTTTATTTATATAGTATCTTGTATTAACATTTCCATTAAAATTATTTTGAATAATAAATATCATTAAACCCTTATACATTTCCTCAATACAAATAGTCTCTTCCCTTGAAAGAAATGGTGTATTATCATCACAATACTTAACATTCATCTCTCTTATTAATCTTGTAAAGTAATTCATTTTTGGTTCTAATTTAAAAGAGTTATATATATATTTATTTTTTTTATTATCATTAATTAAAATTAAATCACAGAAAATACATTGTTTATATGAACCCTCATTATTAAGCCCTATTCTATCACAAGCCGGACAATTCTCTAATTTATCATATGGAGAGTCTGGAAATTCTAAATATCCTTCAGAACTTATCATATTTATATCGTAAATTTTTACTTAAACTAAATGCAAGTTTATTCATTAATAAATACAATGCTTCAAAGCACAAAAGACAAATTTCAATCAATCTCTACTTCGGTGGAAGATATAGAAAAATATGTCAAAGATGTTAAATTGAACAAAGATAAATATGGAAATTTTTGGGTAAAACCAGTTATGGAAAATAACATGAGCCCCTCTATTTCATTTAAAGGAAGAGCTCTAACTATACCTGGAAAGACATCCATTAAAGTAAATCTAACAAAAGTTTCTCCTCTACTCCTGGCAATTTATTCAAAGCTTGAAAAAGTGATTGACCACGATACTTTGAAAAAGAATGATAAGACCATCAACAACACTCGTGGAGAAATTTGTATTTACTTTAATAATCCAAAGGGTGTAGATCTAAGTTAAATGAATGATGTTAATATTTCTGGTGAAATGTCATTTCGTTCTATGATAGTTAGAGATTATTTAAAGATAACTTTTGATATTAAAAATGTAGAGATTGAATCCGTTAATGAAAGAAAGTATATAGATATTGATGGGAATATTTTTCCTGCTAATTAAATATGAGTCATTACAGCAGTGAAGATTTTACTATTTCATTGAACTCGGACGATAGTGATGATAGTATTTCATTGAACTCAGATGATAGTTATGATGCTAATAGTTAGTGCTCAAATGATAGTTATGAGAGTAGTTTTATTGATGATTCCGATTACTATATAGAGTTTAGTGATGAAGAAATATGAAGTTTCTCACTATATAAATAACATGAAATCTGGTTATTGTTCCGCCTGTGATAAACAGTACAATCGATATGATATTCATATCAGGACCATTAAACATGCTATCAATACATCTGATAAGACTAAAAATATGATAAGATGTGAACCTTGTAATAAGCTAATTAGAGTACTTGATAAAAGGAAACATAAACAAACAAAGCACCATTTAGATAATGTTCTTAACGGTTATAAAGAAGAAGAGATGAAACATTGTGATCTTTGTGATAAGGATATGAAGAAGACTAGTTATAGATATCACATCCTAACCAAGAATCATATGAATAAGTTGCCCCAAATTTAATTGAGTTTCCTGACTCTTGTTTTCAATTTTTTCATGTTTTATTTTAAGTAAAAGATAACTAGTGAATAGTGAAGTTTTTTACTATATAAATATGACGAATTCTACTTACTGTGAGAGTTGTGAGCAGAACTACAAACATATCAAAAAACATTATAGAACACAAAAACATTTAAAGAGTAAAGATAATAAGTATTGTAAGATTTGTAAGACATGGGTTCTGAGAAGTGGGTATGATCAACACTTAGATACTCAAAAACATTTGAAGAATCTCAAACCAAAGGTTCTTCCAAAGGTCTATTGTGAGCGCTGTCAACACTACATCCTCAAGAAGGATTGGAAGCGTCATGAGAAGACAAAGAAACACTAAGTTCCATATTATGAGATTGAAAATTTAGATGGTGCTTTCAAAGGAAATATTAAAATTAGATTGTTCCGTTTCAAAGATCCAGTCCCCCGTTCTCTGGGAGCTGCTGTTGATCTTACAAAGGAAGGAATAGATGATCAGATTGATAAGACTATATCTGAAATGGGAAATTGTAAATATTATTTGGGGACTAAATTGGTTCTTCGTAAAAAGGAAGATCCACCATTTAACTTTTACCTACATACAACAACTTACATGGTACTTAATAAAAATGATTATAATAGAAATCAAGAACAGGTCTTTAATGAGCTTAAATATAGTGAATGTAATATTGATGATCTTATTGTCGGAAGCGGTCTCACTGTTGAAAAGGTTCTGTTTGTTGATGTTCACATTTTTAAATCTGATCCACTACAAGCAAGATCATATATTCAACTTCCTAAAATCATCAAAGATAAAAATGCTATAGTAAATATTCAGAATACTGATAACAAGTGCTTCTTGTGGTCTGTACTAGCATATCTACATCCAGCAAAAGAACATGCTGAAAGAGTAAGCAATTATATGAAATATGAAAATGAATTGAATATGGGAAATTTGAAATTTCCGATGACTCTTAATAATATTCCAAAGTTTGAAAAGTTAAATAATATTTCTATAAATGTCTATGGGTTGACTGAAAAGAATAAAGTGCAGATTTTACAAATCTCAGATGATGAGAAAGAAAAACATGTTGATCTCTTGTATTTCCGATCTGGTGAAATTGAACATTATGCTTATATCAAGAACTTTTCAAGATTAATTAAATCACAAGTCTATTCTAGAAAATGTAAAGTTTATCCATGTCGTCGGTGTTTGAATACATTTCATTCACAGGAGAGATTGGATATTCATAAACAATATTGTTCAAATGAGAAAGCAACAGTCATTACACTTCCAAAGCCTGGTTCTAAAATTTCATTCAAAGATCAAAATAAAACAATTAAACATCCTTTTGTGATATATGCTGATTTTGAGAGTATCTTGGAAAAAATAGCAACAGCAGCTCCAGATCCAAAAGAATCATACACAAATAAGTATCAAAAACATACTCCTTGCGGATTTTGTTATTATATCAAATCATCCGTTGGTGATGAATATAACAAGTTAGAGGAGTATAGAGGCTCAAATGCCCCAGAGGAGTTTGTGAAACGACTAGAAAAAGACTGTGTTCGATTAACCACGATAATGAGAGAAACCAATAAACCAATGTACTTGACGAGTGAAGAGAAAAGGGAATTTAGAAAAAACAATGTCTGTCATATTTGTGAGGAAAAAATTGGTGAAAGCCTAAAGGTTAGAGATCATTGCCATCTCACTGGTAAATATAGAGGTCCGGCTCATCAAAGTTGTAATATTAATTATAAACTCCCCTCTTTCATTCCTGTCTTTCTTCATAACAACGCTCATTATGATACACACTTGTTTATTAAAGAGTTGTCAAAGACTCCTGGGAGTATCAGTGCTATTCCAAGTACAGATCAAAAATACATCTCCTTTACAAAGATCATTCCAACAAGACCAACTACAAGAATTCGATTCTTGGATACATATAAATTCATGGCTAGTCCTCTTGCTAACCTAGTTAAAAATTTGAAAAAATTTCCATGTTTGGAGAATAATTATGAGGATACGGAACTCCTAACACAAAAGGGAATTTACCCGTACGACTATATGGATTCATTTAAAAGATTTGATGAAAAGAAACTTCCTCCAAAAGAAGCTTTTTACAATATTCAAAATAATATTGTTGCGAATATGGAATTTGGCCTCCATATCCGCTTGTAAATATTCCCCTATTTTCTCCAATACTCCCCAACTCTCCCTTACCCCATTCCTTAGTCCCATTGTCTGTAAACAACACCCATTAGAGCCGATCTTCCCCTTCATCCCCCCATTAAATGTCGTGCCCAGGTCCACCGCACCACACGTAGACAATTATAGGACATCTTGCTAGTTATTCTTAATCTATGTCAGTTAAGGACTTGTTTCCATTAATTATGACTCTTCGTTGCACCAGAATGTGATTATATGGCATCAGTAGTGAGTTTAGGACCTTTCCCATACCTCCTTCCATCTTCTTCCCCAACAATTACAACAACAACAGAGGAGATGGCGGCGGCGCGGGGGAGGATGCGTCCTCACCCCGGCTCGATTAGCGCCATTGACCACGCGCTCCACGGGGTTACCACGGAGGGGCTGGCCGTCAGTCCCTCGTCAGTGGGCGGAGCCGGTAACCCCCCTCCCGCACCCAATGAGAAGCCATGGGCCGATGCCATATGGGGCGGCGCTAACGAGCCGAGGGCGTGTCACTCCCCGCCGGATATACGTGGCCCCGCGCCGGATGTGACGTGAGATGCGCCCCCAGCCTGGAGAGAGAAGTTGCCACCCCTCGAGCGCTGCAATACCTCCACCGCATCTCTTGAACTGGACCGTACGTGATCCTGCCCTGAGCCCAGGTGCACCTGGAGCGATCGCTACCCGCTTTCCTTGCCATCAAACCCCGTGTGAGTCAGCCTTGTCCCGTTTATCTGTCGTCTGTTGGGGCTATTAATATAAGAGTGTTTAAGTGCCCACCTTCCTATGTTTCCCTCTTGTCCCTGTAATCTAAACCTTCCGCATTATTATAATAACAACCTTTGAGAACCGTATCCCTGGTGTCGTGTCATATTAATCCCAGCCGTGTGTCTTTTCCTTCATTGGTCTAGCATAGCGCGATTAGTCAACCCCGGGTACAATCGGGGTAACTTGTACGGATACGGCGGCCATCCCGCTCGGCCCACCATACCATCAAAGTCGTATCTGTAACAATTGGTGTCGAGGAGTGAGATTCGGACCCGGGACTAAATTAGTTAGGCCCAAATTTTGGGAGGGAAAATCGATTCGGAGCGCGTTTCCCGCGCGAAAATTGTAATAGAATCGGTCCGGAGCGCGTTACTGCGCTCGACGAAATTATAAAGGCGAAATTTGATTTTTGTTTTAAAAATATAAAAACCCGAATTTTGAAAGTCGCGCTATGGCGGATCAAGACGGCTGGGGTCCGGTAGGGGAGAGTGAGGCAGGGTCGATCCAGGACCAAAGTGAGGGACAGGAGGAGGGCGAAGCAGCGGGGGTAGCAGACGCACAAAATAGCGTCGTTGCGCCCGATGTTGGGGACGCGCAAAATGGCGCCTCGCTGGCCACGGCGCCCACGCCCGCGACCGTGGCAGCGCCCCTGGTGGATTCGAACCTTTTTATGTTGCAAATGGGGGCCCTTATGGAGAGGCTAGAAGCAAAAATGGGGGTAATGGGGAACCGGATGGATGCTCAGAGTGAGCAATTGGGGGTAATGGGAAACCAAATGGGGTCCAATAGCGAGAAATTAAGGGAGGACATGGGGACCCAGATCGGAGGGTTAGGGAGTAGAATAGAGGGATTAGACAACGGGATAAAAGAGATGAGAAATGGGTTAATGGGGGTAGAAAATAGAATGGCTGCCCAGGAGAATCAGATAGAGGGGATGAAAAATGGGTTAATGGGGGTAGAAAATAGAATGGCTGCCCAGGAGAATCAGATAGAGGGGATGAAAAATGGGTTAATGGGGTTAGAAAACAGTATGGAAGGCAAATTGAGGGACATGAGGGACCAAGCGGAAAGGGAAGTTAAACAAATGGGGCAGCAGATGGAGGGGGTCAGAATGGGGGTAGAAACCAAACTGGATGCTCACAGGGAGGAAATGGAGCAGATGAGGGTGGCATCTGGGCAGGAGATGCAAGTGATGGGAGAGGAGATCAGAAGAGGAGTGAGTGAGGAGGTCGGAGGAGTGCGCGAGGAGGTGAGGCACTGTAAGGAGCACATGGAGAAGGAGGTGAGAAAGGGGACTGTAAAGTTACAAGGGGGCATAGAGGACCTGACGCAGGAGGTGGAACAGCTGACGGAGGGACAAAAAGAACTAACGGACCAGGTAAAGAAGAACACAGCGGTAATAGGAGGGTTAAAAGCGACACAAAATGACCTAAAAAATGACTTGGTAGCGACGAAGAGGGAATGTCAGATGGTACGTGAGGGACTGACAACGAGGTTGGACGAGGTGATAGAGGTAATGGAGACGAAGGACCGGCAGGTGAGGACGCACATGGAAACGGTCAAGGTAGCCTTAGAGGACGAGCTTGAGGAGACGTACCGGGGAATAAAGGAGGTGAAGCAGAAATTAGAAGAAGTGGAAGAAGGGGTGAGCGAAATTAAGAAGCGACGGAGAGAGGATAAGAAAGAGGTAAAGGAGGAGGTAAAAGAATTGGTCCAAAGTCTGTGTTCGGATCGTGGTAATGTGCTCATTAACCGAATGAGGGATTCGCAGGTGATGGAGGAGAAGCGAAGAGGAAGAGGACCCGGTGTAAGTGGTGACCAGTATGGTCGTGCGTATGATGCGCCAGGTGATTCAATAAGGTTGGGGGTCGAGATGGACCCGGGTGTTCGTGAGAGGCCGTTGGTGAAGTGTGCGACAGGTCTGGTGTGCGAAAAAGGAGGTGTGCGAGAAAGTCCGACTCTGGGGTGTGTGAGGAAAAAGTGCGCGCCGACCAGTGAGGGTGTTGTCGCGAGTGAGTCGGTCGTAGCGCGTGTGCGAGGGAGCACATGGAAGCGCGGTGTGGTAAGTGTTACAAAGGGTGTGACGGGAGAGTGTGCGCAAGAGTGTGCGCGAGAAAGGTGTGTGACGGACAGGTGCATGGGGAGAGAGTGCGCTGTCAAAGGTAAGGAAGAGTGTACACCTGTGGTGAGTGTTACAGAGGGTGTAACGGGAGAGTGTGCGCGAGAAAGGTGTGTGACGGACGGGTGCATGAGGAAAGAGTGTGCCGTCAAGAGTAAGGGTGAGTGCGCTGTCAAGAGTAGTGGTGAGAGTAGTGAGAGTGACAAGGAGCGTGAGTTGGTTGTGACAGGTGAGCGAGGATGTACACCTGGGATGGAAGGATGCACACCTGGAATGGTAGAGCGTGAGTGGGAATGCACGCTGGAATTGGTAGTGAGGCACGTGGTTGGGTGTGCGAGTGAGAGCACACCTGTGATTGTCACAGAGGAGGTGACCGAGAAAGGGGCGCGAAGAGGTGTGTTGGTGAGGTGTGCGAGCGACGAATGTGTGCCAAGGTGCTCGGTGGTCAGGTGTGTGACCAAGTCTGTGAGTGGAATGAGAGTACCTGGGTGTGTAAGGAAAGGTACGAGGAGCATGGGAACAGCTGGAGGTGTGAGCACGAAAGGGGTAGCGTATGCGTGTAAGCATGCAGGTGAGGAGGCATCAACGGTAACCGGGCTAGAGGTTAGAACGACTTATAGCCGAATCGGGCCCTCGGTGCGCGTCGGGCAGCTCGATAGGAAGGGTCGTCATGGCGACCACTTTCTATGGAGACGTGCCGGCAGGTCGAGATCGGGACATTGGATGGCTCCACGCCGAGGAGGTGCGTGGGATCTCGGGCCGGGTAAGCCTCCGACCTGCCCCGAATGCGGGACGCATCCAGCCGCTGGCATAAAAGAACCCGCGTTCATTGCGCGGCTGTACGAAGCCGGGCTGTAGAAGGGAATTGGCGCACCGAGAGGATGTAATAAGTAGACGGGTGATGGTGATAGTGTTTTGATCCGAAATTTAGAAAAGTGGGTAGAATTGGCAGTAAATGGAAATTTTTTTTGATTTGTTGAAATTTGACGTGCAAAATTGGTAGTGGGAGATGCCCCATGTGGTGGGATGGCAACTCTGTCATCCCTCACAAGTGGGGCAAATGCGCACTAGCTTATGGGGTGATGGCAGTGAAAACGAGCCCGGGTGGGTTAGGATATTGATAGGGACCTAGAAGAGGACATTAGGTAACGTTAAGTTTAGTTAGTGACTGATACCTGTAGTGGGGACGCAGGTAGATTAGTGTGTTTGATAATGACGTGGGAGCGCAATAGTTTAAAGGGACGACTGGGAAGCGCAAGTTTCGGAGGGGAGTAGTTAGCTGAGATGATGCCGTGTGTTTGGGATTGAACAGGTGTGATTGCACAGGTGTGAGAACTGGACAGGTGTGTGGAGCAGTGAGTGTGTGGATCAGCGCGAATGCGCTTGGGGAGAGAAGGGTGCAGGTGGCACCAGGTGTGAGAGCACAGGTGTGCAGGTACAGGTGTGTGGAATACATGAAGTAAGTGGTACGGAGTGGTGTGCATGGTGCGAAGGTGTGGATGGGGGAAGAGTGGACCCCTTTCACGAGTACCCGGGGCGGGTAGTGTAAGTGTTAGGTAGAGGGTACAGGTAAATTGTGGTTGGATATTGGCATTTGTGGTGCGGTTGCAGAATGATGTTTGGATGGGTGCATTAGTGTTGTGGAAATGGCTGGGCGTGTAGCCTGTTAGTGTGTGTAGTTGGTTGGGCACTCCACCACTGTGAGGATGTCGGCCAGGTGAGGCCGCAGGTGGGCTCTGGGAGCCGGTAGTTGTGAGTGGGTGCCTGAGGATCCCGGGTGTGGATCGGGCAGCCCAGTGCCAGAGAGGGCACCGAGTGGGGAGAGTGCCAGAGGGCCTTCCCCAGGTAGTTAGGTTAGGGTAAGGAGCAGGTAAGCTCGGAGGCAACTGCAGTGGTGGAGGTGTGCAGGTGGGTAGACCTGCTGGGAGAGCTACACGTCGCGGCCCAGAAATTGTGCGAGGGCACCGGGAGATGAATCGGGGGAGTGAGACCCCACATTGAGAAGCACCACAGTTTGGTCAATGGGAATTTGGTTCTTAAAACCGCATAGAGTGTAAGATGGCCAATGGTTTGGCAGGGAAAGACCCCGGGTAATGTAAAGTTGTTAAAGTCATTTAGGAAATAGTTAGGATTGATGAACCTGTCGCACCATACGCAGCCACTTACCTGAGGTGATGATGATGACTCCACACCTGTGTTTTCCTTGTTTTGTGGCAGGAGATGAATTACTGTGTGGATTTGTGAGACGCATCACGACGTGGATGAGACATTGGGGTGATTCCATCTCTCCCTCCCTAGGAGGGACTGATGATGATTTGGAGATGGCAAATTTTGATGAGAGTTGAGAATGGCAAATTTGATTGGCTAGGAGGGAGAGAAGACGAATTTGGTATATGGGAGGAACGGGGAAGACAGTAGGGATGTTTGTGGATTTGTAAAGTAGATGTTTATGGGTAGTGTTGTGTTTTGTTGATACAGTAAGGGGTAAGGGAGGGGCCATGTAGGTTACCTGGTGGGGGGGGGGGCGTACGGTAGGAACGTACCTGTCTCACCTGGTTCCCATGTGCCCCCAGTGTGCATTACCTTATATTGCGTGCACTTTTGCGCCCTTACCACCTTGCTCACTTGTCTTGTTTTTGTCTCCCACCTCCGAGGATCTGGCTTTGGGGTAGAGAGAGAGGAGAGAGAGGTGCTGGCGATGCAGTTGTGGGCCTGCACTTTCGCTGCTTGCTGCCGGGATCGATACACCATATGGACCGCAATGTTTGTGGCCACCCACGATGGACCGCAGTTCGTTTGCGGCCAAGCACCACCCGGGGATGGACCTATGGGTCAACGTGGCACCTATGCCATACAGGTGAACCACTTTTAGTTAACACCAAGTGCACCACAAGAAGAGCAAGAGACACCTGCAGGGTTAGGGGTTGTCGAATTTATTTTTATTCCAATGAACAATGGTGACTGCACCGATTGGTGGTGGGGTGGTGCTTTTGATGCTCGGGAAGGGTGCTCTGCACGTTATTAAAGGCCGTCGGCCACAGAGCACTCGTGGGTTGGTGTATCGATGTTGGCAAGCGCGCTCTCTCTATGCATAACATCTGCATGTGTTCCTCCAAAGACAGGTCCTGGATCGTAGTGTAAATATCAGCGTAGTTGTGTAAATAATGCTCCCTACCGGCTGTATGTTTAGTTTGAGAATTCTTTCCGGATTCGGTTATCCTGTGGGTGTGTTTCTGAGAGGAGAAGGGTGCAACGTCGCAGGGGGACATATTTACTCATTTGTGAATATCTATAAAACTGTCGCACTCAGGGTAGAGTTAATAGTAGAGGGAACTACATTGCGTGCCACACTAAAGTAGGTAAAAATTTATCGGGTCGGGACGCCCCGAGGGTAGAGAAGGGTGCAATGTTGCGAATATGGAATTTGGCCTCCATATCCGCTTGTAAATATTCCCCTATTTTCTCCAATACTCCCCAACTCTCCCTTACCCCATTCCTTAGTCCCATTGTCTGTAAACAACACCCATTAGAGCCGATCTTCCCCTTCATCACCCCATTAAATGTCGTGCCCAGGTCCACCGCACCACACGTAGACAATTATAGGACATCTTGCTAGTTATTCTTAATCTATGTCAGTTAAGGACTTGTTTCCATTAATTATGACTCTTCGTTGCACCAGAATGTGATTATATGGCATCAGTAGTGAGTTTAGGACCTTTCCCATACCTCCTTCCATCTTCTTCCCCAACAATTACAACAACAACAGAGGAGATGGCGGCGGCGCGGGGGAGGATGCGTCCTCACCCCGGCTCGATTAGCGCCATTGACCACGCGCTCCACGGGGTTACCACGGAGGGGCTGGCCGTCAGTCCCTCGTCAGTGGGCGGAGCCGGTAACCCCCCTCCCGCACCCAATGAGAAGCCATGGGCCGATGCCATATGGGGCGGCGCTAACGAGCCGAGGGCGTGTCACTCCCCGCCGGATATACGTGGCCCCGCGCCGGATGTGACGTGAGATGCGCCCCCAGCCTGGAGAGAGAAGTTGCCACCCCTCGAGCGCTGCAATACCTCCACCGCATCTCTTGAACTGGACCGTACGTGATCCTGCCCTGAGCCCAGGTGCACCTGGAGCGATCGCTACCCGCTTTCCTTGCCATCAAACCCCGTGTGAGTCAGCCTTGTCCCGTTTATCTGTCGTCTGTTGGGGCTATTAATATAAGAGTGTTTAAGTGCCCACCTTCCTATGTTTCCCTCTTGTCCCTGTAATCTAAACCTTCCGCATTATTATAATAACAACCTTTGAGAACCGTATCCCTGGTGTCGTGTCATATTAATCCCAGCCGTGTGTCTTTTCCTTCATTGGTCTAGCATAGCGCGATTAGTCAACCCCGGGTACAATCGGGGTAACTTGTACGGATACGGCGGCCATCCCGCTCGGCCCACCATACCATCAAAGTCGTATCTGTAACAATATCAATGTTTCAGATGATGATTATGTACATGCTCAAAATGTTTGGAAAAAATACAATATCAATAATATGGGTGATTATCATGATCTCTATCTCAAGACTGATGTCCTTCTTCTAGCAGATGTATTCGAAGCATTTAGATCCGTGTGTCTTTCTGGATATGGCTTGGACCCTGCTCATTATTTCACAGCACCGGGTCTTGCTTGGAGTGCTATGTTGAAAATGACTAAACAAGATTTGGATTTGATAACCGATGTTGATATGCTCCTGATGATAGAGAGAGCAAAGAGAGGGGGAATTTCACAAGTCTGCTCATCAAGATATTCAAAAGCAAATAACAAATATCTTCCAGATTATGATCCAAAGAAAGATAGTTCCTATCTCATGTATTATGACGCCAACAACCTCTATGGGTGGACAATGTCCCAAGCACAACCTTATGGAGGATTGAAATGGGAGAGTGATCATGAGGGTGTTCTAGAAAATATTCTGAGATCAACACAAAAAGAGTTGGATGAAAGGAAAGAAGGGTATTTCCTGGAGGTTGATCTAAAGTATCCAAAAGAACTCTTTGAGAAACATAAAGATCTTCCTTTCGGGTGTGAGAAAGAATTAACAAACCCAGAGTGGTTGAGTGAATATCAGAAATCATTTGATAAGGAATCAAGAACAGAAAAACTTTTAACAACATTCTTTGATAAGAAGAACTATGTACTACATCAGAGAAATCTTTTACAATTTGTGAAACATGGTCTAATTGTTGAGAAAGTTCATCGGGTCCTGAAATTCAAACAGAGTTATTGGTTAATGAAATATATTGATTTTAACACTCGAAAGAGAACGCTTGGAAAGACTGACTTTGAGAAAGATTTTTATAAGTTGATGAATAACGCAGTGTTTGGGAAGACTATGGAAAATGTTAGAAAGAGACAAAATATCAAGTTGACAACTTCCTGGGAACAAACTTCCAAACTAATCAACAGACCGAGCTTTGAGCGTGTTGAAATCTTTACAGAAAAGTTTTGTGCTGTTCATATGATGAAAGAAGAAATTGAGATGGATAAACCGATTTATATTGGTACTACTGTTCTCGATCTATCAAAACTACTGATGTATGAATATTATTATGAGAATTTGAAAACAAAGTATAATGATAACGTCATGTTGATGTATATGGATACGGACAGCTTCATTCTGAGTATCAAGACAGATGACGTCTATGATGATATGAAAGCTGATTCTGTAATTTATGATACAAGCAACTATGATCAAAAGAGTGAATTGTTCTCGAATCAAAATAAAAAGGTGATTGGAAAGTTCAAGGATGAGCTTGGTGGAAATATTCTGAGTGAGTTCATAGCATTGAGAGCAAAGGCTTATGTGTATAAATATAGAGTTGGGAATGTGGAGAAGTGTGATCAGAAGCTCAAAGGGATTAAGAAAAATGTAATTAAAGAAAGTATCAATTTTGGTCATTATTATCAATGTTTGATGAGTGGGGGGGAACAATATCGAAAGGTAAAAGGGATTAGGAGTTATAAGCATGAATTATATTCAGAAGAGATAAATAAACTAGCACTAGGAGCATATGATGATAAACGATATATTTTAGAAAATGGAATTGATAGTCTCCCTTATGGTTATATAAGTATATAAGTGATAAGATATATAAGTGATAAGATATATAAGTGATAAGATATAAGTGATAAGATATATATAAGTGATAAGATATATATATATATATATATATCAGTGATAAGTTAAAAAGGGGGGTTAGGGATTTTAAGGGCTACCGCCGCCTTTTTTATAAATAAATAAATGATAGAACCAAGTATTAACCAGACTAAAGGGTGGAGGTGTAATCAACCTTGGTATATAAATGGAAAACATAATGAGTGTGAGAAATACCAGATCCGAGAGGTTGAGAGGATCACTGGTCAGAAGATCCTCAAGACTGATAAACGTATTCATTTGTTAAGTGGGGTAATGGAGGGCGGGAAGAAAAATATATTAGAGTGGAGTGAGAACTTTGATGGTTATCAACCGGATAATAAATATTATAATTTTAAAATGGTATGTGGATCGGGAGGAGGACAGACCAGGTCCCTCCGTGAAACATATCATTTTATAAACGCACAGAGAAAGGTACTTGATGTAAAGTTTATCAATATCCTAGATGGGGATGAGTTCCATAAGAGAATGGAGTTGTTTAAAAAATTAGAAAATGAGCAAATATTCATAGGATCAATGAGGAATTTTGAATGTCGCGTGGTCCTTGGAGGTTAAGTAAGGACTCCCCCATTCACTTACATGTAAAAGGAGAAGGGGGTGTCGCGGTAATCGGGGGAAAAATGGGCAGTTTGGGAAAAAGTCCCATCTAAATACATGGGTGTCCTGGAAGCCCCATTATCTCCCTACTGACGTGAGACCACTGTCTCCGTACGTCATCTTGCCCCATGTGGGATCGCCGACCCTTGTGGGGAATCGGACGAACCGATCGAACCAATCTATGAGACTATGGACTCTTCCGACGCACCCGCCGCTGAATGTCTGCCGACCCTCCACTCGCCGCATCTACCTGTGCCCGAAGGCTTGGCGGTACCCCCTTCGTCACCTGACTCCAGTAGCTCCTCCGGCGCCGGGGTCTCTGGGATACGTGATGCCGTACCCGGGGAATTTCGGACGCATGCTGGCAGAGAAATTCGCCGCCCGGACCGGTACGGTTGGGTCGACTGATACCATGTTCCACACCCTGTTAATGCTGACGCTCGCTCGATTCTCGCCGCTCTGCAGTATAATTCTAACGGTGGGGAGAATGTAGTGAAATCGTATTCGTACTAATGCTGAACCCAGGTGATGATCGTTGCTCGCTGACACCGCTAGGGGCGCGGCTATAAGACCCGCTGAGGTCGGTGCTCAGGGGGACTTCTCCTGTGACATGTTACATCTAGTGGACTCGCTAACGGTACGCCTGCATAGAATATTAAGCTTGCTTGCATTGAATGTTATGGATGGACCCATGTGATGCCAAACCTTATTCCTATTGCATTTCCTGTATTACAGAATGATGTCATGGTCTTAATGGAATTAAACCACCAGATGGACTAAAGTTGTGGACCCGACTGGTTTTTCACAACAGACCTCAAACATCCGGGGCCTTCGTTCAAACTTAACTGATCTCTCCATACAGGTTGCTTCTGTCAAACCAGACGTGATCTGCTTAACAGAAACTTTCCTCCTTCATGATGTCTCTGATTCCTTAGTATCTCTCCCGGGTTACTCCCTCCTCCGGTATGATAGACCTGAGCCTCGTCCTGGAGGTGGGGTTGCTATCTTTATCAAAAACTCTCTTCTTCACTCGCCCTGCACTGCACTCTCTCCACCTCACCCCCAGGAATACCTCTGGCTACGGCTTCCCCTTCGCTCCCACCTCTTGTTCATATGTGTGTTGTACCGTCCACCAAACAGTGATGACTCCATCTACATCTCGCTGTCTGATAATATGGACTAACTTCTATCTACTCATCCCAACTCTCTCTTCCTCATATGTGGTCATTTCAATTGTCACCATGCCAGTTGGCTGGGTGTGGGTACCTCTCTCACCAGCCATGGCTCCTCAGCAAAGGACTTCTGCGACTCACTGGGACTGACACAATCTGTCAATTTCCCGACCCGGATCTCAGTCAACGGAGCAACTTCTCTTCTGTACTTGGTTATGACTAACTTACCTGAAAATGTCTGCTGCTCTTCTTCTGTTCCAATCGGATCATCTGATCATGTGCTTGTTAAAGTGGACATCTCTTTGACTATTCTCAGGGAGCCTGCTCAGCGTCGACGAGTCTGGCATTTCACTCAGGCCAACTGGCACGGTCTTCAAGCAGCCATCAATCATCTGGACTGGTCTGAGGTCTCCCATCTCTACCACCTCTGACATCAACTCATCCTGGGAATTCTTCCAAAGTAAATTGCTCTCTCTCATGCACAGATTTATCCCATCTCGTCTTCAGTTGTCATACCCTTCCTCCCATCCATGGTACACGGAATCTTGTGGTGAGGCTGTTGCCCAGAAACAACTTGCGTTCGTCTCCTGGAAAGCAAATCCAATGGAAGGAAATCTCATTTCCTTTCACAAAGCCCGAAACAAGTGTGTGTCCACCCTCAGGAGAGCCAGGAAACAATATCTCTCCATTCTCAAGACCGAACTCTCTTATCTGTCTCCCTCTTCCAAATCCTGGTGGCGTCTGGTCAAATCTGTTTCTGGTGTTTGTTCCCCCTCCATCGCCTCCCTTACCTCAAACGGCTACACAGCTGACTCGCAACGTGAAAAAGCTGAATACCTCAACTCTGTGTTTGCCTCTAAATCTTGTGTCCCAAACCCATCCCACTCTGTACCCACCATACCCAGTCGTACCCAGCTGCTCCTGGACTCCGTGTCCTTTGCTCCTGGCAAGGTGGAAAAGTTTCTGTCAACCCTCCACTCTGATTCTGCAACTGGACCTGACGGCATCAGCCCACGGGTCCTAAAATCCTGTTCTTCCGCTCTTTCACTCCCTCTCTCTGTTCTCTTCACCCTCTCTTTTGCTCAAGGTCATCTGCCATCTGCTTGGAAATCAGCCAACATCACCGCTTTGCACAAAAAGGTGCAAAAACAGATGCTAGCAACTACAGACCAATCAGCCTTCTCCCAATTATCAGCAAAGTCATGGAATCCATCATTGCTTCGGATATGAAATCTTTCCTCTTCTCCAATGGCTTGATCTCTGATCATCAATTTGGTTTCAGACCAGGTCACTCTACTCTGGACATGCTGCTTCTGCTGTCTCAACAATGGATGGAGGTCCTCAATGCCAAACAGGAAATTAGAGCTGTCTCCCTCGACATATCATGTGCCTTCGATACTGTCTGGCACCCCGTTCTGCTCACCAAACCCTCCTCCTTTGATATCCATGGAAATCTCCATGCATGGCTGGCGGACTTCCTCTCTAGTCGTAGTCAACGTGTGGCCCTGAATGGGTTTCTCTCATCTCCTCTTCCTGTTCAGGCTGGAGTTCCCCAAGGCAGTGTTCTGGGCCCTGTGCTTTTTCTCGTCTTCATCAATGATCTCTCTGACTCTCTTGAAAATCCTCTCTATCTCTTTGCTGATGACTCCACTCTCTGCCGCTCCATTACTCGTCCCTCAGATCGGCAGTCTGCAGCCTCCTCACTCTCTGCAGACCTGGACAAAATCACAGACTGGGCAAACAAGTGGAACATGGCTTTCAATCCTGACAAATCTCACACTCTTACGATGTCTCTCAGAAAAGACTGACTGGACAACCCTCCCATCTACTTTCTGAATAATCCTCTCCAAGAAGTTCTGTCACTCAAGCTTTTGGGTCTCACTATCTGCCATGATCTTTCCTGGGAAAACCACATTTCCAAGCTGGCCTCCAAAGCCAGTCGCCGACTGGGTATCCTCCGTCGTGCGAAGTCCTTCCTTGGCACACCTGAGCTCCTCAACCACATACAAGGCTTTCATCCGCAGCTCAATGGAGTATTGCTCTCCCCTCTGGGCTGGTGCTCCTGCCTCGCACCTAGCTCGTCTTCACGCTGTTGAAACCAAAGCATTCAGAATCATTGGAATCTCCCGCGATGACGCTATCTCCGAGGGCCTTTCACTTAATCACCGCAGGCAGGTTGGTGGTCTTTCCGTCTTCTACTGACTCCTCTCCGGCCTTGCTCCCCCAGCTCTCTCTGGGCTCTGTCCCCCAAATATTCCTGCAGGTCGCACAAGATCTGCCTGCAACCCTCTTATGGTTAAACTGCCAAAATCAAGACTCTCTGCTCACCTTCACTCCTTCATTCCTCTTTTCTCCCGCCTCTGGAACAAACTCCCTCACTCTCTTCAATCCCACTCCTCCCTCCAGGTCTTTAAAATGGCTGTTCACCACCATCTCTTATCTTCCCCAATCCAAAACCTTGATCTTTTCTACCCCTGCTAATTTCACCCCAAATCCACTTTTTTGAGGTGACTTTTGATTTCTTTCCTGGAAGTCCTTGGTGTCCTTGCGTTTTATACCTATTCTGCCTCCCCCCAGGCCCTCTCCCTCCAAAAACATCTCCCGATGTCCCTGCTCTCAAATGTTGTGTTTGTGTGCTTCCCCCCCTTCTCTCCCCATCTTGTCGACCACTCCCCTTTTTTTTTTTACTTTGTTTGCTTGTTTGTTTGATTTGTTTGTTTGATAAATGTTAGCTCTTTCACAAGCCTCGACTCTGTATACAAAAAATAAAAAAAAAATTTCTACCCTATGCAATGAGTTGTTGCGCTATGCAATGGATTGTAAAACGTGGCATTGACAACGTGTACAATGAGCAAAGTCCTGCACGGTGCTGCACGGCTTCCAATGGCATTTCAATGTGAAATGCCGTAGGGCCGTTTGGTATTTGGCAACGGCACGCACCGGTGAAATTGAACTCTTGTATATGTGCATGGGAAGTTGTCATTTTTCCTACAAAGTCAGACCATTGTCGGGCAGTTTTGAAATTGCATTTTCATTTGGTCAGGAAGGCCTTTGATTTCAAATAGATCCTCTTTCAAATTCAATTTGATTGTCGTTCAGATCCAGTTCGGGCCGATGGTGCAAAAATATGTCATTTGGCGAATACGATGAATTGGAAAACGTGGCATTGACAGCGCGTGAAATGAGCAAAGTCCTGCACGGTGTTGCTGCACAGACGGCTTGCAATGTAATTTGGATGTTAATTGCCAATGGGCCGTTTGCTGTTTGCCAATGGCACCCTCCGGTGAAATTGAACTCTATATATGTGTACAATGAGTTGTCATTTTCCTACCAAGTCGGGGACCTTTGTCAGGCAGCTTTCAAATGGTATTTATTTTATTTGCTCAAGGAGACCTTCGATTTGAAATGGATCAGTGTTCTATTTTCAAATTAATTGTCATTCGGCTCCAGATAGGGCCGACGGAGCAAAAATGTGGCCTTCGCGCTACGCAATAATTTGGCAAAGGTTGCCGTCGACAGCACCTGAAATGAGGACTGAATGTTGAATGGATGTTGTTGAATGTTTGGCAATGGCACCCATGGCCAAAATTGACCTCAGCATATGTAGGCGTACGACGGTGTGTCACTTTTGGGTGCAAAGACAGGGAGCTTTGTAATGGCATTTCTATTTGGTCAAGGAGCCGCTCTATTTCAAAAATGGAGCCGTTTTCAATGTCATTGTCGTTCGTGTGCAGTTATGGTCGATGGTCGAAAAATTTGCCCTTTGCATTGTGCAATGACTTGGGCGAAGGTGGCATGGACAGAGCCGGATGTGAGCAAAGAGCATTTTTGTTTCACCAAATATTCGATTAATTGCTCAAGATGGCATGCACGACGCCTGAAATGCACAAAGACCTCTGCGGGGCACGCTTCCTCTGCCCGTCCGTGTGCAGTGGCGACACTGCACTGCAGGAGGACTGTCGGCGACAGAGCGAGAATGACAGATTCCAAGTGAAAAGGTCGAGTTGTCAAAGTGAACCAGTCAAAGCAAAGTGAAAAAGTCCAAGTGGAAAAAAGCAAGAAAAAAATAAGTCAACAAAAAAGTCAAAAATCAAAATCAAAAATTCAAATCAAATCAAAAAAGTCAAAAAGTCAAAGCAAGTCAACAAGTCCAAGTGGAGAAGTGAAAAAGTGAAAATGCCAAATATTCAAAGTCAAACGGTCAAAGAGTGAAAGAGTGGAACATTCCAAAAAGTCTACAAGTGCACGTCCAAGTCTACAAGTGCACGTCGAATTGCACAAGTCCACGTCGAAGTCCAGCAGGCGAAGGCCAAGTCAAAAATTCAATGACAATGACTTCGACTTTGACTTGGCCTTGTTGACTTTGATGTGGACTTGGCCATTGTAAATAAATGAGTCTTCTTTTGAGTTGAGGTCAATGTGGAGATAAACACATAAGGAGTTAGGTCGCCGACGCACAGCGATATATGCCACTGCAAAGGTTGAGTTACTTCAGAATTAGATTTCTTCAATATTATTGGGTGGTGTATAAGAAACAGAGCGCTTTGACTCATGTAATTTGAAGTCAAAGTTGATATAATAAGGACAAAGCAGATAAGGAGATTAGGAGTGGGGTTAGGATATTTCGCACTGCGCCAATGCACATCCTAATGATAGAACCTAGCCCCTGATGCTAGGATACGATTGGTGGACCCTAACCCAAGGATACTGGGGATGCTCCCTGATGATAAGATATGGGTCGAAGTGCCTTCACAAGCTCAGTCATGCCTTACTCGTTCCGGTCATCGGTGTTACTGCGGTTAAGAGTTACGGTGTTTCGCACTGCGCCAATGCACACCCGAGTAGTTGGGGTTAAGGGCTTCACTCGCCGCTGTGGAGTTCGGAGGGACCTGATGGGGTTCTTTCAGACTCCTGCAGGAATGGTGCCCTGGCAGGATACAGTGTTGACATGTGGTCAATTAAACTGAGTGTTACCAGGATACACAAATCTATCCACTGCACGTTTTCATTTTCTCTTGGAATGACAGGAACAATAATAACTTTGTTTTATGTGACTGTGCCTCCTGCCTGCTATTGAAGAATTCCTAATCCCTACGACTAGAACTCCAACAAAGAAACTCCAAACTTGGTTCTCACGCAAGGTTTATTAGAACTTTAGAGGGTAGGGCATAACGTACTAATTCAAGACATTGACCATACTAATAAAACTAACTGAACTTTAACAAAACATCCTTTTCTGCCGGCCGTGGCACTCCACAATCTTCTCCTGAGCAGATCTCTCCCCCGTTCCTTTGTCAGCCCAGCGTTCTCCTCGAAGTTCCTTTTTATCTAATAAAAGTTCCCCCCCTTTGTTGCACAAATCTCCTTATTCGGGCATGGAATTCCAGGCCCTGCACCGGGCCTTTGGCCCGGTCAGTAAGACCTCTGGTTTCCCTCCTGAAGGGTTCCAAAGCCCTTTCCTTGACAGTTGTTATCATCTCAAATGGTAAAGCACCTCTTATCATTAAACAGGAATGTTCCTCGACTCCAGGTTTTCATTTTACAGAGCCACACAGAAAACACATTTTAAGAAGAGGAGAATATAAATAATTATATGCTTCCACAATTCCTCATTTTTTTCTTTTTGTTTATATTAATCATTAATCTAAACATCAACCTATTTAATATTCGACCCATAAATTTGGTAATCCAATTTTCCCATTTATAAGGCATACACTGTCATTCTGGAAGAATATGATCACAAAACATTTCTCTTTCCATATTGATAATGCAATTCACTTCATTTGCATAAAGCATACAACACTTCACCTTTACCAAAACACAACAATTTCAGTTCATCATTTAAAATAATAAAGCATTTTTGTTGAAAAGAAGGGACTGATCACTCGTGTTTGAAATTCAAGTATGAAACATTATCTTCTGATGTCTTCATGGCACCTACACTATTTTGCGTAGGATTGTATGCTGTTGTGATAGCTGGGCAGAGTCACAAACTGACCCTGCTCTGCATGTAACATTCTTGCCACTCTTGCTGTGAGCCATAGTAGATTTGAACAAGGCCTTCATCCAATTGTCGTCGACTTGCCTCCTCACTCATCATGAGTATGGAGCAAGTGTTGATGTGATGTTGGTTTGACCAGCAAGATGTGGAACAGGGATGCCAAATGCATCCACAATGATGTTGGGACCATGGTATTCAAGTTGTCCATGGTCCATACCAGGAGCAACCAGCAGAATCATGCACAGCTGTTATGGAGGAAAAGGCACAGCCGTTCGCTTGTAGCTCCATGCTGGCTCCCCGGAAGTTGGTGAAGTAATTACACACGTCACCGCCTCCCGTAGAAGTTGCAGGTAAAATGTCGTCGTCCTGCAATTGCTGACATGATGAATGTTCGAGGCATTCGAACAAGAGTAAGTGATCGCCCTTCTTCCATATGTTGCAGTGTGATCCAGGCAAATGGTCACATAAATTTCCCTTGGTGAAGGTAAACATCCATCTCCAAGTTACAAAGGAGAATGTCTTCATCATTCTTTGAGAAGGAGGGTGTATGCCAAGATTAACTTCATTTTTAGCCACAAATTTCTCTCAGACTACCTCCCAATTCCGTTAGCACTCCATTTGAGATGTGATCTGGTCTTTCCTTTAGTCTGCCACATTTGTATCTGCTCGCCACACAGATTGAATCAGATGGGGTACATTGTAACATGAAATCACTATATTTTAACTTATCATGTATATCTTATAACAGCTTCACACGAATAATATTCAAATCAGGTATATTTGACTACTAAACTAAGAATAACATCCACAATTGCTTTCAGGTTAATATAATTCAAAAAGTAAACTCATACAGTTATTTTAACACTACTGCAAGGAAATAAATGCATTAATAATGAGTGTATATAATTAAAATTACAAACAACAATATCTAATTCTCACCAAATCTTGCAAACAAGCAAACTATGCATAATGTATTATTATCATAGTCCTCCACACTTTCTCTTTTAATAGTGTAACTTATGGTGATATGAGTTCACTTACTTGTAAAACGGACACAATTCTCAATGGTTTGTTATGCCCTTATCTTAACTCTACTGTATTCATTTGCAACATTACTTGATTCAATCTTTTAATCTCAACATTCATGTCGCCATAAAAGTCTTCCTCTTGTGGTTCCACATGTATTTCCTCATTTGTTGCTTCATTTATTTCTTCACGTGGTGCTTCATGCACTATCATAGTGTTATATGTTATCTTATTCAAACCCACCATCACTAAGGTTTTCAAGCAAGCCACCACTAAAACTATTGCCAATATAACAACTAATCCAACAAACAAGTATTGGAGTATCTTAGCTGCCACTCCTCCGAATGTGTTTTCCAACCATGAAAAAGCACCCCCTTTCACATAATCGTGATATCTTGCTCCCTCTTGTCTTATTGTATCGGCTATGTTATAAACGTCTCCCGAATTATCAGGTATGTATGTACAACAATCTGTACCAATCACTGCGCATGTACCTCCTTTTTCCACTAACAGCATATCTAATGCCATACGATTTTGTAATGCCATGGTTCTTGTTGCTACCAGCTCACTTGTAAGGTTTGTCAATCCACTAGCTGTTTTATTTGCCAATGTTTCTATAGCCAATGCCATTTGCCATAGCTCATGGCCTGCCTTACAGGTTCCATAAAATGGAAATACTACCATTCCAACCCATTCTCCCATACTAATCATTCGTTTTTGCCTAGAATGCAGGATACGCATTGGTGACTTCGTTAACACGCGCATGTGTTGAAGTACAAACCCAAGAAAACATGATCCTGACCATGTCAGTGGGAGATACGCATACGCCTTGTGTCCACATATAAAATATGTATTATTATAGGTCCATGTAGTATCTGTTGTCCAAGTTCCTTCCCAATACAAAGATATCATCTTTAAGCTAGTGTCCCTTACTGGGACAAGCAATCTCATATAGCCCAACTCGTAACTATAATGGTGGCAGGTGGAGTTTCCCATAAACTTATTATTCTCTGTGGTTCAATGTCGGATGAAACATAGGAGCCCTTTCATTTGTTGTTGAATAGTTACGTAAGGGGGCATAACTTCATTGTCATATTTAGTCCTATAACTGTCTGCAAATTCTTCACATTTGTATCCCCCTTTCTCCCAACCAACATCCCCGAGCATCATCGCCATTGGTAAATCAGGTTTTGTTGCTACCAACCTCTCTGGGAAGCGACTACATAATTCATCCCAACCAAAAGGAACTGCCTCCAATGGTACTCCGTTCTCACTAGAATGTGGCATTTGTGTGCATATCCAACAATTACTTTCATTTGCTATATCAGCCCTTGTGTGGGCTAAATGTAAAAAAGTATTAATCCCGTGTAATCCATCGGGTTCTAAAGGTGTGTCCCTATCTTCCATCAAACCTCTCCTTTGTTTATGTCGTACCGCATAATCATATATCTGTATGTCGGCCACCAATGTTGCGTTTTGTTCTCTCATTACCCCGAAGTAATGCATGCAACACAGAGTCCCCACTACTAGGGAACTCATCCCTAGGATAAATATCACCATTTTCAAGGAGTATCCGAAGTAGAAGTCTCTGTTTTCCCCTGATTTGTTGGCTTGTCTTGATAAGGTCTTTCCCTTTGTCCCACCTGTATCCATCTGTAAAACATGTGAGCTACCCCTTATATATTGTTGCGGATATGAGGACTGTATATTTTTTTTATTGTGTGCTGTGTTATTGTTATTATTGTTGTTTGGTGCCTCCTGCCTCCGGAGCTGTGTAAAGACCAAAAGGGCGTCCCATAGTCCACAAGCATACACGTCAGCCAATCATAGAATATCCATGTTCGATAGTTATATTTTATTCTGTGTTTTAGGATAAGGCTGTGTCTCCCATTAATAGAAATACTCCATTGCACCAGTGAAAGAGATAGATTCCCTTCATTCCCACTCCCAAAACTTCCATTCCCATTCCCAAAACCTCCCTTCCAATTGCCAACTGCATTTTGGGCGGTTTTCCCTTCATCCGCCATTGGCCACGAGGCAGGGTTGGGGAAGAAAGGCGTGTCTCCACCTCGTCATAGAGGGGGAGGAGTGAGCCAGCCCTGCTCGACCAACCATGAGCCAGGGGTTTGGCTAGAGAGGGCGGAGGAAGAGCGATCGGGGAGGTTCGCAAAGGTTGAGGGGCGGGGGCCTATATAACCCAAGGCAGGGGTGTGGCCAAGACAGATGAGTTTTTACCGGCAGACAAAAGGGAGCCCCAAGCCGTGGAGAGGAGTCAGAGAGATTCGCTTTTACAGAGGAGGGAAGAGTTGAGCTTTTACAAGAGACAAGACAGTTGAGCTTTTACAGAGAAGAGAGAACCCGTCACACCAAGGCTCCACCAAGCTCTGTGTTGGCTCCACCAAGCGTTCCCCTCCACCAAGCTCCGTGATAGCTCCACCAAGCGTTCGCCTCCACCAGGGCTCCACCAGGCTCCGCGTTGGCTCCACCAAGCGTTCACCTCCACCAAGCTCCGTGTTGGCTCCACCAAGCGTTCCCCTCCACCAAGCTCCGTGTTGGCTCCACCAAGCGTTCGCCTCCACCAGGGCTCCACCAAGCTCCGTGTTGGCTCCACCAAGCGTTCGCCTCCACCAGGGTTCCACCAAGCTCCGTGTTGGCTCCACCAAGCGTTCGCCTCCACCAGGGCTCCACCAAGCTCCGTGTTGGCTCCACCAAGCGTGCACCTCCAGCCATCCACCTTCTGCCATTCCTGGCATTCCCCGTGTGAGTCCGTTTCTGTTTGTTCTGTCCCGGGGTTAATTAAGTCTGTATAAGCTAATCATTTTCACTGTGTCACCTGCGTCTCATGTGCCTGTAAATAAACGTGCCTGCTTTCTTTTTGCTTGTGTGTGATAATAATAAATCCAATTACTCTTCTGTCCGTCTTCTCGTTTTATTCCTTTTCCTCTTCACATTCGTTGTTTTTGTCTTTTCCCTCATTGAGCAGCTGCGGCGCGATACGGCCAAAGTCTGGGTGAATCGGGTGAGTTTTGTTAGGTCGCGGTCTTACACCACCGCTCGGTCTATAACATCTGTCCGCGACCCGTAACAATTGGTTGTCAGGAGTTGGATTCGGACCTGGGACTAAATTTGTTAGGCCCAAATTTTGGACACCAATTGTGTTAGTACAGTAACAATTGGTGTCGAGGGGTGAGATTCGGACCCGAAGCGCGCTTAACGCGCTCAAAATTACGAGCTGCTAAAAAAAAATTGTGTTTGAAAAAGAAAAACCCGAATTTTGAAATCGCGCCATGGCTGGTCAAGGCGACGGGATGCCGGTGGGTGAGCTAGAGGAGGGGTTAGAAGTAACCCAGGATCAAATGGAGGGGAGCAATGAGGAGGCGGTTGAGGGAGTATCAGGCGCGCAAAATGGCGTCCTCGCGCACGTGGGTGTCGCGGCACCAAATTTTGCCGCGCCCGCGACCGTAGCAGCGCCGCTGGTGGATTCGAACCTTTTTATGTTACAAATGGGGGCCCTTATGGAGAGGCTAGAAGCAAAGATGGGGGTAATGGGGAACCGGATGGATGCTCGGAGTGAGCGAATTGAAGCAACAATAAACGGAATGAGGGCCGATAGGGAGGAAAGGGAGCAGAGGGACAGAGACCGCAAGTTGGGCGAAAAGGTCCCAAGGGTGCACGAGGAGGTAACGCGGGTCGAGAAGCGCTGGTTGAGCGAAGTTGAGAAAAGCACGGGTACAATGACGGGGGTAGAAATCGCGACCCGGGGTTTGGAAAAGCCGGCGACCGCTGAGGTAGAGGAGGGTGTTTTATTAAAGCCAGCGGTCGTCGAGCTGAATAAAGAAAAAGCAGTGCTGGGAATTAAAATTGAAGAAATGACGGAGGTAGCCCGGGAATTGCAGGGAGAAATGGAAAATGTGCAAAGTCCCTGCTCACATCACGATGCTGTGCTTAACCCGAATGGAAGTTTGCAGGTTTTGGTGCAGGGAGGAAGAAGAACCCCGAAGGTGAGACGTGCTGTGTATTGTGCGGGGAGATTTTGTAAGAGGATGTTTAGCGACAAAAGAATTGTCGCGCGCTTGGGATCGAGGAGGCATCCGGGCGTTGGTGAAGGGTCCCGTGTGAGTGGAAATGGCACGCTTGGGAGGAAAAAGTGTGCGTCGGCGAGTGGGTGTGTTATAAAGTGTGGGAGTGAAACCGAGTGCGAGCGAGAATGCACGTCGGGGTGTACGGAGTGTGACACGGAGAGTAAGGTGGTGGTGGAACGTGTGCGAGGAAGCACACCTGAATTGGTAGTAGCGCGAGTGTGGGAGAGCCCATGTGAGCGCGTTCGTGGGTGGATGCCAGAGTGCATGCCCATGATGAGTGTTACGGAGGACGTAACGGAGGAGAAGTGTGGACCGAGGTGTGCGCAAGAGTGTGCGCGAGAGGTGTGGAGTGTAACAGGGAGAGCGTTGGTGGAATGTACGGACGGCGTTGGAACGCCGGGTTTTGTGAGGGTGAAAGGGGTAGCGTATGCGTGTGAGCATGCCGGTGAAGCATCGACGGTAACCGGGTTAGCGTTTAGGGCGACGGATAGCCGATGCGCACACTCGGTGCGAGGAGCCCTTTGTTGGATGCGAGGCCCGGCGCGGATCGAAGCTGCGTCGTTTCTCTTCGAAGCGTCGTTGCCGATTCGGGCTTGGCCCCGCCCCGCGCGGTCGAGTCCGGGCCTTGGCGGGCGAGGTGACCGGTCCGGTTCGAGGGCGAGTGGGAGGAAGCGGAACGGTGCCCCCTCGTGGGGACGGGGTTCCGACCGAGGGAGATTGAGCCATCGGGTCCGGGACCGCAAGGTGCCACGCCGAGATGGTGCGTGGAACCTTGGCCCAACCAAACCACCTCCCTTGAACCGAAAGCCGGACGGATTCAACCTGCAGGCGATCAAACCACCCGAATTCATTGCTCGGCTTTACGAAGCCGAGTTTAATGATGTCATGACGCACCGAGGCTAGGATATAGCGGACTGTGATGATGGTGATAGTGATAGTGATAGTGATTTGATCCAAAATTTAGAAAGGTGAATAGAATTGGCAGTAATTGGAAAATTTTTGATTTATTGAATTTGGACGAACAAAATTTATAGTGAGACCCCCGATGTGGTGGGATGGCAAATCCACCATCCCTCACAGAGGTGGGGCAAATGCGCTATAGTTTATGGGGTGTATGGCAGTGAAAACTAGCCCGGGTGGGTTAGGATATTATGTGTAGGGATCTAGCGAAGATGACATTAGGTAACGTTAAGGTTAGTTAGTGACTGATACCTGTAGTGGGGACGCAGGTAGTTTAGAGTGGATGATAATGACGAGGGAGCGCAATAGTTTAAAGGGACGACTGGGAAGCGCAAGTTTCAGAGGGGAGTAGTTAGCTGAGGTGATGCCGTGTGTTTGAGGATTGAACAGGTGTGATTGCACAGGTGTGCAACTGAACAGGTGTATGGAGCAGTGTATGAGGGAGTAGTGGTGATTGCGTGTTGTGTTGACCAAATGGTCCAGGAAGAGGAGGAGGGTGCAGGTGGCACCAGGTGATTGCACAGGTGTGCAACAACAGGTATGGAGAATGGTTGTGTGGAATAAATGGTACGGAGTATTGGAATGGATGGTCGTGGAGTGAGTATGGTGGAAATTGTGGAGTGGAGTGGATGGTGCGAAGGTGTGAATGGGGGAAGAGTGGACCCCCATCACGGATACCCGGGGCGGGTAGTGTAAGTGTTAGGTAGAGGGTACAGGTAAATTGTGGTGGGATATTGGCATCTGTGGTGCGAGGTGAAAGAATGGTATTTGGATGGGTGCATTAGTGTTGTGGAAATGGCTGGGCGTGTAGCCTGTTAGTGTGTGTAGTTGGTTTGGGCACTCCACCACTGTGAGGATGTCGGCCAGGTGAGGCCGCAGGTGGGCTCTGGGAGCCGGTAGTAGTTGTGGTGGATGGGGCCTGAGGATCCGGAGGACGGACCCGGGTAGCCCAGTGCCAGAGGGCACCAGTGGGGTGATAGAGCCACGAGGGGTCTTCCCCAGTTAGTTAGGTTAGGGTGAGGAGCTAGGTAAGCTCGGGTGGCAACTGCAGTGGTGGAGGTGTGCAGGTGGGTAGACCTGCTGGGAGAGCTACACGTCGCAGCCCAGAAATGGTGCGAGGGCACCGGGAGATGAATCGGGGGAGTGAGACCCCAAATTGAGAAGCACCACAGTTTGGTCAATGGGAATTGGTTTTTAGAACCCATAGAGTAAGTGGCCAATGGATTGGCAGGGAAAGACCCCGGGTAGTGTAAAGTGTGTTAAAATCATTTAGAGGATAGTTAGGATGAAGGATCTCCTCGCACCATCTGCATCCACTCACCTGAGGTGACAGGTACTCCACACCATGCCATGTTTTGTTATTTTACTGTGCAAATGGTTGGAATGTGAGACGCATCATGACGTGGGTGTGACATTGTGCTTTGTAATTCCATCTCTCCCTCCTTATGAGGATGGATGATGAATTGGGTGATGGCAAATTTTGAAGTAGAGGGATTGTGGAGACGAATTTGGTGTAGAAGGGAAAGATGGGGAAGACGTGACGTTAGTGACGAATTTGTAATGTGTAGATTTTGTACATATGGGGTAAGGGCAAGGGGAGTGTAGGTGACAGGGGGGGGGGGGGGGTGACGTACGGTAGGGAAGAGCTTTCTCATTTCGCTCTCCGTACGCATTTCGCCTTGCATTGCCTTGTTTGATGTGTACCCTTGTGACCTTACCCCTCGCTCAATTGTCTTTCCCCTTTTGTCTCCCACATGACCTGTGCGCTATGGGGCGCCGAGGGGAGCGTGCGTGAGTCGGCCATTGTGCGCCCGGAACTCTCAGAACCAGCTGTCTGCATCGATGCACCACATTATGGACCACATGTCTGTGGCCGAGCACCACTTATGGACCCCATGGGTTGGGGCATGGCCCCTCTGCTGGAACCGGCCATGAGGGCCCGAAATCTTGCTGGCGGACCTTGGCCACAGGGCACCGATGCCCCACAGGTGAACCACACGTAGTCGGCCCTATGGGCCATAAATAAAAGAAAATAAAAAGGACACATTGGGCACACTTTATTGCAAATAGGCCGCCAATAAGAAAATGAAAGAAAGACAACATCTGGAAGAACAAATAATAATAACCAGCAGAGGGAGCCGAAGAGCAAGAGACACCTGCAGGGTTAGGGGTTGTTGTTTTTATTTTGATGAACAGTGATGACTGCACCGATTGGTGCTTGGGTGTGTGGTGTGTTTTTGGGTGCTTTAATGGTGCATTGATGCAGAGCAGACTGTCTCCCCCCCAGAAAGAACAATCACAGGTCCTGGGTTAGTCTTGTAAATAAAAATAGCGTCAGTGTAAATAATGCTCCCCACCGTCAGTGTATAGTTTGAAGACCATTCCGCAATTCGGTTAACTGTGGGCGTAAGTCTGTTAGGCAGGGTGCAATGGAGCAGCGGGACACATTTATTTATGTTTTAAAACTGTCGCACTCAGGGTCAGGTTAAAAGTAGAGGGAACTACACCTACGTGTCACACTAAATAAAAGTTGTAGGCCCGGGACGTGCCTAAGAGGAGGAGGGTGCAGTGTTGCGGATATGAGGACTGTATATTTTTTTTATTGTGTGCTGTGTTATTGTTATTATTGTTGTTCGGTGCCTCCTGCCTCCGGAGCTCTGTAAAGACCAAAAGGGCGTCCCATAGTCCACAAGCATACACGTCAGCCAATCATAGAATATCCATGTTCGATAGTTATATTTTATTCTGTGTTTTAGGATAAGGCTGTGTCTCCCATTAATAGAAATACTCCATTGCACCAGTGAAAGAGATAGATTCCCTTCATTCCCACTCCCAAAACTTCCATTCCCATTCCCAAAACCTCCCTTCCAATTGCCAACTGCATTTTGGGCGGTTTTCCCTTCATCCGCCATTGGCCACGAGGCAGGGTTGGGGAAGAAAGGCGTGTCTCCACCTCGTCATAGAGGGGGAGGAGTGAGCCAGCCCCGCTCGACCAACCATGAGCCAGAGGTTTGGCTAGAGAGGGCGGAGGAAGAGCGATCGGGGAGGTTCGCAAAGGTTGAGGGGCGGGGGCCTATATAACCCAAGGCAGGGGTGTGGCCAAGACAGATGAGTTTTTACCGGCAGACAAAAGGGAGCCCCAAGCCGTGGAGAGGAGTCAGAGAGATTCGCTTTTACAGAGGAGGGAAGAGTTGAGCTTTTACAGAGAAGAGAGAACCCATCACACCAAGGCTCCACCAAGCTCCGTGTTGGCTCCACCAAGCGTTCCCCTCCACCAAGCTCCGTGTTGGCTCCACCAAGCGTTCGCCTCCACCAGGGCTCCACCAGGCTCCGCATTGGCTCCACCAAGCGTTCACCTCCACCAAGCTCCGTGTTGGCTCCACCAAGCGTTCCCCTCCACCAAGCTCCGTGTTGGCTCCACCAAGCGTTCGCCTCCACCAGGGCTCCACCAAGCTCCGTGTTGGCTCCACCAAGCGTTCGCCTCCACCAGGGCTCCACCAAGCTCCGTGTTGGCTCCACCAAGCATTCGCCTCCACCAGGGCTCCACCAAGCTCCGTGTTGGCTCCACCAAGCGTGCACCTCCAGCCATCCACCTTCTGCCATTCCTGGCATTCCCCGTGTGAGTCCGTTTCTGTTTGTTCTGTCCCGGGGTTAATTAAGTCTGTATAAGCTAATCATTTTCACTGTGTCACCTGCGTCTCATGTGCCTGTAAATAAACGTGCCTGCTTTCTTTTTGCTTGTGTGTGATAATAATAAATCCAATTACTCTTCTGTCCGTCTTCTCGTTTTATTCCTTTTCCTCTTCACATTCGTCGTTTTTGTCTTTTCCCTCATTGAGCAGCTGCGGCGCGATACGGCCAAAGTCTGGGTGAATCGGGTGAGTTTTGTTAGGTCGCGGTCTTACACCACCGCTCGGTCTATAACATCTGTCCGCGACCCGTAACAATATGTCCATACCTATAACATAATTATATGTCTATGACATTCAACATTATATACCAAACTCATAACTAGCAAGCGTATACGTCCGAAAAGGTGAATAAAGAGAAAAAAAATCCCTTAATTTTTCACATAAATCTGATTATTTGCCTTACCCTGTTCCCCCTATCTCCTGGGGTTCATATTTGTTTCTATTCTTATCAACTTCCTATGGTCTGTCAATTCGTTCCAAAATACCACAAACAAAGGTTTTAACCAAAGCTCTACCAGACCATTCCCAATTTGAACTCCAAATACTAGTGAAACAATCAATTCAAAGAATTAACTTCAAAGGGTCAGCAAATTCATTTTATAAACATCTAATTTTCTTTCTATTGCTATAAGGAAGAACAATAGCTCTTATAAGTCTTTGTAATATCTCACTTAATTTACCCAGCATTGAAGAATTTATTTACTATCCATTCCCCTTCTGTTTACCAGTAACTTTGTTTAAACTCCATAACTTAATTTGGTGAATCCCATGTGTACAGCTACCACTTATTGAAACCCCTACTTTTGTAGAAAATATTCATATATTGCTGATCTTGTCAAGGATTGGATCACTTGCTACATCGTTGGAAGATCGTGTGCCTTTCATCAACGCATCATACAGGGTCCTTGCTTTACTCACATCTGGATGAATCACATCATCATCGGCCAAGCCACTCATTGCATCTTCATCCCGAACTGGCAAGTCTTCTGCAGTTCTGTATTGTGTTCCTCCAAGAGGATCAGACAGGAGGAGTGCATTCAGGACAGCATCCAGGAGGATGTGTGCCCGTACAGCCCTGGAAATTGCTTTTCCTGTTAGGATGTGATCCACTGCATTTGGTGCGTATATGAGTTCTAGCAGCTCCTTCAACCCAGAACCACCCATGAGGTGCCCTATGCTGCCAAGGAAGCTCATTTCCATATGAAAGGCACCTAGCCTTACCACAATACGTCGCATGGGGCTTCCATCTGGCTCCGAGAGAATGATCGACAATGCCTTCCACCATAGTGGCTGATCAAAGGTGATGATGGTAGGTACATCATGTTGTTTAGCATGTTGCGCAATGTAGTTGAGAGTGCAGTAGATGCATGTAGTGTCGCTCGAGCTCAAATCAATCATTGGGAGAAACAGGACAGACGATTTTGAATGCTGGACACCACAATGTAAGAGTTGCATCATCCCGGACCATGCAGGTCTTGGTATCTTGAACAGCAGTGACGTCTTCCACAGTACATCAAGGTTGGCTGTGGGATCATGGGCTCTCATGATAGGCACGCTCCCATAAGTCAAGGTTGCAAGTGCCTGGTCGTCAGCTCTATGGTACTGTATCTGGATTCTTCCAGTTGTTTCTATGTCGCTGGCAGTGACCTGAGCTCTAGGAATCGGATGTCCTTGTGTTGTTCCAGGGGTAATCATGGCTATTATCCCCATGCCATGGAAGGTGTTGTGTCCGTCTAAGGTTCTAATGTTGTGGTCGACGTTGTCAGCTGCATATTGAACAAATTCTCCCTTGTGGTTGGGTATGTCCGTACCCTGGTATACAGCTGCATTTTGGTTGAAACGTGTGACTTCCTTGTATGAGCTGCAGTACCCATGTGCATGCAGTGAATCAATAAGGAAACGAGAGGCGAAATGGTGCTGCAGCTGCACCCCTAGTGCAATTTGCAGTGGAGCAATCAGGACACGTGGTCGTGCAGCTTGCATTATAGCCTGACCAATTGAAGCTATCTTCAGCTCTACATCTTTTGCCTTCAAGATCTTTCCAAGAAAAATCTTCAGAGTATCAGGAAGAAAGTTGAGGCTGGCGTCTTTGAACTCAAAGTCTTCCGATGTTGGGTATGTTTCATTCCCTGTTTCCACTTGCTTTATGTCATCCAGTATGAATTTAGCGGCAGCTTCCAGGATTTTTTCTTCTGAATCATAGGATCCTTAGACTGGTTTGCATGAAACTCCAAAAGTACACTGTCAGCTGTTTGCCTCATCGTTGCAACATTCGATTTGCCATTAACTGTTGTGACAATGACTCTGTCGCCAAAGTGTTCAATCAGTCTGTCTTTCATATATCTTTGAGAATAGGACTCGGCATTTGAGTCAGCAAGATACTCGGCCATTTTGTCCACCAGATCAGAGATTGTGTTTTGTTCGTCGTCATTTTCCTCAAGGAATTCAGTCACCTTTATAAATGCCTGACATCTGTCATCCAGAGCAGGACGACCGCCTTCGTGTGGTGATTTGTATCGTCTACCCAATTTCTGTTTCTTCTGTACTGTTTCATTATGTACAAAATTCAGAGGGATCAGTTTCCCTGTCCGGAAATTTGAACTGCATACCTGGTGATACACGGCATCTGCCGCTGGAAGGTCACACACAATGAGCAGTCGAGCCCGAACAGTATCGGCCCATGCATCGTTCCTTGTTGAGCACTTTTGCAGAAGACTATCTTTACATTCTGTAAATGTGATAGAGTGGACATCTCCTTGTTGTTTCCTGTTATCAAAGTTCACCTTTGTACCACAGAAGAGGCAATCTGCTTTGAAGTTGAAGGCTTCCTCTGCTGATCGGAGCGATACACTTGGGCCTGGTCTGTGTGTATCTCTGATACTCTGTGCTACCTTTATTGGATTGCAGTATACACGTCGGCATTCTTGATGAACAACTTGACCTGGAACAGTCTGTATTGGGTCACTGCGCTGGTCACTAACAACATTAATAGTCCGACTTCCCTTTTCACGAAGTGTCACTACTGGATTATCGTTGTTGGTGGATTCATTGCAGAACACACACGAATTGGCCGCCATTCTTCAGGGTTGGATTACCTGCAAATTTCGAAAAGTTGAATATACTATTACTGTATGTTATTGCCAATAGACCTAAACATACTAAATACATGTCATTGATGGGATTAAAAACTAAGATATATATGGTTCACAAACAAATAATGATGTACCGTCGCTTGCTGTGGAGTGAGCAGTCTTTGTAAAACGGGGTGTGGTTAAATAAGACACTAAAACAGTAAAAACTTCACTTATATATACAATATTGTACAGTATGATATCCTTTATTTATTATATCGTGCTAGTGATTAGGTCCAGTGTATAAAATAAGCAATAGAAGTTCAGAGAGCGACAATAATCATAGCATGCGGCATATGTACGTCTTTTAACATGGGGCTAAATGGAGAAAACTTGATTGCATTATTTGAGAGTCACCCCATATTTTTAGACCTTTATACTTTTAGTATGTTATAAAGGTACCTTGAGGGTAATCAATACTAATGAGATCGGTAGTGTTGCAGTTTTTTCCCCGTCAAATGCTAAATGGCTTGGACTATTACTCGGGTTCAGCTTTAACCCTGCCTGTCTGAGGCACCCGAACACCTGGTCCAAATTAGCTAACGCCTGGGGGAAGGTCTTTGCATGTACTAGGACGTCATCCAGGTATACCAGGCATGATTGCCATGGCATGCCGCCTAGCACATGCTCCATTAATCTCTCAAAGGTGGCGGGGGCGTTACACAAACCAAACGGCATCACAGTGAACTGATACAGCCCCTTACCTGTGGAAAATGCCGTTTTCTCCTTCCCTGTCCGATCCATCTCCACCTGCTAATAACCACTCTTGAGGTCCAAAGTTGTGAACCAATTTGAGCCCGCAACGGCATCGAGGGTGTCATCAATCCTTGGCAGGGGATATGAGTCCTTGAGTGTCACGTTGTTTAGCTGGCGATAGTCCACGCAGAACCGCGTGGTCCCATCTTTCTTTTTGACCAGCACAACAGGTGACATCCAAGGACTTCCCGAGGGCTCGATCACGCCTGCGTCGAGCATCTTTTCAACCTGCTCGTCAGCTTCCGCCCTCTTGCTCCAAGGGAGCCGTCGGGCGGCCTGACGAATAGGCCGGGCCTCACCGGTGTGGATCTGATGTTTCACCAGGCCCGTACGTCCAATATCCTCGGTGGACAAGGAGAAGAGGTCCAAATGGGACCCAACCAGTTTGTGTAAGGCCTCCCTCTGGGTACCTCCCAACTCTATGCTACTCCGATTTACCATCTCGCAAATGGGATCGGGCCAATTCCTAGAACTTATTGAAGGCTCCCCCTGGGGCCAGCTCGGCTGGATGTTCTCGCCCCTCACTGACGCGACTTCTCTAACTGGGGTGCACCCAGCTATCTTCGTGCCCTTTACTATAGTGCGTGGTTCTGTGCTAATATTAATTACTCGGACGGCCACCACCGGCCCGTCCGTTTTTACAAGGGTGCGGCCCACGATTAAACCAGGTATGGTTCGCGCTGCCACCGGTTCGACCAGGCCGCAGGATTCCTGCCATGTCGGGCGGGCTGACCATCGGGCCGGCACTATGGCCTCGGCCCCCGGAGGGATGGTCACGGCCTCAGGAGCCTCCAGCTCCACCCTCTCGGCCGTGCTCACCCCCTCCAATGGTAGCTCTTCCACCCCCCATTGCAGGATCCCCCGGCCCAAGTCGATTTTACAACCGCCGGCAGTCAACAAATCCAACCCTATTAAGCACGGGTCGCACACCTCCGCCACCCAAACCTCTATCTCTTGCTTTACCGATCCCAACTTGAGGGTCACAAAACCACGCCCTATGATCGGAGCCGTTGCCCCGGTAGCCAGCTGCAAGCTATGATTTTCCAGACGCTGGATTTTACCCCAGCCGTCTGCACTCGAATTAAGGATCACGGGGCTGATGATCGTGGCGCTGGCTCCCGTGTCCACCACGGCGTCTACTCCCACGCCGGCAATTTTGCACCGAATTGTCAAACTACCCGTTCCAATTTGGCCACAATGAATGACCTGTCGCGTCAACGAGGGCTTCTCCCCATCCCCTACTGCCGAACACCGCCCTGCATGCCCGGCACGTTCTAGTTTCCCGGGCCCTGGCGGGGGGGTGTCTGAGGTCGGCTAGGCCGATCGATACTGGGCGGAGTTGAGGGCATCGGTTGGCGGGGACCGTCCCGGCGCGGAGCTCGACACTCCCACGCACGGTGACCCATCCGAGTACAATTATAGCACCTCACCTGGTAAGGTGCTTGCCTCCGGTATTCCAAATTTCCCCCCCTGTATGTCCGAATTGGGGTACTCTGTCGGGGACTACCGGGGGCCACCACTGGAGCCGCCTGCCATGGTCCAAGTCCCGCTAGACGCCGATCCACCAGCCTCCGAACCATGCTCTCCAGGTCAGGGCCCCCCATCACGGGCCCCACCTGACGCACCGCCACTGCGTGGCGCTCGCCTCCCCGGGCCAGGGGCCTCGCTGCTTCCCAACGGGCTGCAGCATCGGCCGCCTGACTCATGGTCTGCGGGCGCCACATGGCGAGCTGTTGTCGGAGCTCCAGATCCGGAAGGGCCTGAATAAAGTGATCCAGCGCCAGGCTTTCCTGGGAACTCGCTGCCATGTCCGCGTGTGCAATCCCTACCGCGCGGCGAATATCGTGAGCAGGTTCCCCGATGGTCTCCTGGGGCTTGCGTTTACGCTGCGCAGGTTGAGCTTTAACAAGCTCGCTTTGCTGCTCGGATACCTAAACGGTTAATTAAAGCCGCACGGAGAGCTGGCAGGGTGAGAGCACCCGGTGGTAAAGCTGTCAGCACCTCCGCCGCCGCACCGCGCAGTGCCCCTACCAGGTGTACTCCACCTTCGTCCGGATTCCAACCGTTGCCTTTACACACGTACTCAAACTGCGCCAGGTACGCCCTCAAATCACTCTTGCCGTCATACGGCGCGAGTGGGACCTTGTGGGCGCCCGAAGGTCGGACCCCGCGCGTCACTCCCTGCGGGATCAACGCGGGACCAAACCGCTCGGGCTCCCACAGTACGCTATTCCCGGGGGGCTCCCGCGCATCCCCCGTCCCTCCAAACACTACCCCTCGTGGTGTCGATGCCTGGGTCGCCCTTCCGCAACCCGCTACCCACTCCATACTCGCACACCCTTGCTCACCAGCACCCCCCTCACTCCCCATAGCCAGACCTCCTTGCACACCTCCTCTTTCCATACACTCCGGACCAGTCATACATCTCACCATTGGTCCCTCACGAACACCCGGGTCTACACCACCCCCCAAGCCGACTGAATCTCCCCTCACACCATATACATTTCCGCGTACATCGTCACTCACCTCGGTACCTCGTCGTCGCACCTCCTCTGCCACCTGCAAACTCTTTATTTGGTTAGTGAGCACATCATCATGATTTGAACACAGACCTTGTACCAATTCCATCACTTCCTCCCTTATCTCCTTTTTAGTTTCCCTTCGTCTCTTCTTAATTTCACTCACCCCTTCTTCCACTTCCTCTAATTTTTCCTTTACCTCCTTCATCTCCCGGTGCGCTCCCTCTATCTCTTCCTCTAACGCCACTTTAACAGTTTCTATTTGCGTCCTTACCTCTCGGTCCTTCGTCTCCATTACTTCTGTCACCTCTTCCAACTTCTTAGTCAACCCCTCAGGTACCATCTGACATTCCTTCTGTGTCGCTATTAATTCATTTTTTATGTCCTTTTGTGTCGCTTTTAACCCCCCCGATTATTGCAGTGTTCTTTTCCACTTGGTCCACGAGTTCCTTTTGTCCCACTGTCAGCTGTTCTACTCCCCTCATCAGACCCTCTATTCCTCCTTGTAACCTCGCCGTATTATTCCTCACTTCTTTCTCTATACGCTTTTCGCCTCGCTTTCCCTCCTCGCGTACCCCCGAGACCTCCTCACTTACACCTCGTCGTATCTCCTCTTTCATCTCCTCCATCTCTTTTGTAGATGCCACCCTCATCTGTCCCAATTCATCCCTCTGAGCATCCAATTTACTTTCTAACCCGATTTTCACCTCCTCTATCTGGTTCCCCATCTGTTCGATTTCCCGGGCGGATTGCTCCCCTATTGCCCGCAATTTGTCTTCCATCCTTTTTTCTAGCCCCTCTAACCCATTTTTCACCCCCTCTATCTGATTCTCCTGGGCAGCCATTCTATTTTCCACCCCCATTAACCCATTCTTTACCTCTTTTATCCCGTTGTCTAACCCCTCAAATTTAGCTTCTAGCCATTCCCCCATTTCTCCCATTTTGCCCCCCATTTCGCCCACCAATCGCTCACTATCAGCCCTCGCTCCGTCCCTCATTACCCCCATTTGGCCCCCCAATCGCTCTCCCTGAGCATCCATCCGGTTCCCCATTTGTCCCATTTTGGCTTCTAGCCTGTCCATACTGTCGTTCTTTTTCTGTACTTCTGCCATGAAATGGGCCATGAAGGCTCGCATGTACCCTGGCATCTCTGGCTCGGCTGCCGCGACCACGGGCGCGACTAGATTTGGTGCTGCAATAACCATGTGCGCGAGGACGCCATTTTGTGCGCCTGATACCTCCTCAACCACATTGCCAATGTTCTCCTCTACTTCGTCCCTCTGATCCTGGGTTACTCCTAACCCCTCCTCTAGCTCACCCACCGACATCCCGTCACCTTGACCAGCCATGGCGCGATTTCAAAATTCGGGTTTTTTTTTCTTTCTTTAAAACAATTTCAGCAGCTTGTAATTTTGAGCGCGTTACGCGCGCTTCAGGTCCGAATCCGACACTTCTGACACCATTTGTTATGGTCCGCGGATAAGGATGTTGTTTGCCGAGCGAAGGCACCGCGGCCGAACAGTTGTTCCCCGACTAAACCCGATTCACCCAAACGTTGGCCGTATCGCGCCACAGATATTCAATGTGGAAAAGACTAAGACGACGAATGCAAAGAGGAGGAAGAAGAAGACGTACAGAAGAGTAACAGGGTTTATTATTATTTACACACACATAAGCAAAAAGAGCAGTCACGGGTATTTACAGCGGACATGAAAAAAAGCAGGTAACACAGTGCAAATTACTAGCTTATACTGACTTAATTACTACCCAGGACAGCACGAACAGAACAAACTCACGTACGCAAATGGATGAAAGGGTAGGAATCGTTTGGAGGGATGAGCAGGTGGGATCGCAGGGCACAGCGAGCAGGTCCACTCCGGGCGGGAAGCGGGGAGCTGGCAGCTCCTTGTATTCGGCTTTACAGCGCACGCCGGCAGCTCCTTGTATTCGGCTTTACAGCGCACGCCGGCAGCTCCTTGTATTCGGCTTTACAGCGCACGCCGGCAGGGTCACTCGGCTGGTTGAAACGGGGCTGGTTGAAGCGGCTCTTCGTCAAAGGCTTTTCGTATCTCGCACGCAACAACGGTGCAACTCTCAACTCTGTTGGACCTCACAACCGAGCTCTCTCTTGGACCCTGTTTGCGACTCTCGTGTAAAAGCTCCTCTCCTTTCTCAGCTCATCTGCGATCTGTTGGGGAACGTCCCGCAGCGGGTTATATAGGCCCCGCCCCTCAACCTTCGCGAGCCTCCTTGATCTTTCTCTCCAAGTCCAACCCCTTGTTCGTGGTTGGTTGAGTGGGGCTGACTCACTCCTCCCCTCTCTGACGAGGTGGGGACCCGCCTTTCTTCCCCAACCCTGCCTCGTGGTCAATGGTGGCTTTGGAGGGGATGTAATTGGCAATCGAGGCTTGGCAATGACGAAAGGGGGAAATGGAGGTTTTTGGGAATGGGAATGAAGGGAATCTATCTCTTTCACCCGGTGCAATGGAGTGTCATTCTAATGGAAGACAAGGCCTTACTCTAAAACACATAATAAGATATAAGCTACTGAACAAGGGTTTTATCGTGTCCTTCAATGTGGTGTTTCATGGAATTAACTACCGGGACGCCCTTTTTACCTTTACACAACTCTGGAGGCAGGAGGCGCAGAATAGACAATAATAATAATAAAGCACACAAAAAAAACATACAATCCTCATTTCCGCAACAATATATTATTCCCCATGGGGAGTACTTGACAATGAGCCATATTTCAATTTTTTCCATTGAGTAGTTTTGGAGATATGGAGGTGCAACTTTTTTCCAAGGTGGCGTCCATGCCACGTGACCTATGACGTCATAATTAACAGCAAAAAAATCAATTGGCAGAGGCGCTCCGACGGTAAAAGTTCACGTCAATCGGACCAACAGTTGCCAAGAAAATGAATTTTTTAATGCAGACATGGCACACGTGTGGCACGTGGCACACATATGGCACATATACTCACCTGAATGCTTAACCCCACTTTTCACTTCACGAGCGAAGGTTAATTAGATATTTCTGTGTTGTACACCACTCCTTTGCTATGCCATCTCCTGGCGCTGCATGACATCATTGCTGAGCCCCCTTCGGTGCCCAGCAATGGCGCACACTTTAAGGGAGACATCGGTTTTCACTCCGGTTTCTTGCTTTCTTGCTTTCTTGTTTTCTTGGTTGCCGAGCGATATCTCTGAGGTCCTTTGAGCTAGGAAGCTGAAATTTGGACACGACAGTGACCAAGTGATGGGCTACAAAGGATATTTTTGATTTATTAAGCAATTCATCGATTAATTATTGAATTTGTCCGATTAATGACTTGATTACTTAAGTTTTTTAAAAGTTATACATTCGGATAAAACGGTGGTGGTTTAGGTATTATATTAGCCAATTGATTAATTATTTAATTATTTTATGATTATTATTTATTTATTTTCATTATTAATCATTTATATATTTGCTTTCTCATCTTTGCACCTTTTGAGCTAGCAAGCTGATATTTTGACACGACAGTGACCAAGTGATGTGGCTAAAAACGATATTTTTGATTGCATGATTAATCATGACTTATTGAATGAATGACTTATTGAATTGATTTTTTAAAAATTTACAGCTTCGGATCAACGACTGGTGGATTACTTATGCTAATAGCCAATTGATTAAGATAATATTGTATGAATACCCTTTATTGATTTTAGTTACGCAATTAATCAATGAGTTATTGTACACCTCTCCCTCCCAATATAGTCTCTCTGAGCTGCACGGCGGTATTGCCATGCGCCGGAGGTGCCCCGGCAATGCCGCGCTGGAGGATATATATTTATTTGGAATGGGGGCGGTGTACTTTGAATGTTTCTGTACTTGTTGTGTTGTTATTTTCAAGGGGGTACATTATACAGCCTGTCAAATGAAAATTAATTTCACGCTTAAATTTGCAAATTCAACAGTGTGCATTATTTACATTTATGAAGAGGGCATTCATTAACGAAGAAGTCGTGAGGTAATTCACTGTTTTCTTCCTTTTCAGGGTTATAAGGATGTCATAAAAAGGTGAGACTGTGATGGTGTCCATCACATTGTTTGACACATCATCATGCTTTTTTCCTCATCTCTGTTCCTTCTTCATAACCATCATCCATTTTCATTCATCTCCACATATATTTTATTGTCTACTTCTTCCAAAAATATGTATATCCCAAAAATGTCGCAACTCGTTCTCATTTGATGATTCTTGTTATATAATGTAACCTGAATCCATATTATATGAGAGAACATGAAGAAAATAAAAGTTTATCAAGTCCATTTGTTTTAAACATTCGCCTTTTCATATATTCGCTGAATTATAGATTCTCATCGAAAGATTGGCGCAAATATAAATTCCATCTATCATTCTATTCCAACCACACTTTTATCGATATCTTCCATATTTGAGGCTTTTATAATATCATTTTACAAACCTTTTTCTCCTCCAATGACCCCCTGACCTCCTGAAGTTTTTTCTTTTTCATGCCAAGGCTCGAGTCGGTGTCACATTTTCAATCTCTGAAGATGGCACAACCCACAGTGTTGGACTTCTCCAAGGAGGAGAAGAATCTGGGCTCATTAATTGTACTCCATGAGAACTTTCTGAAGAATATAAGGAGTGAGTGACAAAAATGTGCGATTTTGTAAGAAGAATAATTATTTGGGGAACATGAGATGCGAGAGAACCAGGAAGGATAATAGAAAAGTGAAAAGTATATAAATGACAAAGATCATTGTCTTCCTCTCATACACAACTTTCAAAAGGACATAATCTGTTGGGGCACCTTAGCGGTGTTTGGGGCACCTTAAAGGATACCGTACAGTACCTTCAGAAAGTATTCACACCCCTTGACTATTTTCACATTTTGTTGTGTTACGGCCTGAATTTAAAATGGATAAAATGTAGATTTTTTTGGTCACTGATCTACACGTAATACCCCCGTAATGTGGAATTAATTTTTTTAGAATTTCCTTTTACAAAATAATTAAAAATGAAAAGCTGAAATGTCTTGAGCCAACAGGTATTCAATACTTTTCCTATGACACTCCAAATTGAGCTGAGGTGCATCCAATTTCCTTTGATCATCCTCAAGATGGATGTTCAACTTAATTGGAGTCCACTATGGCCAATTCAATCAATCAATCAAAATGGTTTGTCGAAAGCATGTCTGACAGCGAATGGCTGAATTGCACATGCATACATATTCATAATTTTCAATCAAAGATTGCTTACAAGATAAAAGTTTATAAAATACAATTAGTGCATTGACAAAAAAATGTTAAATTAAAAAACAAACATGGCACGTTTCAAACAGAGCTAATGGAGCTCAATTGATTGGAAATTATATTATAAAGAAACACACCTTTCTATACAAGGTCCTGCAGTTGACAGTGCATGTCAGAGAAGAAACTACCATGAAGTCCAAGGAACTGTCCGTATAACTCTGAGATAGAATTGTGAGGAGGCGTAGATCGGAGGAAAGGTATCAAGCAATTTCTAGAATGTTGAAAGTTCTGTCCGACCAAACTGAGCAACCGGGCAAGAAGCACCTTGGTCAAGGAAGGTGAACAATAACCCAATGACCACTGTGACAGAACAAGAGTTCCTTGGCTGAGATGGGAGAACCTGCTGGAAGGATAAGAGTCTGCAGCACTTCACAAATCTAGGCTTTATGGCTGGATTTGTGAAGCCAGACAAAGCCACTCCTGAGAAAAATGCACATGACAGCATGCCTGGAATTTGCAAAAAGATACGTGAAAGACTCTGTGAGTGAGGCAACATATTCTGTGGTCTGATGAGACGACAATTGAACTCTTCGGCCTGAATGCAAAGCGCTATTTCTGGCGGAAACAGAGCACAGCTCATCACCCATCTGACACCATCCCCACTGTGAAACACGGTGGTGGCAGCATCATGCTGTGGGGATGCTTTTCAGTGGCAGGGACTGGGAGACTTGTAAGGACAGAGGGAACATTGAATGGAGCCAAGTACAGGCAAATCCTTGATTAGAACCTGCTTCATAGAGGAAAAGACCAAACGAGATTTTGGAGCTGTGAGGGCTGGGATAAATACATTTTCTTTGTTTCCTTTTTCCTGTTTCCAGGAGGACGGGGCAAGATAAATTATACTTGATTTTTGCATTTATTGCTTGAAGATAAGGTGTGTGTGTGTGTGTGTGTGTGTGTGTGTGTGTGTGTGTGTGTGTGTGTTTTTGTGTGTGTGTGTTTTTGTGTGTGTGTGTTTTTGTGTGTCTGTGTTTTTGTGTGTGTGTTTTGTGTGTGTGTGTGTGTGTGTGTGTGTGTGTGTGTGTGTTTTTGTGTGTGTGTGTCTATTTTTGTGTGTATCCACAGCTCGCTTGTATTAACAGGAAATTAACGGAACTAAACACCTCTCGGTCTCATCCATCGATATTTCTCGTATTTCCTATTTTTCCAGGAGTCTGATTTTCACGCAGGAGCAAAACAATTATGGTTAATCATCGATAATTTGCCACTCGTTTAAATGCTGAAAATCATGTTTAAAAAGACTGTTTGAGTTGCACACTAATCCCGACCAGCGGCAGGTTAAAAGTGCCCTGATGGGCAGAAGCAAGTCCCTGAAAATTCACACACAGCGCATGCAGGAAAGGCCTCGGTAGCATTCATACATTGTTCAAATCTGTTCATGTTTATAAATTGTTCCTTAAAGCAAAAAATATTTACTGTATAAATAAACAGCAGGGTGTCCACATTGATTGTGATGTTGCTTTATCTTTCCTTCTTTCAACAGAGCCAGTGGAGCTCCAAATGTCTGAGCTGGACCAGAGCAGCTTGAGAAGTCTTTGTAAGTGAAATGAAGGGAAATGGGACATGGAGGGTGAAGGGATTGAAAAGAATGATATTTAACGAGGAAATTCATTGTCCTTCTTTGGTTTTTCTCTTTTTCTCTTTTTTCTCTTTCTCTTTTTCCATGATCTTTCAAAATTCCCACTTTCTTGACTTTAATTCGTTCCCTCACCTTTGATTTTGTTTCCCTTTTTTATTCATTCAGACACACTTGTTTCTTTTCTCTCTTACATGGTTTATATGTTCAACATAGTTAAAGCTTTCTTGTTTTTTGAAAGTTCACTTTTGAAAATTTTTCCACAAAATCATCAAGGACAAAATATAAAGAAATTTCAAACAGATAATTATGCATCACCAAAACTAATTTCAAACAAAGAATGCATTTTCATCTGATCATGTGCTTGTGAAGATCAACATCTGTTTGGCCATTCACAGTAAACAGGAAATCCTTACATCACTGCCTCATTTACACTTAATCAATTATTGCTTCAAGCTTCGACAAACACTCCACTGGTTACAACAACACTTGATTACTCTTGTGGTCTCGCCACATACGGAGACTCTACAAATTAGCAGCCTGAATACAGTACATGATCATCAACAGTACATGATATCAGTACCTGATCAGTTCTCAGTACATGATCATCAACTTTTTACAAACTGCAAGGACATCTCTAATAACAACATTATATAATTATCTACGTTTGTGATTGGTCACTCGAAGTTGATAAAAAAGAAAAGTAGGAAAGACAACTGAATTTGCAATAAGTCCCTGAAATTACATAGGAGCTTACTACAGTGCATTGAGAAAGTATTCAGACCCCTTCACTTTTTTCACATTTTGTTATGTTGCAGCCTTATGCTGAAATCGTTTAAATTCATTTTTTCCCACATTAATCTACACTCAATACCACATAATGACAAAGAGAAAACGGGACTTTAGAAAGTTTTGCAAATTTATTCAAAAGGAAAAACTGAAATATCACATTTACATAAGTATTCAGACCCTTTGCTATGACACTTGAGATTTAGCTGAGGTGCCTCCCATTTGTCTTGATCATCTTTGAGATGTTTCTACACCTTGATTGGAGTCCACCTGTGGTAAATTCAATTGATTGGAAATGATTTGGAAAGGCACACACCTGTCTATATAAGGTCTCACAGCTGACAATGCATATGAGAGCAAAAACCAAGCCATGAGGTCAGAGGAACTGCCTGCAGAGCTCAGAGACAGGATTGTGTCGAGGCACAGATCTGGGGAAGCCTACAAAAAAAAAAAAATTTCAATAATGCAGAAAATATATTTATGCAGAACATAATAATAATATTATTATGCAGAAAATAATAATAAATAATTTCTGCATAATTGAAGGTTCCCAAGAGCACATGACAAGAGCCATCTGGAGCACAGTGGCCTCCAAAATTCTTCAATGAAAGAAGTTTGGAACAACCAGGACTCTTCCTAGAGCTGGTCGCCCGGCCAAACTGAGCAATTGGGGGAGAATGGCCTTGGTCAGAGAGGTGACTAAGAACAGGATGATCACTCTGGCTGAGCTCCGGAGATCCTGTGTGGAGATGGGAGAAACTTCCAGAAGGACAACCATCAATGCCTTATGACAGAGTGGCCAGACGGAAGCCTCTCCTCAGTGAAAGACACTTGAAAGCCTGCTTGGAGTTTGCAATAAAGCACCTCAATGACTCTCAGACTGTGAGAAACAAGATTCTGTGGGCTTTTTTTATTCGCTTGTTTCTGTTATTTTTTACAATGTGGAATAACACAATGGTTTGCTGCTCAATCTTGGAGCAAAAGTGTCAAGATACACTACCGGTCAAAAGTTTTAGAACACCTCAATTTTTCCAGTTTTTATTGAAATTTACGCAGTTTAATATCCAGTGAATAACCTGAAATGGTACAAAGGTAAACAGTAAACTGCTCGAGGTTAAAAACGTTTAGGTTAGCAAAAACGGGAAAAGAATGTAAATTGCGCAGTTTTATTGTAAAAAAAAGGCCTTCTTCAGGGAACAAGGAATGGGTTATCAACTTACAGCTGCTCTACAGCAATGTAAGTAAATTAAGCCTTGAAAGTTGATGCAAACAATTCGTACAGGTGTCCCAACCTCTGCTGATTACTTGATTACAAACCCCCTGTCTGTATAAAAGCAGTGTTGAAACAGACTGTTATTGTACCCTCCGAAGCATTATTTGGACAATATTGCACTGCAGGAAGTAGTATATTGGAAACTGGAGGAAACTGAGGGGAAGAGGTCTGGCAGACCCAAAGCCACAACAGAATCAGAAGACAAGTTTCTGAGAGTCAACAGCTTGCGTGATAGGCGGCTCACAGGACAACAGCTTCAAGCACAGCTTAACACTGGTCGAAGTAAGCAAGTCTCAGTTTCAACTGTGAAGAGAAGACTTCGAGCTGCAGGTTTGACAGGTCGAGTGGCAGTAAGAAAGCCATTGCTAAGATGGCAAAATAAAAAAAAGAGGCTTGCCTGGGCCATGAAGCGCCGCCAGTGGACTACTGAAGATTGGACACACCTCCAGGTGTGTCCAGGTGTGAAAGCCTAAACACACCTCCAGGCGACGTCAAAACTACTTTGGAGGAAAAGAACAAGAGGGCAGGCCTCAAATCATGGAATGGCCAGCACAGTCTCCAGACTTAAACCCCATCGAGCTGGTTTGGGATGAATTGGACAGAAGGGTGAAAGCAAAGCAACCTACAAGTGCAACACATTTGTGGGAACTTCTGCAACAGTGTTGGGAAGAACTTCCCAAACAATATTTGATTTCCATTGGAGAAAGAATGCCACGAGTGTGTTCGGCAGTTATATCTGCAAAAGGTGGATACTTTGCTGAGTCAAAAATTTAAATTAAATTTTGTTAAACAAAATGATTCTATGATTTTTTTTTTGTTATCTCCAGTTGTTTATTTGTTCTATGCTTAATTTCAGAGTACATTGAGACATAAAACTGCGTAAATTTCAATAAAAACTGGAAAAATGAGCTGTTCTAAAACTTTAGACTGGCAGTGTATCTTAATCAGCAATGTCAAACACTGTACATGTGTTCCTATATTGTTTTACGTAAGCCTGACTGTATCTTGCAGCTCTGTCTTATTGCTCGTTTCTCAAAGAGTAATGTCAATCCAGCCTCAGGCCACACAACGAACTGCACTTAGAAATGCCCAAAATAACTGTTGTGGTTTCCCTCTAACCAATAGGGAGAGAACAGAGGGGAGGGGCGGAACCTTTCGAGAGGAATTTATGGATGTCTGGACGTGAAAGACACGCTCGTGGTTTTTACTGTTTTGCTTACTTGAAGTGTCAACAAAACTTATTATACACTCGAACTGCAACTATCCTCAACAAACTACTATGAGAGTACGAAAACATACTCCAACTTTCGTTTTGTATCAGTGGGTGGGGCCAACATTTTTTTTTATCCGCGTCATCCCGACGTTAGTACGTAGAGTCGAAAGTGCCAGCACACACTGATAATAGTTTTGTAAAGTTAACCTCATTGAAGAACTTTATCAAGACAAGATATAAGTATTTATCTGCAGTATCCAAATCCTGGTTCTGCGAAATCAGAAGACCTCAGTAATACTTGAGTAGATTCTCTCCAGACAAAAATAGTCATTTAAATCATCAGAAAGACGTTGGTCAAACACACTGTACACGTGACACACTTTTTTATCTGAGCACGTGCACAGCAAGGTTCAGGTTTGATCGAGTAGGGAAACTAGGATCTTTATATTTAAATATGAATTAGTTGACCATTGACCAGTCCAGTCAACGCAGTATGCCAAAACAAAGATGAAAGGAACACTAAATGTCAATTCAAATATTTATTCAATTCAGAGTTCGAGTTGATCCCTTGTTCAGCCTGTTCTACACAACGGCATCAGTGATGCGCCGACGTAGCGAATCTGCCGCCGAGAAACCGTGACTCGAGATGGTTATTGATCACGTGGTTCGCTTTGCCTTGACCCGTGACTGGAAGGTTCGTGATCACGTGTCCCGTGTACGATGCCGGTGTGTAGCTATTATTTTATTTTCATGAATGTAACACTGAAAAACAAGGCATTTCCGAGGCAGGATATTTCTGCTGATATTATTTGATTCCACATTATCACGCACAACGCCGACACTGAGGCAAATGTGTCCAGTGGCCCCGCCTCCATCAAGCTGAACGACCGTCATAGCCACGCCTACCCCGGTCCTATTATTTTGTAAAGAAATGTCGTTTTACGTCGTTTTCGTGGAATCCTTTCAAACTATTAGAATTATAATACCAAAGGATGTCACAGGAAGTAAAACTCAGTCGGATGGTGGCCGAACGAATCATTGCCATTGATATCGGCAGCTCGGAAATATGTTGTCTGAAGAAGATTAGGCCTATTAATATTATGAACAACAAGATGTGAGTGGTTCGTGTGCAGCCACCCGGCTGATGGTTGCATCATTTTCTGGAAGTGTGGCTGTGCCGCAGACGCAGTGCCACTGTTAACTAATAACTACAAGGGCACTCGGTAGTGGGCATACCCCTGGTGGAGGCAGAGTGCATACCTCTGGTAGCAGTAGCGGACTGGGTCTTAAAACCGGCCCGGGCATCCTTCACCTAGGTCGGCCCATTATTCATTTATATGTTGCTTATCTGAGAAAATAGACGAAATGCTTGAAAAAAAAAAAACTAAACAAAATCCACGAAAAATTAAATTTATTTTCAGTAACACAAGCACATGTCATGTCTAAGAGAGTAGGTGCCTGCGCAGTTCGCTGCTTCTGGCAGCCACACCATCAATGATATCCTTGTTTTCAAGTTTGGCCAGGATCCCTTTTTCCACAGACATCAACATGAACGCCTCAAGATGTTCTTGTGTCATTGTACTTCGCAGACGGCTTTTGATTCTCTTCAAAGCAGAGAAAGACCGTTCACATGCCACTTGTGACACAGGCAGCGTTAGCAGCAGCTTGTAGGCAAGCCCAATGCTCTTGTAGGCATCAGTGAAGAGGTTCAACTTGAGGAGCACCTTGTAGCAGCAGAGAGGACAGGCTTTACATGACTTACATGTACTTGGCAGAGTCTTCCTGTCCTGTTCAGACTCACTATCCTCCTGCACTGTATAAGCATCTGCTACTGATTGTTTCAGTGTTGACCATTGTTCTCCAAGGCTTCGCAGTTCTTTTCGTAGTTGTTCCGCAGTGACACCATCATCAAATCTCAGCAAATGTTTATGCAGCTCTTCCATAGCTCCCGATGGCACTTGATCAAAGTTCCTTAGGTGAAGAAGTGAGAGATCAGCATACAATGTTGATGTTGCTGATCTGTCAAACCGCTGCTCAATACAACACACAACAACATGCATTTTAAAGGCCATTTTCCCTGCTAGAGCGGGGGTTAGCCTTGCGGTCCCCATGACAATCTTCTCCATTTTGCCCTATTTTCTGCATCTCTCCTTGTTAACCCCCTTGCCCGCATTTCTTCTTCCACCATCTTTAGCCAAGTCTTTCTCGGTCTTCCCCGTCTTCTACTTCCTTCTACATTCATTTCCATCACTCTTCTCAACCAGTCACTTTCATCCTTCCTCAACACATGACCAAACCATCTCAACCTGTTCCTCTTCACAGCATCAATCACAGGCTCTATTCCCATCATCTTTCGCAATTCATCATTTGTCTTCCTCTCTCTCAACGATACTCCGCACATCCGTCGAACCATTCGCATTTCCACCCTTTCCAACCTTCGTTGCTGCTCTACGTTCATTACCCATGTCTCGCTCCCAAACGTTGCTCAATGCTGCTCACAATCGTGTCCACTATTCGGTTGTACACTTCAATGCGATACTTCTTTACTGGGTCAGAAGCTGATGTAGCCTCATCTATGGACAGTTCGCCATCAATGCGTTTGTGCTGTCTTTGCCGTTTTATAGGAAGGGACTCTTCCATAACAAGATTTACATCCATTTCATCCAGCTGGTCATTAGCCCATTGAACAAACTTTTCAGCTGCATCATGACAAGCTTGGAAGTCATCCCGTAGCATCTGCATCTTCTCTAGCAATTCATCCACCATCCGGTGCACAGTCAGCAGATCCAGTTGTACAGTTTGTAGATACTTGGAGAGCGCTGTAGTGCGGGAGAATACTTGCAGATATACTTGTGCAGTCAGAATTGTTTCAAACTTCAGGAGACTGTCAATGTATCCCTTCACCTTGGCCTCAACAGCTGCTTGGATCTGGTCAGTAACCAGTATGGCATTAAGAGTGGTGATAACTTCCATGAAAAGCACTCCAGTTGGGTTGTTGAATGAACCAAAAACCTTCTTCAAGGCGGCATCCTTTGACCACCATCTAGTTTCTCTGATAGTTCCCAATCGTTTCACAGTAGTGGAGTGTCGACTCCAGATGTTCATTCGCTGATAAGATTCCCGAAAGAATACTGCAATGTCATTCAGTAGTGAGAACAGTGATGCGCTAGTGACCACAACACTTGTAGCTTCGGTCACAACGAGATTTAACACATGTGCGTGGCACCAAACATGGATCTGCATTGGAGCCTCCTTTGATAGCAGAGTACTGAAGCCTTTGTAGCGCCCCTGCATGTTTGCTGCACCATCAGTTGAGTTTCCAACACAGTTCTTGAGGCCAAGATTCAGTCCTAACAAGACTTCAGAAACAAGTTGCACAAAAGCTTCGCCAGTAGATTCCTCACATTTCACCACACTCACTAATCTTTCTTGGATAGTGCCAGTGCTATCAACATATCTAAGAACAACAGAGCACTGGTCTTGTGTTGAGATGTCTTGAGTGGTATCAATTTCCACAGCAAACATGTCTGTTACTTCTTCAGAAATCCACTGACGTATCTTATCCCGGATAACTGTAATAACATAATTCACTGTAGTTTTAGACAGCAAAGTTACCAAGGAGCCTCGACCAAGTGAACTCTTTGCCTTCTCATGTTGCTTCTTGCTGTTCTGGACAACGTGAGAGAGATGATCGGCTGTGCAGGAATCATACTTCCGAAGTAGTTTTACAACTTCCAGAAATGTACCGTGGTCGATCTTCTCATTGTCAAGTGTGTATGCTGCTTCTTCATTACTTCCTCTGTAGCTCAGTCCCCTCTTACCAATGAGTTTGACCACATCCACAACTCTTTCCATCACTTGTCGTCTCTTTCTAACCTCATCATGATGGCTACGTGCGAGCAGGTGAGAAACGCTGGACTGTTGTTGATCTACCAGGTATGCTGTTGAGCATCTCAAATGAAAAGAAGAGCGTTCATGTTCTTCAACACGTGTATGTACATGTCGCCAGTCGGTCATTCCCTCGATGAACATGGACCAGTCTGAGGTGCTGGAAAACGCCAAGCACACTGAACAGTGAAGAGAATGATTGTCCTTGTTGTATGACAACCACCATCTGTTTGTACCATCTTTTCGCATGAAACACCTCTTGACCACTCGGTTGTCAGTTTTTCGATTAGGGTGGTAATTCCAAAACAGCAAACAATCTTCATCTCTACATGGTTTCTTAAAGTAGTTAATCAAGGGGTATCCCTCCTCTGCAAGTGTAGCAGCTGCAGCAGGTACATCTCTCTCAGGTGACCACACCTGTTCGTGTTCACCAATTTGCACCAATTCTGCCGATTCAGCTGCCAATTGGTCATCTACTGATTCAGCTGCCAATTGATCATCTACCAATTCAGCTGCTAATGGTCCAGCTACCGATTCAGTATCCTTATCCCCGTGTTCACTGACTTCACCAGGCCCAGTATAAGTACTCTTGAACAGATCCAAAAGGTTTCTGTACTTTGAAGCACTATCTGACAGTTTCTTTTTCTTTCGATCACGTTCCTTCTCAGCACCTCCTTTTCTTCTCTTCTGGTTTGCTTTATCCATTGTTGGTTACATATGCAGATGCTGAAAAAACAAACAAAAATAGCATCGTAAGTCAGTTCGCGACATTGTTATCAATACTAGATCAGTAGTCAGTAGACCTATCTAAACTTACTTGGCCTATCGGCTTAAAATCCTTTTTACTGTTGATTTTGTAGTTTTTACAATCGAAGGAAACACGTATCGGGAGTACACACGACATAGCGATTGTGAATGTAACAGCTCTGAGGCGTCTTTCGCATCGCATCGCATCGCAGTGACAGTGAGCACCAACATGGCGGCTGTAAGACTAAAATCAGGCTTAAAACCCCCTCACCTCACAGCCCACAGCCTTAAACCAGACATATTAACACGCTCCTCACCCTTCATTCCCGTTCTTCAAAGCAAAGCGTTAAAAATTGTTGTGTCGCCATTATCTATGACGAGCAACGGTACCCGCCCCAAGGGCGGGGCTTCAATTAGGAGGCGTGATTTATTTTAACATCCGTTAAATATCACACGCAAATCATCAAAATCTAAACAGGATTTTTAGAATTTCAATTAAAAAACCACATCACTGTTCATATCGGTAAATATTGTTCCATCGTGTTTCAAATCGTGATATCAACTGTACGCTTTTCTTTAGGAAAAAAAATGGAATGATTTTGTACGGTACCTCCTCTTCAGCTTAGAACTTCAGGATAGACGACATTGCTGATAAAAGTTCCTTTTCTCTCTTTGAAGTTCTTGGCAAACATTTTTATATTGTCACTGCTGCCAACGTGACGCCATGGCATTATTCATATAAACATTCATTCATTCATCTAATCTAATGCTCATTAAACATTATTCTTACGCTCATTAAACGTTCATTAAACGATTACGAAAATAAAAATGAAAAATATGACGAAATTGCGTTCGCACCGCCACATCAAACACTACCGTGAACACAAAAGTCACAAACATAGTCACAAACGTTACGTTGTAGGGAGCTGTGCTCTAAGGTACGTCGAGGAACAAAATGGACGCGACCAAGCAAACAGTTTTACTCCGAGCCGTTTATTAGAGCTCAGGGCTCAGGCAAAAACACACGAAAACCCGTTTATCGGGTTGCAGTATATAAGAACAAAAGCCACGCCTCTCAGGCGGGGCGTGGTATAAGCGAAGCGCGATTGCAGTCCTAATAAGGAAATGTTCAGGCAAGGGGGCGTAGCCAGCAAAGGTCTGCCACGCTTCTCAATGGGGCGTGGTGTGCAGCTCGCGCGTATGCACGAGAAAGGCAAGGCTGGACGCGTCCGAGCGGCCCGGGCACTGGGCAGTGATCGCTTGCCGGTTGCATCATCAGCCGGTGTAAGGGGATTGTGTGCACTTCCGCAACCGCTACAACGTTACGTAATTCAAACCGTGAACACATCGAATATTGGAGAGCCCATTGCGCAAACGAATTGTTTTCTCTGGTACGTGTTACTGGGCGGGTACCATTGCTAGTAATTATAATGAGGTGTCAGGGGCGAACTTTTGAACTTTTGATATTTAGCGGGGAATCCCTGGGGATGGAGGCAGAAGTTTTCCGTGGCAAATTTTTTTTCAGCAGTTTTGTTATCCAGCCGAGCGGCCCATTTTTTATCCAGCGGTCCCAGCCCACCGGGCATTGCCCAAATGCCCTATGGCCAGTCCGCCCATGTCTGGTAGGGTGCATACCCCTGGTAGAGTGTCTACCTTAGGCAGAATGTATAATCCTGGTAAAGGCCATACCTCCAGCATACCCCTGGTAGAGTGCATACATCTGGTAGGGTGCATACCCCTGGTAGGGTGCATACCCCTGGTAGGGTGCATACCCCTGGTAGAGTGCATACCCCTGGTAGAGTGCATACATCTGGTAGGGTGCATACCCCTGGTAGGGTGCATACCCCTGGTAGGGTGCATACCCCTGGTAGAGTGCATACCCCTGGTAGAGTGCATACCCCTGGCAGAATGCATACCCCTGGCAGAATGCATACACCTGGTAGAGTGCATACACCTGGTAGGGTGCATACCCCTGGTAGGGTGCATACCCCTGGTAGAGTGCATACACCTGGTAGGGTGCATACCCCTGGTAGAGTGCATACACCTGGTAGGGTGCATACCCCTGGTAGAGTGCATACACCTGGTAGGGTGCATACCCCTGATAGAGTGCATACATCTGGTAGAGTGCATACCCCTGGTAGGGTGCATACCCCTGGTAGGGTGCATACCCCTGGTAGAGTGCATACCCCTGGTAGAGTGCATACCCCTGGCAGAATGCATACCCCTGGCAGAATGCATACACCTGGTAGAGTGCATACACCTGGTAGAGTGCATACACCTGGTAGGGTGCATACCAGGGTGATTCATTCCATTTTTATCCCACTGATCAGATCCGGATTCGAACCTTCACCAAAACCGAATCACCTCTTCCTTGTCACACACCCAACTTATCCACCAAGTTTCCTCCGAATCTGTCCATAACTTTTTGAGACATAGTGCTGTATATCATTGTTCGCCCGATCATTCAATGGTGAGGTTGGTGTTGGCTTCACGGTTCAGGTGGCTGGCTTTAAATGATCGGGTCCTGAGTTTGAGCCCCTGCCATGATGTTGAACACCAGGTGGGCTGACACAGCCTGTCATCCTTTTAAGGTGGGCAAAATGAGTACCTGCCGACTGGTAATGGGGGCATTGCATCAGTGCACGTCCTGTCCCCAGAAAATGATGCAGCCAAACAGCCACAGGCTGCATCTGAACCACCACCAATCAATGAAGAAGAATCCCGAAAATAATTCTCGTATCCGGATCCGGATCTTCACCAAAATCGAATCAATTATTTCTTATCACCTATCACACCGGTACACCGAATCTCGTCCGAATCCGTCCATACCTTTCTGAGATATCCTGCACACAAACAGACAGGGTAGAAAACATAACCTCGGTCCACCTTCGTTGGTTGGAGGTAACAATAAAATTCCTTTCACGCCATTTCATTGGCTAAGGAGTGCAGTACTGGCCAGGTCGCCACTCCGACGCAGGATACTCGAATGGTTTATTACTCCCAGTAAGCTGGTACTCACCTGGTCCACCACGGAAGGATGACAGGTTGAGTCAGCCCACCTGGGCCCGGTTGCTCGAAGCTCTCCAGTGGATAAATATGTGATATCCTTCCAGAAACCGGGCCCAGGTGTTATTTTAACGGTACGACAGGTGCTCAATCTCAGGACCTTAAGATGTTAAACCCGCCACCTTAACCGTTAAGGTAACACCAGGTTTATGTAACCCCATAACCCATTCACAAGATGTTACAATTTCCATGAAACGTAATTATTTTAATTTTAAAAGAAAATCGCACGAAGGCGAAAATTAAATAACCGGATGTGCGGGGGAGGGTTTTGTTATATGGGAACAAGAGGATGGTCGAGGGAGGGTTTTGTTATATGGGAACAAGAGGATGTTCGGGGATTCCTAACCAGGTACAGAAAGGTGAATTGTGTTTCGTAAAGAAGGTGAAATTAATAATGTATTTAATATTTCAAATGTTATAAAAGAGATTAATGTGTTTGTGTTTCTGTCCGTTTGTCTGACGAAGTCTGTGACCCCGCGTCGTGTCCACAGATGGACGGACCCCGAGTCTGGACCCAAACTCTGCAAATCCACTGATCAAGATCTCCCGGGATCTCAGGACGGCGACTCAAACCGAGACCGACAATCCGTACCCGGAACATCCTGATCGGTTTGATCGTTGGTCACAAGTTCTTTCCTCTGAGAGTTTCTCCTCGGGTCGTCATTACTGGGAGGTCGATGTGAGGTCGAGTAGTTGGTGGAGAATCGGAATCTGTTTAAACTCCATGGGGAGGAAAGGGGAAGGGAATGAGTGCATGTTAGGAGGGAATCCCGAGTCTTGGTGTTTGGTGAAATATGAAAACAAATACTACACAGTCCACAACAATCGAGGAACCCTCCTGTCCGTGCCGGGGGATCCTGAACGGTTGGGGTTCTTGTTGGATTGTGAGGAGGGAGAGTTTACGTGTTTCCGGGACTCGAGGGTTCTGCACGTGTTCAGGGAGAACTTCCTGGTCCCCGTTAAACCCGCGATTGGGGTTTATGGTGATGATGACTCCGTGCGGTTTTGCTCGTTTTAATCATTTCGTTCATTCCGTTTTGTTCATTCATTCCATTGTGTTCGTTCATTCCCTTCTGATTATTTACTTTGTGATTATAACAATGTATTTACAATCTGATTGTTTCTTTGTTAATAAAGTTTATAAAATTAAATACATTTATTGTTTTTCTAATTTAGTGTTTGATGAAAATGCATTTATTTCCTTCACATTCCTCACATATTCACAACAATATCTGGGCATGACGTATGTCTCATGATTTTGGGATGAGAGAAAAAGTCATGGGACCTGGTTTTCTGAATTGTTGAAGTGAAAAAAACCCCAAGAATCACATCAGACTCCATCCTCATCCTGTCAGATTACCGTCTCCACCAACAACACACAACTATTAATTATTTATATATTTATACACACGACACCACCATATACCACAACTTCTACCGACACGTGATGGTTGTACCCCCAAACTGAAGTCGTGGGTCAAATCTTCCCCTTTCTTCCTGCTGCCCGGATTCATCAAGTGCTGATCGGTCCCCATGGACCGGCCCTTTCCCTCTACACAATCTCACACTCTCCCTCTCTCTCTCTCTCGCTCACTCTCACTCTTTATCTCTCCTTCCCTTGCTCTCACACTCTCCCCCTCTCTCTCTCACTCTCCCCCTCTCTCTCTCACACTCTCACCCTCTCTCTCCAACACTCTCCCCCTCTCTCTCTCACACTCTCTCCCTCTCTCTCTCACACTCTCCCCCTCTCTCTCTCTCACACTCTCCCCCTCTTTCTCTCTCTCTCTCACACTCTCTCCCTCTCTCTCTCTCACACTCTCCCCCTCTCTCTCTCACACTCTCTCGCTCTCTCTCTCACTCTCTCCCCCTCTCTCTCTCTCTCTCACACTCTCTCCCTCTCTCTCTCACACTCTCCCCCTCTCTCTCTCTCACACTCTCTCCCTTTCTCTCTCTCACACTCTCCCCCTCTCTCTCTCACACTCTCACCCTCTCTCTCTCTCACACTCTCCCCCTCTCTCTCTCTCTCACACTCTCTCCCTCTCTCTCTCACACTCTCCCCCTCTCTCTCTCTCACACTCTCTCCCTCTCTCTCTCACACTCACCCCCTCTCTCTCTCTCACACTCTCCCCCTCTCTCTCTCTCTCTCACACTCTCTCCCTCTCTCTCTCTCACACTCTCCCCCTCTCTCTCTCTCTCTCTCTCTCACACTCTCTCCCTCTCTCTCACTCTCTCCCCCTCTCTCTCTCTCTCTCTCTCTCACACTCTCTCCCTCTCTCTCTCACACTCTCCCCCTCTCTCTCTCTCACACTCTCTCCCTTTCTCTCTCTCACACTCTCTCCCTCTCTCTCTCACACTCTCCCCCTCTCTCTCTCACACTCTCCCCCTCTCTCTCTCACACTCTCTCCCTCTCTCTCTCACACTCTCTCCCTCTCTCTCTCACACTCCCCCCTCTCTCTCTTACACTCTCCCCATCTCTCTCTCACACTCTCTCCCTCTCTCTCTGTCACACTCTGTCCCTCTCTCTCTCTCTCTCTCACACTCTCTCCCTCTCTCTCTCACACTCACCCCCTCTCTCTCTCACACTCTCGCCCTCTCTCTCACACTCTCTCCCTCTCTCTCACACTCTCTCCCTCTCTCTCTCACACTCTCTCCCTCTCTCTCTCACATTCTGTCCCTATCTCTCTCACACTCTCCCCCTCTCTCTCACACTATCCCCCTCTCTCTCTCACACTCTCTCCCTCTCTCTCTCACACTCTCTCCCTCTCTCTCTCACACTGTGTCCGTCTCTCTCTCACACTCTCTCACCACCAAGTGACAACACACCACACGAGCTGCTTGCCTCTGAAATACACCAAGCTAGCTACTTCCTTATGGAACACACCAAGCTAGCTGCTTCCTTATGGAACACACCAAGTTAGCTGCTTCCTTATGGAACACCCCAAGATAGCTGCTTGCTTATGGAACACACCAAGCTAGCTGCTTCCTTATGGAACACACCAAGCTAGCTGCTTCCTTATGGAACACACCAAGCCAGCTGCTTCCTTATGGAACACACCAAGCTAGCTGCTTCCTTATGGAACACACCAAGCTAGCTGCTTCCCTATGGAACACACCAAGCTAGCTGCTTCCTTATGGAACACACCAAGCTAGCTGCTTCCTTATGGAACACACCAAGCTAGCTGCTTCCTTATGGAACACACCAAGCTAGCTGCTTCCTTATGGAACACACCAACCTAGCTGCTTGCTTATGGAACACACCACACTAGCTGCTTGCTTGTGGAACACACCAAGCTAGCTGCTTGCTTATGGAACACACCAAGCTAGCTGCTTCCTTATGGAACACACCAAGCTAGCTGCTTCCTTATGTTACACAACAAGCAAACCTGCTTGCTTTTAGAACACACTGAGCTAGCTGCTTCCTTATGGAACACACCAAGCTAGCTGCTTCCTTATGGAACACACCAAGCTAGCTGCTTCCTTATGGAACACACCAACCTAGCTGCTTGCTTATGGAACACACCACACTAGCTGCTTGCTTGTGGAACACACCAAGCTAGCTGCTTGCTTATGGAACACACCAAGCTAGCTGCTTCCTTATGGAACACACCAAGCTAGCTGCTTCCTTATGTTACACAACAAGCAAACCTGCTTGCTTTTAGAACACACTGAGCTAGCTGTTTGCTTATGGAACACACCAATCTAGCTGCTTCCTTATGGAACACACCAAGCTAGCTGCTTCCTTATGTTACACAACAAGCAAACCTGCTTGCTTTTAGAACACACTGAGCTAGCTGCTTGCTTATGGAACACACGATGCTGGCTGCTTGCTTATGGAACACACTATGCTGGCTGCTTCCTTATGGAACACACTATGCTGGCTGCTTGCTTGTGGAACACACCACACTAGCTGCTTGCTTGTGGAACACACTGAGCTAGCTGCTTGCTTTTGGAATGCTCCAAGCAATCTGCTTGCTAATTGGGACATTTGTGAAGAACATTTAAAAGAATGCATTTTATGTGGAACTTCGTGAATACTAAATGCCAAGTCATCCGATGTTGTGACCAAAATGGGGAAAATAAATAAACAAATAAACCACCCGACACCATCTTTCCCCCTCCATTCGTTCCAACGAAAATGGTGAGAGGAGTGAATAACGAGATAATTTGCTTGTCCTTGTCCTCAGTGCCAAAACTCTGCACACCGAGGACGCTCTATTTCTTGATCTTTGACATGATGTTTCCTTGAGTGCTCAACTTCGCGCACAGACAAAGCGGAGTCAAACAGATCACCAAATTCAACACCACCGGAAGCTCTTTTGGCGCCTTGAGTAGTTGATTGTTTTTGACGTTTATTGCTGAATGATATACCATTTAAATTACATATTGGAGAATATACATTCCATTGTAGCGGTTACCGCTGGATGCACACAATCGCCTTGCACCGGCCAGAACACGGCCAGACGCGCCTCTCCCGGGCATGCCCGGACTCACTGTTCCCGGGCACGCCCGAACCTCCCGGGCACGCCCAGTCTCGTCTCTCCCGGGCATGCCCGCTCTCGCCTTTCCAGGGCTCGCCCAGAGCGTCCGGGCATGCCCGCTATCGCCTTTCCAGGGCTCGCCCAGAGCGTCCGGGCATGCCCGCTAGCGCCTTTCCAGGGCTCGCCCAGAGCGTCCGGGCATGCCCGCTATCACCTTTCCAGTGCTCGCCCAGAGCGCCCGGGCACGCCCAGCCTCGACTTGCCAGGCCGCAGCCAAACACGCCCGGGCAGGTCCAGACTCGCCTTTCCAAGGCTCGCCCTTGATACCCGGGCATGCCCGGTATAGCTTTTGCCGGGCAAACTTCCCGACATAAATGTGTATATATATTGCTGCCCGATAAAACGGGCTTGTTAGAATACCTGAGCTGTTTTACTTCAATAAAGCAACTCGGACGAATTCCGTCTTTGGTCGCGTCAATTCTTTCGACTCGCGTCGGAGCGCAGCTCCTTCACCATATTATATCACCTGCTTTATTTTATAGTGCTGCTTGTCATGCTGGTATATCTTTTGAGAGAAACTAAACACACTAAAAGCAGTCAATACACCGTCAATATCCGGGTTCAAGGTTCGATTTACCTACCACGCATGTGCAGCATCAGTAATTTCCATTATCGTTACTCGCAACGGTACCCGCCCTATGGGCGGGGCTTCAATTGGGAGGCCCAAATGAAAAGGCAAAATATCAGAAATTGAAGGCTTTTTTATTTTAAACGATTCATATAAACATCCGTTGAATCATATCACACGCAAATCATCAAAATCTAAACAGTACACGGCGCCCATTTTGAAAAAAACTTGAATTCTGTAAAACGGAAGTGGCTGCTCCACGTCTTTCTTCGGTGCCCCTTTATGTGTGAAGAGTGCGCGCCGAATCTGTAACACGGAAGCGGCCGCTACACCTGTTTCTCAGTCGCCTTGCACACGCTGCCGTGTTTCTTCGGAGCCGCACGTTTATGTAGGAAGAGTTCATCAGGAGTCGATCTACTCTACTGGGTACGTAGAATTTCAACAAAAGCCACATCACTGTTTATATCGGTAAATATTATTCCATCGTGTTTGGAAAATTGGAAAATTGGAAAAACCATATATCCTATTTTACTCCAGGGGTTCCAGGATTACCCACCCAAAATATCCTTGCGATCGGTTCAGCCGTTTTTGCGGTACCTTCGAACGGACGGACTGACATTTGGTGAATTATAGTAAGAAAACAAATGTAAAGCACGATTAGAATCCCATTACGATTATCGCCCAGAACTAATTTCAACTAATCCCCATCTTTGTTGCACAAAAACTGTCTTTGAGGGACTTATACCCCGATGTGCAATGGCCGAATACTGCAAATACCAGCAGTTGCTTACTATCAACACTTTCCTGTTCCCCATCCTGTCATTGGTAGTAAATGTTTTTTTTACAGGTCTGGTGAAAAATGGCCTAATGGCTCAACCTCAATGGTTAAAGTGGTTGGCTTAAGAACCTAGGGTCTTGAGTTTGAGACCCTGTCGTGCCGTTGAATTAACACTAGGTGGGTTGATTCAGACTGCCTGTCATCCTTCTGAGGTCAGAAAAATGAGTACTAGAGGAATGATGCAACCAGTAGCCAAAGACTGCATACGAAGCAGCACCTTTTTGCGCATGCGCAAGATTGGAGGTCACGTTTTTCGAAGCTGTTCCATGCGCTCACGCTTTCGAACCGAAGTAATTTTTTCACAATTGTGTTTTTGTCGAGACTGTATCTATCTTTCGGTGTGTGTACCTATAGCGTGTCTTTAGGAAGATTTTCGGTGTTAATTTTTCATACATGTAGACACAATCGTCGGTTATTTTGTGTCGCGTATTCTGAGGCCTAGTACTAGTACTAGTAGGCTTAGGCTACCGTCTCCGACCTTGTGGTTTTGTTTTCTCTCAGCGGTTCGTCGAATGCGCTGCAATTACTTTCGTTCTCTGTTTCGTCCCAGTCGTTCACCCCATACTTCCTTGTTTAATATCTCAACTCAAAAAAAAAAAAAAAAAAAAAATTCCTTCTCAGTTCTTATTCGTTTATTTGTTGTTCTTATTTGTTCGTTCGTTCTTCGTTCACATTGTTCGCGATCACATGATTAGAAATGTTTAATCTTTCCCCTGAAGATCTGTATTCTGTCATATATTATAACACATTTTTCTTCTCCTATAAAAGGATGCTTTCGTCTTGCTCACCAAATCTATTCATTCCAAAAAAAATACCATCTCTTACAGTTCCTCTTTTCGACATTCCCGAAACTCTCCAGCACTCCACCCCTCCTTCAGCGTCCTCAAACGTATTTTTGACTCGAAGGTCTCAAACTCATTTTGCAAAAAAATGTTCGTTTCCCATGAATCGTACACTTTTCAAAATCCAATCTCACCCCTCCCCTCCAAATCTTCCCCATCCCCCCTTCCCTCCAAAACTTCCCCATCCCCCCTCAACCTCCAAAACTTCCCCATCACCCCTCCCCTCCAAATCTACCCCCTTACCCCTCCCCTCCAAATCTTCCCCATCACCCATCTCTTTCAAATATTCCCCCTTGCCCCTCCCCACCAAATCTTCCCCATCACCCATCCCTTTCAAATATTCCCCCTTGCCCCTCCCCTCCAAATCTTCCCCATCTCCCCTCCCCTCCAAATCTACCCCCTTGCCCCTCCCCTCCAAATCTTCCTCATCACCCATCTCTTTCAATTCTTCCCCCTTGCCCCTCCCCTCCAAATCTTCCCCATCACCCATCCCTTTCAAATCTTCCCCCTTGCCCCTCCGCTCCAAATCTTCCCCATCACCCCTTCCCTCCAAAACTTCCCCATCACCCCTTCCCTCCAAAACTTCCCCATCACCCCTCCCCTCCAAAACTTCCCCATCACCCCTCCCCTCCAAATCTTCCCCATCACCCATCCCTTTCAAATCTCCCCCCTTGCCCCTTCCCTCCCCTCCCTCCTAAACTCCCCCCACACCCCTCCGCTCCGAGACTCTCCCTCGCTCCTCCCCTCCTAGACTCCCCTCTCAACCCTCCTCCTCAAAGCGTCCTCCCTGCTTCTTCCCCCTTCCAACTTTCACCTTCATCTCCCCCAACCTTCTGCCTCGCTCTTCCCCCTCCTCAAATAACACCTCACTGTGCCTCACCCAATCTCCATCAAACCTTTTGTCCGCCCCATTCTTCCCTTTCTCCAAGCTATTCTGTAATCTCTGAAATCTCTGACACACCTTCAACAGCTCTCCCTACCTCTTCCTCCTCTTCCACATCTTACCCGACGCCTCCACCCCCCTGTTCTGTATCTGATGCTCCCCCTTCCTCTTCATTAACGGTATGGACCTCAAACATCTGGGGCCTTCGCTCAAACTTGACTGATCTCTCCATACAGGTTGCTTCTGACAAACCAGATGTGATCTGCTTAACAGAAACTTTCATCCTTCATGATGTCTCTGATTCCTTGGTATCTCTCCCAGGTTACTCCCTCCTCCGGTATGATAGACCTGAGCCTCGTCCTGGAGGTGCGGTTGCTATCTTTATAAAAAACTCTCTTCCTCACTCGCCCTCCACTGCCCTCTCTCCACCTCACCCCCAGGAATACCTTTGGCTATGGCTTCCCCTTCGCTCCCACCTTTTGTTCATATGTGTGTTGTACCGTCCACCAAAACAGTGATGACTCCATCTACATCTCGCTGTCTGATAATATGGACCAACTTCTATCTACCCATCCCAACTCTCTTCCTCATATGTGGTGATTTCAATTGTCACCATGCCAGTTGGCTGGGTGTGGGTACCTCTCTCACCAGCCATGGCTCTTCAGCAAAGGACTTCTGCGACTCACTGGGACTGACACAATCTGTCAATTTCCCGACCCGGATCTCAGTCAATGGAGCATCTTCTCTTCTGGACTTGGTTATGACTAACTTCCCTGCAAATGTCTGCTGCTCTTCTTCTGCTCCAATCGGCTTATCTGATCATGTGGTTGTTAAAGTGGACATCTCTCTGTCCATTCTCAGAGAGCCTACTCAGCGTCTCGAGTCTAGCATTTCACTCAGGCCAACTGGCACGGTCTTCAAGCAGCCATCAATCATCTGGACTTGTCTCCCATCTCTACCGCCTCTGACATCAACTCATCCTGGGAATTCTTCCAAAGTAAATTGCTCTCTCTCATGCACAGTTTTATCCCATCTCGTCTTCAGTTGTCATACCCTTCCTCCCGTCCATGGTACACAGAATCTTGTGGTGAGGCTGTTGTCCAGAAACAACTTGCTTTCGTCTCCTGGAAAGCAAATCCAACGGAAGGAAATCTCATTTCCTTTCACAAAGCCCGAAACAAGTGTGTGTCCACCCTCAGGAGAGCCAGGAAACAATATCGATCCGTTCTCAAGACCGAAATCTCTTATCTGTCTCCCTCTTCCAAATCCTGGTGGCGTCTGGTCAAACCTGTTTCTGGTGTTTGTTCCCCCTCCATCCCCTCCCTCACCTCAAATGGCTACACGGCTGACTCCGCACACGAAAAAGCTGAATGCCTCAACTCTGTGTTTGCCTCTAAATCTTGTTTCCCAAAGCCATCCCGCTCTGTACCCACCGTACCCAGTCGTGCCCAGCTGCTCCTGGAATCTGTGTCCTCTCCACCTGACAAGGTGGAAAAGTTTCTGTCAACCCTCGACTCTGATTCTGCAACTGGTCCTGACGGCATCAGCCCACGGGTCCTAAAGTCATGTTCTTCCGCTCTTTCTCTCCCTCTCTCTGTTCTCTTCACCCTCTCTTTTGCTCAAGGTCATCTGCCATCTGCTTGGAAATCAGCCAACATCACCGCTTTACACAAAAAAGGTGCAAAAACAGATCCTAGCAACTACAGACCAATCAGCCTTCTCCCAATTATCAGCAAAATCATGGAATCCATCATTGCTTCAGATATGAAATCTTTCCTCTACTCCAACGGCTTGATCTCTGACCATCAATTTGGTTTCAGACCTGGTCACTCTACTCTGGACATGCTGCTTCTGCTTTCTCAACAATGGATGGAGGTCCTCAACGCCAAACACGAAATTAGAGCTGTCTCCCTTGACATTTCACGTGCCTTCGATACGGTCTGGCACCCCGCTCTGCTCGCCAAACTCTCCTCCTTTGGTATCCATGGAAATCTCCACGCATGGCTGGCGGACTTCCTCTCTAGTCGTAGTCAATGTGTGGCCCTGAATGGGTTTCTCTCATCTCTTCCTGTTCAGGCTGGAGTTCCCCAAGGCAGTGTTCTGGGCCCTGTGCTTTTTCTGGTCTTCATCAATGATCTATCATCAATGATCTTTCATCTCTGATGAAAATCATCTCTATCTCTTTGCTGACGACTCTACTCTCTGTCGCTCCATTCCTCATCCCTCAGATCGGCAGTCTGCAGCCTCCTCACTCTCTGCAGACCTGGACAAAATCACAGACTGGGCAAACAAGTGGAACATGTCTTTCAATCCTGACAAATCTCACACTCTTACGATGTCTCTCCGAAAAGACCGACTGGACAACCCTCCCATCCACTTTCTGAATAATCCTCTCCAAGAAGTTCTGTCACTCAAGCTTTTGGGGCTCACTATCTGCCATGATCTTTCCTGGGAAAAAAGAAAACTGGGCATCCTCCATCGTGCGAAGTCCTTCCTTGGCACACCTGAGCTCCTCACCACATACAAGGCTTTAATCTGCAGCTCTATGGAATACTGCTCTCCCCTCTGGTCTGGTGCTCCTGCCTCACACCTAGCTCGTCTTCACGCTGTTGAAACCAAAGCGTTCAGAATCATTGGAATCTCCCGCGATGAAGCTAACTCCAAGGGCCTTTCACTCACTAACCGCAGGCAGGTTGGTGGTCTTTCCGTCTTCTACCGACTCCTCTCTGGCCTTGCTCCCCCAGCTCTCTCTGTGCTCTGTCCCCCAAATATTCCTACAGGTCACACAAGATCTGCCTACAACCCTCTTATGGTTAAACTGCCAAAATCAAGACTTTCTGCTCACCTTCACTCCTTCATTCCTCTTTTCTCCCGCCTCTGGAACAAACTCCCTCACTCTCTTCAATCCCACTCCACCTTCCAGGTCTTTAAAACAGCTGTTCACCACCATCTCTTATTTTCCCCCATCCAAAACCTTGATCTTTTCTACCCCCGCTAATTTCACCCCAAATCCACTTTTTCGAAATACCAACTTCTGTCCTGGAAGTCCTTGGTCTCCTTGTGTTTTATACCTCTTCCCCCCCCCCCCCCCACCTTCCCACGCCTCCTCCCCCCAAGCCCTCTCCCTCCCACACTTCTCCCTGCTCTCAAATGTTGTGTTTGTGTACTTCCCCTTCTCTCCCCATCTTGTCTTCCGCTCCCTCTTTTTATATATTTTGTTTGTCTGGTTGATTTGTTTGTGAAATAAATGTTAGCTCTTTCACGAGCCTCGATTCAGTATACAAAAAACAAACAAAAAACAAAAAAACAAAAAAAGTGGTTTACACAAAAAAAGCAAACTTATTTCAATGAACGATGTCGAACGATGAAGAATTTATTGGAGATAGGAAACACTCAGCGACACTTGAAAACACCGACATGGCACTGGACAAAGCAATGCAAATGGTGACCAGCTCTTCCCTCCACTTTGTACACGTAAAATTAATCACAAACATTTCCAAAACCCTGTCTCCAGAAGCTACTCACGTATGTGCTGGTTATTTATCTGGACAGACTCAAACTGCGCATTATATACCATGACATGGCTGCCTATCCAGAGCAGCTCGACATTCTCTGATCCCTCAAGAAATCTCACGGATGTACAAATAAAGTTTGAAAAGTTTTAGCCTTAAATAAAAAGTCAAAAAAAACCAACAGATTTTTGTCCAATTTTTTTTAATTTTTTGATAATCTAAACTTCTAAAGCTTGTTTTTTTATTGCAGCTTAAATTAATGAATAATCACGTGTTTTCTTTTCTTTCTCGGCATGTCAAATAAATTTTCACACAATCATAATGCACAAGGGGGTCTATATCTCTTGTTGCAGTTATACACCAAGAGGAGGTTGCACTTTAACCTCTTCTTCCCTTCAAACACAGTTTGAAGAATCTCTTATAAATATCATGTTAATCGGTTCCGAACCAGGTTCGGGAAAGTCCGGCAAAAATGCAAATGGCGTCTTCTGTCATCGAGCCGATATATGTAGCTTTTCGATGCTTCGGTTCCGAAATAAAACATTTGTGTTGGTGTTGAAGCCATTGACCAATAGTGGGATTACTGTTTATCGCTCTCACTGAAAATATCGTGAACAACGTACATATAGAATATAAATATAGGTACACATTATGTAAACACATCAAACATCGCAAACATTCTGACTTGGCCGAAATCATGTCAAGCAACTCCAGCATCATTGCGATTTCAACCCTTTAACCTTGATATGTCAGGTAGGGAAGCACTCTCAGCCCACTCCTGTTTATCATGGTGATAGAGCTGGTAAGCAGGAAGGTAAACATGAGGGGTAGTATGGGATGGATGTTGTATGCAGACGATCTGGCTGTTGTTGCGGAGAGAAGGAGGGAGATGCAGGAAGTACTGGGGGAGTGAAATGAGGCATTTGAGAAACGGGCTGTTGAAAATGAGCATGGAGAAGATGGAGGAGATGTGGGTTGGACAGCAGAGAAAATAAATGAATTTCAGGTTAGAGAGGAAGGATAGCAGACAAGGAAATAGGTTTGAGTGTCTGGGTAGAAGAGTGACAAGGGATGGTGATTCAGAGGCAGAGGTGCGGAGGAGGATTCATGTGGGTGCAGAGGTGCGGAGGAGGCTTCATGTGGGTGCAGATATGTGGGGAGGAGGGTTGAAGGTGTAATGGCAGACACAAAGATTTCAAGGGGATTGAAAGGAATGGCTCTGATATCGTGTGTCATGCCAGCCTACCTGTATGGTCTGGAGACAGCAGCATTGACAGAGATAACAACAGAGGATGCAGGTTTACGAGCAAAACTCGGTCAGGAGGATTGCGGGAGTGAAGAGGTTTTCTAGAAGGAGAATGGAGGAACTGAGGGAGAAAATTGGTGTGCAGATGAGCTTGATGGGGAGATTGGTGAAATGCCGGCTGACATGGGCTGCACATTTGGCGTGGATAGGGGAAGACAGAATAGAAAAGAGAGTGGATAGGTTGAGAGAGCAAGGTGGAAGGAAAAGAGGTAGACCACGGGATGAGATGGGAGGATAGTGTGAAGAGGGATTTCAGAAACGTGGAGGTGGTTGGAGAGTGGAGATAGTTGGCTGAGGACAGAGGAGAGTGGAGGAGTATCGTGGTCTAGGCAGGGCAGACGCTTGGTTCCATCGGACCTCACCGCCCTGACAAATGGAAGAGGAGGAGAACAACAACGTGTGTCCTCTAAAATTAATAAATCCCTCAAATCTATATTTTTCAGCTCATCAACAGATTTTGACATTTCAAAACAGCGCACTTTTTAAAAAGAAATAATTCCATGACGATGGACATTTGATCATGGTGGAGTATTGAATCCACATTGGTTGAAATAATTTCACGAACACCACACGGATTTCCTGAGTCCGAAATCCAAATATCAAGGGATTTAAAGTTGCTGGTGTGACAATGGCGAAAAGGTCCAGGAACAATCCGTCCGCCGGATGTTTTGGTATATTTTTCATTCCCAAGATGAGAGTACAAGTTACAAATTGCACTGATGTCACCATGAGCTGTGTAAGGCAAGTGTGCAGAGCTTTGACATTCGACTCCTTGCTCGAATTGCGGCATTTCCAGATGATGCAGCAAGTGGAGTACAATGCGGTAAATCCGGTAAAACCAAACACAAAAGACAAAATAATAGCAACGAAAATGGATCCGAAGTTGGTGTTCTCACAAGAGGAGCGAGCAACAGTTGAGGACAGGCACGCACTGCCATGCACGATCACCGAGTCGTTACAAAACTCGAGGTACAACATGACCAGAGGGCAACTGATGCTGACGAAGATCCCGAGGATCTCCACCAGAAAGACGAGCTTCAGGGCACTCTGCCTACTTTCCATCAGAGCGACATATGTGTACGGCCAAAACACCGCAAAATGTCGGTTGACGTACATGATCCAGGTGCTGAGGAACTGATGAACAAGCGCAAACTCCAAGCAAAACATTTGCCACAGACATTCGATGAACGTGATCTCTATGCGATGTGCTATCGTGTTGCTAAGGACACAGGATATCCCAACGATTCCCCAGCACACATCAGCTAGTGATGAAATGCTGATGTAGAGCAGCATGGGTTTGTGGAACCTGCGGGATGCACAGGATGTTATAATACCTGCGTTGAGGAGGAGTGAAAGGAATGCAAAGGAAGTAAAAATCCACATCAAAATTATCCTTCCTTCATCCAGAGAGAACTTCCACAAAATGACAGTACACGGTGTCCGCACCACTGTTGTAGTGTTCATTGTTGTCCTCCTGCAATAGACACATTGTATTCACACGTGAATTATTTTGATAAATGATTCCCTTATTTGTACACCTGACAATGCTTTCCAAATCCCTCGGCCCTGCATTGTAAATATACTCCTTGTTGTTGAACTTCTCTTCCAACCTGTCTGTGCTTGTCCTTTCTTCCATTGATCTGGCACAGTCCACAAATAGTTTTAGCATGGAAGGTTTTATTCCCCAACTAATTGGCTCCAGTCTATGTCCGATGTGCACTGGCAGTTTTCGCTTGGATACATCTAATTCTGATTAAGAAGATAAGGCCAGTGCCTATCGAGGGCGTGAGACATGGTTGGAAACCCCCATGACCCACAGGTAAACGGTAATTGGACGGAGGAACCTGGTAGACGAATTGGCAATTGCTGTTGATTAGCAACCGGCTGGAAGCGGTGTTTTCCGTGCTCAGTGTCCTCAGGTCCGGGAGGAACTCCAGGATTCATGTTTTCTCCCAGTAACCCCCCACTCCAGGATTCATTTTCTCTCCCAGTAACCCCCCACTTCAGGATTCATGTTCTCTCCCAGTAACCCCCAACTCCAGGATTCATGTTCTCTCCCAGTAAACCCCAACTCCAGGATTCATGTTCTCTTCTGGTAACCCCCCACTCCAGGATTCATGTTCTCTCCCAGTAAACCCCCAACTCCAGGATTCCTGTTTTCTCCCAGTAACCCCCAACTCCAGGATTCATGTTCTCTTCCAGTAACCCCCTCCTGGTTTAACCAGTAACCCCTTCCAGTAACTTCCAATGTCCAGGCTGACTGTACAACCTCAACTCTTTTATGCTCACTTACCCCATCTTGGGAAGCACTTTCCAGAAGCTATTCTGTCCCTCACCTCCCTGCAGTGCTTCAAGCAAGTAGTGCACCTCCACCTGTCATCCCGATCCTGACCCAACCATAAGGTCTTCATGTCCCCCAACAAGGCAATAACCCCACCTAACGAAACCCAATTACTTGCTGATTTCAATGTTTCCTTAACTTTCTCTCTTTCCTTACCTGTTCGTTTTATTCCCTTGCTGATTGTGCGCCCGATCATTTCCCCACAACCTCAATGTAAATTTAACTTGTTCTTCAATGAGCCTCGCACTTGTGCAGGAAAACAAAAAGTCTAATAACTTGTAAGTATTGCCATATTTACTTGGGGTATTTAAAGTGTTATTGAAAAGACCTTTGAAGAGTCCAAGTGTTGAAAACATTCCGCTGTGTTTAATCTTTCAATATAATTACTATAATTGTATTTAATAATAATATAATCATAATAAATATGAGTTCCCTTAGAAGGAGCTTCAATGCAGGGGGAGCCCATTAGACCCATCAAATCTGCGCAATGTTTGCTAACCTATGGTTATTTGTCTGTACTCTATCCCTTTGTATGCTGAGCATCAAGCAAGGAAGCAGCACGCACCATTTTAAAATCTCTGATATGACTTGTACGGGATTCGAACCGTGGATCCCCTCGGATTTTGAGAGGACGCTCCAACCATGATTACAAAACCCGAGATTAATTATGATGATGGAATGAGGGTTCGGTTAGATCACACCTGGACCCTCAAAATTGATTATGGTGGAAGAAATGTAACGACATAACAACCACCCCCCACCCCCCCCCCCCCACACACACACACACACACACACACACACACACACACACACACCCACCCACACACACACACAAACACACACCTCGTTTTTTCATTTCTGTTCCTCACAATTCTGTCTCTTTTATTCACACACACACACACACACACACACACACACACACACACATAGACACCCACCCACACACACCTGCACACACAGACACCCACCCACACACACACACACACACAAACACACACCTCGTTTTTTCATTTCTGTTCCTCACAATTCTGTCTCTTTTATTCACACACACACACACACACACACACACACACACACACACACACACACACACACACACACACACACACACACACACACACACACACACACACACACACACACACACAGTCACATGAAAAAGTAAGTACACCCCATGTAAAGTTTTGACTTTTTCAACATATTTCAACATACAGCTATTTGATCTACATTTCAACAATATTGACAGATAAAGGTGATATAATATAACAAATATCATGAAACATTTACATTTTGTAGTCCATTGTATAATTTAAATAAACAAATGCAAAGTTCCCATGTGGAAAAAGTAAGTACACCCCTACATTTATCACCACTTCAAATACCTAAAATTAGAATCAGGTGCATCAACTCAGGTGCAAATGATTAGAACATCGTTGGAGAGGATCTTGGAGGAACCTGTCTTATTTAAACCTCAGACATTTAGTTTGGTTTGCTCTTTGTTGTTGAAGTGTGCGGCGTCACCATGCCAAGATCAAAATAGCTCTCTGAGGCCTTCAGAAAGAAGGTTATCGATGCCTCCGCGCCTGGGAAGGGATTTAAAAAGATCTCCAAACAATTTGAAAATCAATCATTCGACTGTCCAGATGATCATCTACAAGTGGAGAAGATTCCAAACAACAGCCAACTGTTCAGGCCAGGCCGCCCCAGCAAGTTCAGCTTGAGAGCAGACCGCAAGATGCTGAAAGAAGTCTCTAAGAACCCCAGAATGTCATCATGGGACCTACAGGTAGCTCTTGCCACTGTTGATGTCAAAGTGCACGAGTCTACCATGAGAAAGAGGCTGCACAAATTTGATCTACATGGGAGGTGTGCCAGGAGGAAACCTTTGCTGTCCAGAAAGAACATCAGGGCAAGACTAAAGTTTGCCAATGAACACCGAGGCAAAGACCAGCACTTCTGGAACAATGTGCTCTGGACAGATGAGTCAAAGGTCGAGCTATTTGGCCACAGTACCAGAAGACATGTTTGGCGAAAACCAAAGACAGCATTTGACCACAAGAACCTGATACCAACTGTAAAGCATGGTGGTGGAAATATTATGGTTTGGGGCATCTTTGCTGCATCAGGGCCTGGGCAGCTCACCATCATATAATCCACTATGAATTCTTCATTGTACCAGAGGGTGCTTGAGGATAATGTGAGGCTATCTGTCCGAAAAGTTGAAGCTCAACCGAAGGTGGACCTTGCAACATGACAATGACCCTAAACATACCAGTAAATCCACCAAGGAATGGCTGAAAAGAAAGAAATGGAGGGTTCTGGAATGGCCAAGTCAAAGCCCGGATCTAAATCCCATCGAGATGTTGTGGAGGAATTTGAAACGAGCTGTGAATGCAATTGTGCGATGAATTGTGCGATGAAGACAAATGATGAATTGCGAAAGATGATGGGAATATTGCCTGTGATTGATGCTGTGAAGAGGAACAGGTTGAGATGGTTTGGTCATGTATTGAGGAAGGATGAAAGTGACTGGTTGAGAAGAGTGATGGAAGTTAATGTAGAAGGAAGTAGAGGATGGGGAAGACCGAGAAAGACTTGGCTAAAGATGGTGGAAGAAGAAATGCGGGCAAGGGGGTTAACAAGGAGAGATGCAGAAAATAGGGCAAAATGGAGAAGATTGTCATGGGGACCGCAAGGCTAACCCCCGCTCTAGCAGGGAACATGGCCTTAAAATGCATGTTGTTGTTGTTGTTGTTGTGCATGCAATTGTGCATGCTGTGCAACAATTTTTTGTTGAACAAATTATTGAAAAGTCAATTTTACATTGTTTTTTGTTCAATTAGATCACCTTTATCTATAGATACTGTTTAAATGAAGATCAAATATTGCTATGTCCACATATGTTAAAAAGATTTTAAAAAACATTTCATGGGGTGTACACATACTTTTTCCACATGCGAAATTTGCATTTATGTTTATTTAAATTATACAATGGACTACAAAATGTAAATGTTTCATGATATTTGTTATATTATATCACCTTTATCTATCAATATTGTTGAAATGAAGATCAAATAGCTGTATGTTGAAATATGTTGAAAAAGTCAAAACTTTACATGGGGTGTACTTACTTTTTCACGTGACTGTAAATATATATATATATATATATATAAAATGACTCCACATTATATAGTACAGTACTGTATCCTGCGGACAGGCAGATACAGCAGCTGCATCACTGTCTCACGATCTGGAATTGTTGGACAAACAAAATGGATCACACGTTGCATACCTGGCAAATCTCTCAGTCTCACACCAGAGGGAACATTACATAAACCCCCATATTTCCATGTTCAACCACTGAGTGTCCAAGAGATTCAGTGTCTAACTTCTGATATCTCTTCGGTTGAACAATGAAGAAGTGAGTTCGTGGCAGAACCCTATGGGGGGTTGAAGGGTGAGGAGACAGAACATTGAAAGGGGAGAGGGTGAAAGGCTAGCAAGGACACAGGAGAAGATAGAGAGCCAACCAAGCTGTCAGCGATGCAGGAGTAACAGGCCCAGGGATGCCGCATTGCTGAAGGAGATTGCACTGCTTTTGTTTATTTAACATGTTTATCCAATTAACATGTTTATCCATGGATTCAAGTTGAAAAGGTGTGAAATAGGAACATGAGCCCAGAAGGAAAGCAATACTCCATTGGGCTGCAGCTGCCAGCCTTGTGGGTTGTTAAAAATTATAATTTGTCTTTGCATGATGGAGAATTCCCAATGAGGCAATGGCTTTCCAAGCCAACTCAGATATTTAGTTGGTCCAGGAGGGATTCTGGCTAATGGAGATATTAACACGTTTGAAGACCTGAATTGCAGGTGTTGCTGAAATGGAATGGATTGAATGTTTTTCCAGTTGGTCGTTTTAAAGAGACAAAGTGAGACGCCAGGGTTTACAATTCCAAGTGCTGCTCAAGCTTCTGCTTTTTTCACACATGTTCAGAGAGGGAAGAAGCTGATGCCTGCCTTTTTGGAGGATGAGTGGTGCCTTTTTTTTTTCTTTTTTTTTTTGTATACAAGATCGAGGCTCGTGAAAGAGCTAACATTAATCACACAAAAAGACAAACCGACACACAAAACACATAAAACAAGGGGAGCGGCAGACAAGATGGGGAGAGAGGGGGAAGGACACAAAAGAGAGGGGGAAGAGGGGGAAGGACACAAACACAACATTTGAGAGCAGGGACATCGGGAGGACTTGGGGGGAGGTGGGAGAGGAATAAAACATATGAACACTGCAAGGACTCTGGGGTGAATTACCGGGGGTAGAAAATATCAAGGTTTTCGATGGGGGAAGATAAGAGATGGTGGTGAACAGCTGTTTTAAAGACCTGGAGGGAGGAGTGGGATTGAAGGGAGTGGGGGAGTTTGTTCCAGAGGCGGGAGAAAAGGGGAATGAAAGAGTGAAGGTGAGCAGAGAGCCTAGACTTTGGCAGTTTAACCATAAGAGGGTTGCAGGCAGATCTTGTGGGACCTGAAGGAATATTGGGGGGACAGAGCACAGAGAGAGAGAGCTGGGGGAGCAAGGCCGGAGAGGAGTCGGTAGAAGACAGAAAGACCACCAAGCTGCCTGCGGTGAGTGAGTGAAAGGCCCTCGGTGTTGACTACATCGCAGGAGATTCCAATGATTCTGAAAGCTTTGGCCTCAACAGCGTGAAGCCGAGCAAGGTGTGAGGCAGGAGCACCAGCCCAGAGGGGGGAACAGTATTCCATTGAGCTGCGGATGAAAGCCTTGTATGTGGTGAGGAGCTCAGGTGTGCCGAGGAAGGACTTCGCACGACGGAGGATGCCCAGTCGGCGACTGGCTTTGGAGGCCAGCTTGGAAATGTGGTTTTCCCAAGAAAGATCATGGCAGATAGTGAGACCCAAAAGCTTGAGTGACAGAACTTCTTGGAGAGGATTGTTGAGAAAGTAGATGGGAGGGTTGTCCAGTCGGTCCTTTCGGAGAGACATTGTAAGAGTGTGAGATTTGTCAGGATTGATAGACATGTTCCACTTGTTTGACCAGTCTGTGATTTTGTCCAGGTCTGCAGAGAGTGAGGAGGCAGCAGACTGCCGATCTGAGGGATGAGGAATGGAGCGACAGAGAGTAGAGTCGTCAGCAAAGAGATAGAGAGGATTTTCAAGAGAGTCAGAGAGATCATTGATGAAGACCAGAAAAAGCACAGGGCCCAGAACACTACCTTGGGGAACTCCAGCCTGAACAGGAAGAGGAGATGAGAGAAACCCATTCAGGGCCACACGCTGACTATGACCAGAGAGGAAGTCCGCCAGCCATGCGTGGAGATTTCCATGGATACCAAAGGAGGAGAGTTTGGTGAGCAGAGCAGGGTGCCAGACCGTATCGAAGGCACGTGAAATGTCAAGGGAGACAGCTCTAATTTCCTGTTTGGCGTTGAGGACCTCCATCCATTGTTGAGAAAGCAGAAGCAGCATGTCCAGAGTAGAGTGACCAGGTCTGAAACCAAATTGATGATCAGAGATCAAGCCATTGGAGAAGAGGAAAGATTTAATATCTGAAGCAATGATGGATTCCATGACTTTGCTGATAATTGGAAGAAGGCTGATTGGTCTGTTGTTGCTGGGATCTGTTTTTGCACCTTTTTTGTGCAAACCGGTGATGTTGGCTGATTTCCAAGCAGATGGCAGATGACCTTGAGCAAAAGAGAGGGTGAGGAGAACAGAAAGAGGGAGTGAAAGAGCAGAAGAACATGATTTTAGGACCCGTGGGCTGATGCCGTCAGGACCAGTTGCAGAATCAGAGTCGAGGGTTGACAGAAACTTTTCCACCTTGTCAGGAGGAAAGGACACAGAGTCCAGGAGCAGCTGGGTATGACTGGGTACGGTGGGTACAGAGAGGGATGGGTTTGGGACACAAGATTTAGAGGCAAACACAGAGTTGAGGCATTCAGCTTTTTCACGTGCGGAGTCAGCCGTTAAGCCATTTGAGGTGAGGGAGGGGATGGAGGGGGAACATACACCAGAAACAGATTTGACCAGACGCCACCAGGATTTGGAAGAGGGAGACAGATAAGAGAGTTCGGTCTTGAGAATGGTGAGATATTGTTTCCTGGCTCTCCTGAGGGTGGACACACACTTGTTTCGGGCTATGTGAAAGGAAATGAGATTTCCTTCCGTTGGATTTGCTTTCCAGGAGACGAAAGCAAGTTGTTTCAGGGCAACAGCCTCACCACAAGATTCCGTGTACCATGGATGGGAGGAAGGGTATGACAACTGAAGACGAGATGGTATAAATCTGTGCATGAGAGAGAGCAATTTACTTTAAAAGAATTCCCAGGATGAGTTGATGTCAGAGGCGGTAGAGATGGGAGACCAGTCCAGTTGATTTATGGCTGCTTGAAGACCGTGCCAGTTGGCCTGAGTGAAATGCCAGACTCGTCGACGCTGAGGAGGCTCTCTGAGAATGGTCAGAGAGATGTCCACTTTGACAAGCACATGATCAGATGAGCTGATTGGAGCAGAAGAAGAGCAGCAGACATTTTCAGGGAAGTTTGTCATAACCAAATCCAGAAGAGAAGATGCTCCGTTGACTGAGATCCGGGTCGGGAAATTGACAGATTGTGTCAGTCCCAGTGAGTCGCAGAAGTCCTTTGCTGAAGAGCCATGGCTGGTGAGAGAGGTACCCACACCCAGCCAACTGGCATGGTGACAATTGAAATCACCACATATGAGGAAGAGAGAGTTGGGATGGGTAGATAGAAGTTGGTCCATATTATCAGACAGTGAGATGTAGATGGAGTCATCGCTGTTTGGTGGACGGTACAACACACATATGAACAAAAGGTGGGAGCGAAGGCGAAGCCGTAGCCAAAGGTATTCCTGGGGGTGAGGTGGAGAGAGGGCAGTGGATGGCGAGTGAGGAAGAGAGTTTTTTATAAAGATAGCAACCCCACCTCCAGGACGAGGCTCAGGTCTATCATACCGGAGGAGGGAGTAACCTGGGAGAGATACCAAGGCATCAGAGACATCGTGAAGGAGGAAAGTTTCTGTTAAGCAGATCACATCTGGTTTGTCAGAAGCAACCTGTATGGAGAGGTCAGTCAAGTTTGAGCGAAGGCCCCGGATGTTTGAGGTCCATACCGTTAATGAAGAGGAAGGGGGAGCATCGGGTCCAGAACAGGGGGGGGAGGGGTAGGGTAAAATGTGGAAGAGGAGGAAGAGGTAGGGAGAGCTGTTGAAGGTGTGTCAGAGATTTCAGAGATTTCAGAATAGCTTGGAGAAAGGGAAGAATGGGGCGGACAAAAGGTTTGATGGAGATTGGGTGAGGCACAGTGAGGTGTTATTTGAGGAGGGGGAAGAGCGAGGCAGAAGGTTTGGGGAGATGAAGGTGAAAGTTGGAAGGGGGAAGAAGCAGGGAGGATATATATAATTATATATATATATATATATATATATATATATATATATATATATATATATATATATATATATATTGTAACGGTTTTGAAAAGTGTAACGAATTTGAGAAGTGTAACGGGTTTTGAGGAGTGTAACAATTTTGGAGGAAGGGTAACGAATGTGAAGAGTATGGTTTTGTTATGGTAATGTAAACAATGGTCGCAGCCGTCCTCCTAATTAATTTCATAGAACATACACGCAGGTCACGATATATCTTTTAAATAGTGTATTTCCTTATTCCATGTAGGCTAAGTATGTGTTTTCCACTAGATTGACTTTGCATTGTATCAAACAAAATAAGCGTAGGCCCTATTCAATTTCCCCAGAACCTCCTTTCCAATTGCCTTCTGCATTTTGGTCGGTTGCCTTCAATCCGCCATTGGCCATGAAACAGGGTCGGAGAAGAAAGGCGTGTCTCCACCTCGTCATGAGAGGGAAGAAGTGAACAGGCCCTAACAGCCAACCAGCACCGCGGTGAGTGACCCGGTAGGCGGGCCCTCGGAGCCGGCGGCTTAATTCCGCCGGAGGTAATAAAAGCAAGTGCAAGGGACTGCTTGGGGAGTTGAGAGAGAAATGCGCTTTGACACCAAGGAGATGACCTGAGAGAGGAGCGCAATCCACCGCAAACACCACCTGCCTGCAATATCCCTGGTCGTTGGAGAGACGCGCTGAACGGTGGGAGACGGCTCCACCCCAAAGAAAAGGAGCAGGGGTACCGAGCCAGCGCGTGACGGCCGCAGCTACACGACGGAGGATTTTCCCGCCAAAACCGGGAGGGATTGAAAACCACTGCCTCCGACTTTGCCTCCCTCTCCAGCAATCTACCTCAAGCCATTACCTGCCTGCAATATCCACCGTGTGAGTGTGAACGTCCTGTCCTACTCGTTTGTCTTGGGGATTAAGTAAATGAAATAGAATAAGTTAATGATGCACTGTGTGACTGCTCTTTTCCATCTATTGCTGTAAATAATATTGGTCGCTCTAGAATATTGCTTGTGTGTGTATAATAAATCTGTTCTTCCTCCAAACTCTGTCTTTCTTCTCTCTTCTTCTCTTTCGGTCGCTTTAGAGGTTTCCCAATTGAATATCTGTAGCGCGATTAATCAACGTTCGGGTGGAATCGGGTTCTAATTGGGGAGTAACTGTTCGGACGCGGTAATACCAAACCGCTCGGTAAAATAACATCCACAAACCGTGTCCGTAACAATTGGTGTCGAGGAGTCGGATTCGGACCTGGGCCTAAATTTGTTAGGCCCAAATTTTAAAAAAAAATTTTTGGTCAAAATTACGAGCTGCCGAAATTGTTGTTTTATAAAAACCCGAATTTTGAGATCGCGCCATGGACAATCAAGGCGATCGGATGTCGGTGGGGGAGATAGACGGGTTAGGGGTAACCCAGGAACCAGGGGAAATGTATGTGGAAGAAAGGGAGGAGGAGAGCAATGAGGAGGCGGTTGAGGAAGTATCAGGTGCACAAAATGGCGCTCTCGCGCACGTGGTTACAGCGGCACCAAATTTAGCCACGCCCATGGTCGCGGTAGTCGAACCGGAGAGGCCAATGGATTTGAACCTGTTTATGAAACAGATGATGGCCTTTATGGTAAAAACAGACGATAATTTCAAAGGGATGGAAAACAGGATAGGAAACCAAATGGGGGTAATGAGGGACGAAGCGAGGGGTACCGGTGAGAAGTTAGACAATAATTTTGAGGGGTTAGACAACGGGATAAAAGAGGTGAAAAATGGGTTAATGGGGGTAGAAAACAGAATGGCCGCTCAAGAGAATCAGTTAGAGGGGGTGAAAAATGGGTTAATGGGGTTAGAAAATAGGATGGAGGACAAATTGCGGGAAATGGGGGAACAATCCGCCCGGGAAATCGAACAGATGGGGAACCAGATGGAGGAAATACGAAGAGGGATGAGTGAGGAGGTCTCGGGGCTACGCGAGGAGGTAAAGCGAGGCGAAAAGCGTATCGAGAAAGAGGTGAGAAATAATACGGTAAAGTTACAGGGGGGAATAGAGGGTCTGACGGAGGAGGTGGAACAGCTGACAGAGGGACAAACGAAGTTAGTGGAGCAGGTTCAAAAGAACACTGCGGTACTAGGGGGGTTAAAAGCAACACAAAAGGACATTAAAGATGAATTAATAGCGACGCAGAGGCAATGTCAGATGGTAAGGGAGGAACTGACAATGAGGGTGGACGAGGTGACAGAGATAATGGAGACAAAGGACCGGCAGGTAAGGACGCACATAGAAACGGTCATGGTAACCTTGGAGGACGAACTTGAGGAGACGCACCGGGAAATAAAAGAGGTAAAGGAAAAATTAGAGGAGGTGGAAGAGGGGGTGAGTGAAATTAAAAAGAGACGGACAGAAACTAAGAGAGAAATCCAGGAGGAAGTCATGGAATATGTACAAGGTCTGTGTTCAAATCATGATGCGGTGCTCACTAACCAAATAAAAAGTTTGCAGGTGGCAGAGGAGGTGCGACGAGGTACGGAGGTGAGTGGCAATGTACATGATGTGAGGAAAGCTTCAGTCGGCTTGGGGATTGGTTTGGATCCGGGTGTTCGTGAAAGGCCGTTGGTGAAGTGTGTGACAGGTCAGGTGTGCGAAAAAAGAGGTGTGCGAGAATGTCCGACCATGGGGTGTGTGAGGAAAAAGTGCACGCCAAGGAGTGAGTGTGCTGTCGAGAGTGAGTCGGTAGTAGCGCGTGTGCGAGGGGGTACATGGAAGCGCGGTGTGGTGAGTGTTACGGAGGAAGTAACGAAAAAGTGTGCGCGGGAGGATGCGCGAGAAAGGTGTGTAACGGACGGGTGCATGGGGGAAGCGCATGCTGTCAAGAGTAAGGGAGAGTGTACACCTGTGGTGAGTGTTACAGAGGATGTAACGAGGAAGTGTACGCCTGTGGTGAGTGTTACAGAGGATGTAACGGGAGGGTGTGCGCGAGAAAGGTGTGTAACGGACGGGTGCATGAGGAAAGAGTGTGCCGTCGAGAGTAAGGTTGAGTGCGCTGTCAAGAGTGGAGGTGAGAGTAGTGAGAGTGAAACGGAGCGTGAGTTGGTTGTGACAGGTGAGCGAGGATGTACACCTGGAATGGAAGGATGCACACCTGGAATGGTAGAGCGTGTGTGGGAAGGCACATTTGAGTTGGTAGTGAGGCACGTGGTTGGGTGTGCGAATGAGAGCACACCTGTGATTGTCACAGAGGAAGTGACCGAGGAGGGGGCGCGAAGAGGTGTGTTGGTAAGGTGTGCGAGCGACGAATGTGTGCCAAGGTGTTCGGTGGTCAGGTGTGTGACCAAGTCGGTGAGCGGAGTGAGTGTACCGAGGTGTGTAAGGGAAGGTACGAGGAGAATGGGAACGGCTGCATGTATGAGCAAGAAAGGGGTACCATATGCATGTAAGCCTGCAGGTGAAGCATCGACGATAACCGGGTTAAAGGTTAGAACGACTTATAGCCGAATCGGGCCCTCGGTGCGCGTCGGGCAGCCCGATAGAAAGGGTCGTCATGGCGACCACTTTCTATTGAGACGTGCCGGCAGGTCGAGATCGGGACATTGGATGGTTCCACGCCGGGGTGGTGCGTGGGATCTCGGCCCGGGTAAGCCTCCGTCCCTGCACCGGGTGCGGGACGTATCCAGCGGCGGGCACAAAGGAACCCGCGTTCATAGCTCGGCTGTACGACGCCGAGCTGTAGATGTGAATTGGCGCACCGAGAGGATGTAATAAGTAGACGGACTGTGATAGTGATTTGGTACGAAATTTATAAAAGCGGGTAGAATTGGCAGTAAATAGAAAATTTTTGATGGTTGGAATCTGGACGAACAAAATGATAGTGAAAGACCCCCGATGTGGTGGGATGGCAAATCCACCATCCCTCACAGAGGGGGGGGCAAATGCGCACTAGATTATGGGGTGTATGGCAGTGAAAACTAGCCCGGGTGGGTTAGGATATGGTGTGTAGGGATCTAGCGAAGATGACCATAGGTGACGTTAAGTTTAGTTAGTGACTGATACCTGTAGTGGGGACGCAGGTAGATCAGTGTGGATGATAATGGCGAGGGAGCGCAATAGTGTAAAGGGACGACTGGGAAGCGCAAGTTTCAGAGGGGAGGAGTTAGCTGAGATGATGCCGTGTGTGTGAGGATTGAACAGGTGAGAATGGAACAGGTGTGATTGCACAGGTGTGCAACTGAACAGGTGGATGGAGCAGTGTATGAGTGAGTGATGGTGATTGTGTATTGTGATGACCAAGTGGTCCAGGAAGAAAGGAGGGTGCAGGTGGCACCAGGTGTGATTGCACAGGTGTGCAACAACAGGTATGGAGAATGGTTGTATGGAATAAATGGTAGTGTGGAATAAATGGAGTATTGGGATGGATGGTCGTGGAGTGAGTATGGTGGAAATTGTGGAGTGGAGTGGATGGTGCGAAGGTGTGAATGGGGGAAGAGTGGACCCCCATCACGGATACCCGGGGCGGGTAGTGTAAGTGTTAGGTAGAGGGTATAGGTAAATTGTGGTTGGATATTGGCATCTGTGGTGCGAGGTGAAAGAATGGTATTTGGATGGGTGCATTAGTGTTGTGGAAATGGCTGGGCGTGTAGCCTGTTAGTGTGTGTAGTTGGTTTGGGCACTCCACCACTGTGAGGATGTCGGCCAGGTGAGGCCGCAGGTGGGCTCTGGGAGCCGGTAGTAGTTGTTGTGGATGGGGCCCGAGGATCCGGAGGACGGACCCGGGTAGCCCAGTGCCAGAGGGCACCATGGGGTGACAGGGCCAGGAGAGGGGCTGTCCCCAGTTAGTTAGGTTAGGGTGAGGAGCTAGGTAAGCTCGGAGGCAACTACAGTGGTGGAGGTGTGCAGGTGGGTAGACCTGCTGGGAGAGCTACACGTCGCAGCCCAGAAATTGTGCGAGGGCACCGGGAGATGAATCGGGGGAGTGAGACCCCAAATTGAGAAGCACCACAGTTTGGTCAATGGGAATTGGTTTTTAGAACCAATAGTGTAAGAGGGCCAATGGGTTGGCCGGAGAAGGACCCCGGGTAGTGTAAAGTGTGTTAATGTCATTTAGAAAGATAGTTAGGAAGAAGGATCTCCTCGCACCATCTGCATCCACTCACCTGAGGTGACAGGTACTCCACACCATGCCATGGTTTAATTATTTTTTATGATGCAAATGTTTGGATTGTGAGACGCATCATGACGTGGGTGTGACATTGTGCGTGATTCCATCTCTCCCTCCTTATGAGGATTGATGATGAATTAATGATGGCAAATTTTGGATAGTGGGATTGTGGTGACGAATTTGGTGTAAAGGAAATATGGGGAAGACGTGACAGTAGTGACGAATTTGTAAATGGATAGATTTTGTAAATATGGGGTAAGAGCAAGGGTAGTGTAGGTGACAGGGGGGTGACGTACGGTAGGGACGAGCTTTCTCACTTCGCCCTCCGTACGCATTTCACCTTGCATTGCCTTATTGACGTGTACCCTTGTGACCTTACCCCTCGCTCATTGTCTTTCTTTTGTCTCCCACATGACCTGTGCGCCATTGGGTGCCGAGGGGAGCGTGCGTGAGGTGGCCATTGTGCGCCCGAGATTCCCGGAACCAGCATGCATTGCGTTGATGTACCACTTTATGGACCGCTGTTCTGCGGCCAAGTACCACTTGATGGACCCCAGGTTCTGGGGCAGGGCACCTCTGTTGGAGACCGGCCATAGTGGCCAGGGAATCTTGCTTGCGGACCTCGGTAAGGTGGCACCTATGCCAAACAGGTGGACCACCCTTAGTTGGCCCCTGTTGCCCTAAATAAAAACGAACACAAGTTGTGCTTTTTATTATGTCTATATAGGCCGCATGAAGCCAGAAGACGTCGGGAAGAACATCGGCCCAGCAGAAAAAAGAGAAGACCACCACCAGTTGTTTTGTTGTGTTTATTATGAACCATGGTGGCTGTGCACCGAGTGGTGCTTTGTGGTGCTTTTGGGTGCTTTGGTGGTATTGGTACTGGTGCATCGATGCAATGCGTGCTGTCTCCTCCCTCCCAACAGGAATTTCTTTTTCTTGTTCCCTAAAAAGAAAAGAAAAAAAAAAAACACAGGTCCTGGGTTGCGTTGTAAATAGGAAATCACGTCATTGTAAATAATGCTCCCCACCGTAAATGTATAGTTTCAGAATAATTCCGTAATTCGGTTAGCTGTGGGCTTGAGTCTGTTAGACAGGATGCAATGCAATAGGGGGACATACTTATTTGTGTTTTAAAATTGTCACACTCAGGGTCAGGTTAATTGTAGAGGGAATTACACCTACGTGTCACACTCAGTTAAGTCTAGTAGGCCCGAGGACGTGCCTGAAGAAAGGAGGGTGCAGTGTAACGGTTTTGAAAAGTGTAACGAATTTGAGAAGTGTAACGGGTTTTGAGGAGTGTAACAATTTTGGAGGAAGGGTAACGAATGTGAAGAGTATGGTTTTGTTATGGTAATGTAAACAATGGTCGCAGCCGTCCTCCTAATTAATTTCATAGAACATACACGCAGGTCACGATATATCTTTTAAATAGTGTATTTCCTTATTCCATGTAGGCTAAGTATGTGTTTTCCACTAGATTGACTTTGCATTGTATCAAACAAAATAAGCGTAGGCCCTATTCAATTTCCCCAGAACCTCCTTTCCAATTGCCTTCTGCATTTTGGTCGGTTGCCTTCAATCCGCCATTGGCCATGAAACAGGGTCGGAGAAGAAAGGCGTGTCTCCACCTCGTCATGAGAGGGAAGAAGTGAACAGGCCCTAACAGCCAACCAGCACCGCGGTGAGTGACCCGGTAGGCGGGCCCTCGGAGCCGGCGGCTTAATTCCGCCGGAGGTAATAAAAGCAAGTGCAAGGGACTGCTTGGGGAGTTGAGAGAGAAATGCGCTTTGACACCAAGGAGATGACCTGAGAGAGGAGCGCAATCCACCGCAAACACCACCTGCCTGCAATATCCCTGGTCGTTGGAGAGACGCGCTGAACGGTGGGAGACGGCTCCACCCCAAAGAAAAGGAGCAGGGGTACCGAGCCAGCGCGTGACGGCCGCAGCTACACGACGGAGGATTTTCCCGCCAAAACCGGGAGGGATTGAAAACCACTGCCTCCGACTTTGCCTCCCTCTCCAGCAATCTACCTCAAGCCATTACCTGCCTGCAATATCCACCGTGTGAGTGTGAACGTCCTGTCCTACTCGTTTGTCTTGGGGATTAAGTAAATGAAATAGAATAAGTTAATGATGCACTGTGTGACTGCTCTTTTCCATCTATTGCTGTAAATAATATTGGTCGCTCTAGAATATTGCTTGTGTGTGTATAATAAATCTGTTCTTCCTCCAAACTCTGTCTTTCTTCTCTCTTCTTCTCTTTCGGTCGCTTTAGAGGTTTCCCAATTGAATATCTGTAGCGCGATTAATCAACGTTCGGGTGGAATCGGGTTCTAATTGGGGAGTAACTGTTCGGACGCGGTAATACCAAACCGCTCGGTAAAATAACATCCACAAACCGTGTCCGTAACAATTGGTGTCGAGGAGTCGGATTCGGACCTGGGCCTAAATTTGTTAGGCCCAAATTTTAAAAAAAAATTTTTGGTCAAAATTACGAGCTGCCGAAATTGTTGTTTTATAAAAACCCGAATTTTGAGATCGCGCCATGGACAATCAAGGCGATCGGATGTCGGTGGGGGAGATAGACGGGTTAGGGGTAACCCAGGAACCAGGGGAAATGTATGTGGAAGAAAGGGAGGAGGAGAGCAATGAGGAGGCGGTTGAGGAAGTATCAGGTGCACAAAATGGCGCTCTCGCGCACGTGGTTACAGCGGCACCAAATTTAGCCACGCCCATGGTCGCGGTAGTCGAACCGGAGAGGCCAATGGATTTGAACCTGTTTATGAAACAGATGATGGCCTTTATGGTAAAAACAGACGATAATTTCAAAGGGATGGAAAACAGGATAGGAAACCAAATGGGGGTAATGAGGGACGAAGCGAGGGGTACCGGTGAGAAGTTAGACAATAATTTTGAGGGGTTAGACAACGGGATAAAAGAGGTGAAAAATGGGTTAATGGGGGTAGAAAACAGAATGGCCGCTCAAGAGAATCAGTTAGAGGGGGTGAAAAATGGGTTAATGGGGTTAGAAAATAGGATGGAGGACAAATTGCGGGAAATGGGGGAACAATCCGCCCGGGAAATCGAACAGATGGGGAACCAGATGGAGGAAATACGAAGAGGGATGAGTGAGGAGGTCTCGGGGCTACGCGAGGAGGTAAAGCGAGGCGAAAAGCGTATCGAGAAAGAGGTGAGAAATAATACGGTAAAGTTACAGGGGGGAATAGAGGGTCTGACGGAGGAGGTGGAACAGCTGACAGAGGGACAAACGAAGTTAGTGGAGCAGGTTCAAAAGAACACTGCGGTACTAGGGGGGTTAAAAGCAACACAAAAGGACATTAAAGATGAATTAATAGCGACGCAGAGGCAATGTCAGATGGTAAGGGAGGAACTGACAATGAGGGTGGACGAGGTGACAGAGATAATGGAGACAAAGGACCGGCAGGTAAGGACGCACATAGAAACGGTCATGGTAACCTTGGAGGACGAACTTGAGGAGACGCACCGGGAAATAAAAGAGGTAAAGGAAAAATTAGAGGAGGTGGAAGAGGGGGTGAGTGAAATTAAAAAGAGACGGACAGAAACTAAGAGAGAAATCCAGGAGGAAGTCATGGAATATGTACAAGGTCTGTGTTCAAATCATGATGCGGTGCTCACTAACCAAATAAAAAGTTTGCAGGTGGCAGAGGAGGTGCGACGAGGTACGGAGGTGAGTGGCAATGTACATGATGTGAGGAAAGCTTCAGTCGGCTTGGGGATTGGTTTGGATCCGGGTGTTCGTGAAAGGCCGTTGGTGAAGTGTGTGACAGGTCAGGTGTGCGAAAAAAGAGGTGTGCGAGAATGTCCGACCATGGGGTGTGTGAGGAAAAAGTGCACGCCAAGGAGTGAGTGTGCTGTCGAGAGTGAGTCGGTAGTAGCGCGTGTGCGAGGGGGTACATGGAAGCGCGGTGTGGTGAGTGTTACGGAGGAAGTAACGAAAAAGTGTGCGCGGGAGGATGCGCGAGAAAGGTGTGTAACGGACGGGTGCATGGGGGAAGCGCATGCTGTCAAGAGTAAGGGAGAGTGTACACCTGTGGTGAGTGTTACAGAGGATGTAACGAGGAAGTGTACGCCTGTGGTGAGTGTTACAGAGGATGTAACGGGAGGGTGTGCGCGAGAAAGGTGTGTAACGGACGGGTGCATGAGGAAAGAGTGTGCCGTCGAGAGTAAGGTTGAGTGCGCTGTCAAGAGTGGAGGTGAGAGTAGTGAGAGTGAAACGGAGCGTGAGTTGGTTGTGACAGGTGAGCGAGGATGTACACCTGGAATGGAAGGATGCACACCTGGAATGGTAGAGCGTGTGTGGGAAGGCACATTTGAGTTGGTAGTGAGGCACGTGGTTGGGTGTGCGAATGAGAGCACACCTGTGATTGTCACAGAGGAAGTGACCGAGGAGGGGGCGCGAAGAGGTGTGTTGGTAAGGTGTGCGAGCGACGAATGTGTGCCAAGGTGTTCGGTGGTCAGGTGTGTGACCAAGTCGGTGAGCGGAGTGAGTGTACCGAGGTGTGTAAGGGAAGGTACGAGGAGAATGGGAACGGCTGCATGTATGAGCAAGAAAGGGGTACCATATGCATGTAAGCCTGCAGGTGAAGCATCGACGATAACCGGGTTAAAGGTTAGAACGACTTATAGCCGAATCGGGCCCTCGGTGCGCGTCGGGCAGCCCGATAGAAAGGGTCGTCATGGCGACCACTTTCTATTGAGACGTGCCGGCAGGTCGAGATCGGGACATTGGATGGTTCCACGCCGGGGTGGTGCGTGGGATCTCGGCCCGGGTAAGCCTCCGTCCCTGCACCGGGTGCGGGACGTATCCAGCGGCGGGCACAAAGGAACCCGCGTTCATAGCTCGGCTGTACGACGCCGAGCTGTAGATGTGAATTGGCGCACCGAGAGGATGTAATAAGTAGACGGACTGTGATAGTGATTTGGTACGAAATTTATAAAAGCGGGTAGAATTGGCAGTAAATAGAAAATTTTTGATGGTTGGAATCTGGACGAACAAAATGATAGTGAAAGACCCCCGATGTGGTGGGATGGCAAATCCACCATCCCTCACAGAGGGGGGGGCAAATGCGCACTAGATTATGGGGTGTATGGCAGTGAAAACTAGCCCGGGTGGGTTAGGATATGGTGTGTAGGGATCTAGCGAAGATGACCATAGGTGACGTTAAGTTTAGTTAGTGACTGATACCTGTAGTGGGGACGCAGGTAGATCAGTGTGGATGATAATGGCGAGGGAGCGCAATAGTGTAAAGGGACGACTGGGAAGCGCAAGTTTCAGAGGGGAGGAGTTAGCTGAGATGATGCCGTGTGTGTGAGGATTGAACAGGTGAGAATGGAACAGGTGTGATTGCACAGGTGTGCAACTGAACAGGTGGATGGAGCAGTGTATGAGTGAGTGATGGTGATTGTGTATTGTGATGACCAAGTGGTCCAGGAAGAAAGGAGGGTGCAGGTGGCACCAGGTGTGATTGCACAGGTGTGCAACAACAGGTATGGAGAATGGTTGTATGGAATAAATGGTAGTGTGGAATAAATGGAGTATTGGGATGGATGGTCGTGGAGTGAGTATGGTGGAAATTGTGGAGTGGAGTGGATGGTGCGAAGGTGTGAATGGGGGAAGAGTGGACCCCCATCACGGATACCCGGGGCGGGTAGTGTAAGTGTTAGGTAGAGGGTATAGGTAAATTGTGGTTGGATATTGGCATCTGTGGTGCGAGGTGAAAGAATGGTATTTGGATGGGTGCATTAGTGTTGTGGAAATGGCTGGGCGTGTAGCCTGTTAGTGTGTGTAGTTGGTTTGGGCACTCCACCACTGTGAGGATGTCGGCCAGGTGAGGCCGCAGGTGGGCTCTGGGAGCCGGTAGTAGTTGTTGTGGATGGGGCCCGAGGATCCGGAGGACGGACCCGGGTAGCCCAGTGCCAGAGGGCACCATGGGGTGACAGGGCCAGGAGAGGGGCTGTCCCCAGTTAGTTAGGTTAGGGTGAGGAGCTAGGTAAGCTCGGAGGCAACTACAGTGGTGGAGGTGTGCAGGTGGGTAGACCTGCTGGGAGAGCTACACGTCGCAGCCCAGAAATTGTGCGAGGGCACCGGGAGATGAATCGGGGGAGTGAGACCCCAAATTGAGAAGCACCACAGTTTGGTCAATGGGAATTGGTTTTTAGAACCAATAGTGTAAGAGGGCCAATGGGTTGGCCGGAGAAGGACCCCGGGTAGTGTAAAGTGTGTTAATGTCATTTAGAAAGATAGTTAGGAAGAAGGATCTCCTCGCACCATCTGCATCCACTCACCTGAGGTGACAGGTACTCCACACCATGCCATGGTTTAATTATTTTTTATGATGCAAATGTTTGGATTGTGAGACGCATCATGACGTGGGTGTGACATTGTGCGTGATTCCATCTCTCCCTCCTTATGAGGATTGATGATGAATTAATGATGGCAAATTTTGGATAGTGGGATTGTGGTGACGAATTTGGTGTAAAGGAAATATGGGGAAGACGTGACAGTAGTGACGAATTTGTAAATGGATAGATTTTGTAAATATGGGGTAAGAGCAAGGGTAGTGTAGGTGACAGGGGGGTGACGTACGGTAGGGACGAGCTTTCTCACTTCGCCCTCCGTACGCATTTCACCTTGCATTGCCTTATTGACGTGTACCCTTGTGACCTTACCCCTCGCTCATTGTCTTTCTTTTGTCTCCCACATGACCTGTGCGCCATTGGGTGCCGAGGGGAGCGTGCGTGAGGTGGCCATTGTGCGCCCGAGATTCCCGGAACCAGCATGCATTGCGTTGATGTACCACTTTATGGACCGCTGTTCTGCGGCCAAGTACCACTTGATGGACCCCAGGTTCTGGGGCAGGGCACCTCTGTTGGAGACCGGCCATAGTGGCCAGGGAATCTTGCTTGCGGACCTCGGTAAGGTGGCACCTATGCCAAACAGGTGGACCACCCTTAGTTGGCCCCTGTTGCCCTAAATAAAAACGAACACAAGTTGTGCTTTTTATTATGTCTATATAGGCCGCATGAAGCCAGAAGACGTCGGGAAGAACATCGGCCCAGCAGAAAAAAGAGAAGACCACCACCAGTTGTTTTGTTGTGTTTATTATGAACCATGGTGGCTGTGCACCGAGTGGTGCTTTGTGGTGCTTTTGGGTGCTTTGGTGGTATTGGTACTGGTGCATCGATGCAATGCGTGCTGTCTCCTCCCTCCCAACAGGAATTTCTTTTTCTTGTTCCCTAAAAAGAAAAGAAAAAAAAAAAACACAGGTCCTGGGTTGCGTTGTAAATAGGAAATCACGTCATTGTAAATAATGCTCCCCACCGTAAATGTATAGTTTCAGAATAATTCCGTAATTCGGTTAGCTGTGGGCTTGAGTCTGTTAGACAGGATGCAATGCAATAGGGGGACATACTTATTTGTGTTTTAAAATTGTCACACTCAGGGTCAGGTTAATTGTAGAGGGAATTACACCTACGTGTCACACTCAGTTAAGTCTAGTAGGCCCGAGGACGTGCCTGAAGAAAGGAGGGTGCAGTGTAACGGTTTTGAAAAGTGTAACGAATTTGAGAAGTGTAACGGGTTTTGAGGAGTGTAACAATTTTGGAGGAAGGGTAACGAATGTGAAGAGTATGGTTTTGTTATGGTAATGTAAACAATGGTCGCAGCCGTCCTCCTAATTAATTTCATAGAACATACACGCAGGTCACGATATATCTTTTAAATAGTGTATTTCCTTATTCCATGTAGGCTAAGTATGTGTTTTCCACTAGATTGACTTTGCATTGTATCAAACAAAATAAGCGTAGGCCCTATTCAATTTCCCCAGAACCTCCTTTCCAATTGCCTTCTGCATTTTGGTCGGTTGCCTTCAATCCGCCATTGGCCATGAAACAGGGTCGGAGAAGAAAGGCGTGTCTCCACCTCGTCATGAGAGGGAAGAAGTGAACAGGCCCTAACAGCCAACCAGCACCGCGGTGAGTGACCCGGTAGGCGGGCCCTCGGAGCCGGCGGCTTAATTCCGCCGGAGGTAATAAAAGCAAGTGCAAGGGACTGCTTGGGGAGTTGAGAGAGAAATGCGCTTTGACACCAAGGAGATGACCTGAGAGAGGAGCGCAATCCACCGCAAACACCACCTGCCTGCAATATCCCTGGTCGTTGGAGAGACGCGCTGAACGGTGGGAGACGGCTCCACCCCAAAGAAAAGGAGCAGGGGTACCGAGCCAGCGCGTGACGGCCGCAGCTACACGACGGAGGATTTTCCCGCCAAAACCGGGAGGGATTGAAAACCACTGCCTCCGACTTTGCCTCCCTCTCCAGCAATCTACCTCAAGCCATTACCTGCCTGCAATATCCACCGTGTGAGTGTGAACGTCCTGTCCTACTCGTTTGTCTTGGGGATTAAGTAAATGAAATAGAATAAGTTAATGATGCACTGTGTGACTGCTCTTTTCCATCTATTGCTGTAAATAATATTGGTCGCTCTAGAATATTGCTTGTGTGTGTATAATAAATCTGTTCTTCCTCCAAACTCTGTCTTTCTTCTCTCTTCTTCTCTTTCGGTCGCTTTAGAGGTTTCCCAATTGAATATCTGTAGCGCGATTAATCAACGTTCGGGTGGAATCGGGTTCTAATTGGGGAGTAACTGTTCGGACGCGGTAATACCAAACCGCTCGGTAAAATAACATCCACAAACCGTGTCCGTAACGGGGAGTGAATAGCTTGGAGAAAGGGAAGAATGGGGCGGACAAAAGGTTTGATGGAGATTGGGTGAGGCACAGTGAGGTGTTATTTGAGGAGGGGGAAGAGCGAGGCAGAAGGTTTGGGGAGATGAAGGTGAAAGTTGGAAGGGGGAAGAAGCAGGGAGGATATATATAATTATATATATATATATATATATATATATATATATATATATATATATATATATATATATACAGTATATATATATATATATATATATATATATATATACTGTATATATATAATTATATATATATATATATATATATAATTATATATATATATATAATTATATATATGTTTATTTATATATATATATATATATATATATATATATATATATATATATATATATATACACGTATATACATATATACTAGCAGGAGTACCCGGCGTCGCCGGGGAGGAGGGGGGGGGGGTTGTGGGAGGGAGGAGGCAGGAGAGGGAAGGGTGAGGAAGGGAGTGGGGGAGTAGAAGGGGGAGGGGTGCGAGAGGTGAGGGGAGAGGGAGGGGAAAGATACACTACATATACATATTTTTGGGGTGGCTTTGACAGGCCCCTCCGTTTTGGGGGAGAGGGGGAGGGAAGGAGGAAAACAATTCCCCCTGCAAATAGTTCTTTATAACCTCAGTGGATGAAGGTAAAAAAAAAAGGTAAAATAATTCCCAGGTAAAAGATATTCCCAGGTAAAAAAAGGGAAATTGTAATACCCTCTGCCACCATCACCAGGTGGCGCTACACGGCACACATTTACATGGAGAATTCGCGCCCCTCTCCCGGTCCCCCACACCCCCACATGAGGGGCGCGGCCACATAGCCTATGTTAACCCCCAGACAAAGTTGTATTTGTATTTGTACCCCGAGTAAAGTATATAAGTGTTTATAGCTGGAGTACCCGGCATTGCTCAAGAGAAAAAGAAACATTAATATATTTGAAATGAGGGCAAATATAATGTAAAAGCAATTACATCCAAATCAGAATCCACCACAAATACAAAATCATAATTTCACCTTTTTGTTGAATATATGCTGCTGAATGTGCCGTTCACCACATTTCTGAGTTAAGTGTGATGCCGTCAGGAAGAAGAAGAACCCTTTAACCAACTTCGTACACTTCCAGAATTGTTT